>NC_051162.1:49371121-49671121 GCF_013339745.2 Dermacentor silvarum | reverse complement strand
GCAGGCACCTGAAGAGAGCAGGATTTGTTCTATTATTCGGCCTCGTGATTCACATCGGGAGTCTCCCCAAAGTGTATTGTGTGCGTTGAAATCGCCAACCAATATGTAAGGATGTGGCAGGGCATCTATTAATCCCTCAAGTTCTGTTCTTTGGAGTCGATAATTAGGTGGTATGTAGAGAGAACAAATAGTGACTAGTTTTCCAAGCAGTAAGGCTCGAATCGCAACTGCCTCAAGAGGCGTTCGAAGATCTAGAGCTGTACATGCGACGGATTTATCAACTATTATTGCAACACCACCGGACGAGGTGTTGGCGTCGTCACGGTCCTTGCGGAAGATAGCAAATTGCGGGAGAAAGCCTGTCTGTGTGGGTTTTAGATATGTCTCCTGTACACACAGCACCTTGGGATTAAGCTTACATAAGAGTTCTTTGGCGTCATCGAGGTTGTGGAGGAGACCTCTGATGTTCCAATGTAATATTTGTGTATCCATGTTTACAGTAGTTTGTGCTGTGTGTTTAAGAGAAAAAAACTAAATTAGCCCACAGGGCCCTTTGCAGGCCCCGTGATGCGGGGTTTGTCTTTTTTTGCGCGCTCCTGAGAGCTGCGCCGATCCTTCGGCGTCTGAAACGCCGATCCACTTGGCGATGTATCCATCGCCTTCGCCGAGGCGCTGGATGCCCTCTCGCGGTGTACGCTCGCGGGTGATTCGGGCTTCTCTGCGCGAGCAGAGGCCCTAGAAGTCCTAGAGCCCGCAGGCCCGGAGGGCTGCTGGCTCTGCTTGCTAGCTGGCGGAACAGCACTAGCTGATACCGCAGTGGGGGCGGGTGACGCTAACGCCGGTCCACTCTGCGTGGTCCGAACGGCCGCCGAGAACCGTTGTGGCAGTGCCCCCTGCCGTGCCACTTCGGAGAAAGAAGGCCCCACAAATGAGAGGCGTTTTCGTGCTTCTTTGAAGGAGATGTTTTGTTTTACTTTGAGCGTTATAATTTCTTTTTCTTTTCTCCATGTAGGACAGGAGCGTGAATATGCCGGGTGTTCACCCTCACAGTTTGCACAGTGGGGTGGGTCGTTGCAGTTGTCCGCGGGGTGGTCATGCGACGCACACTTTGCACAGGTGGTACGGCTGCGGCAGCTCTGAGAGCCATGACCGAATCTTTGGCACTTAAAACAGCGTCGGGGATTTGGTATATAGGGTCTGATATTGAGTTTGATGTAGCCTGTTTCAATTTGTTCGGGGAGTGTGCTGGTACAAAAAGTGAGAATCAGGTGTTTTGTCGGAATTTCCTTATCGTCTCACCGGATCTTAATTCTCTGTACATTTGTTACAAGTTGATCCTTCCAGCCCTATGCTCATGGACCTAAAGCGCGCGTCTATTGGTTTCCGATGGACGCCGACCAAAGAACCGCATGGACGAGAGCGATCCCGCGCAAGGATTTTGCGCCCATAAAATACACTGTGGTAAGTGCGTTCTTTCACTTGTCGCAGGTGCCTACGCATGTGTAAACTCACTCAGCTACGCAACTAAAAACCTTTCAATTTTCATTATTTGCGAGCTAAGCTTTCGAGGCACTTGCAGCATATTTTACGAAGGACATGAGACACGCAGTGTTAGTAATCGTGCTGCTTACCTAATTTTTGTTTTCGCGCGACCAACCTTGACAAACAGATACTTTCCTCGCAATCTCACGCCTAGCTGATGACCTGAGTCGCTCTAAACGCACTGCAGCGCCTGATCGAATCCTATGAGAGTTAGATTAAATAAACAGCGCTCGCCTGTTGGGCCGCCTAACAAGGCATTGTTACTATGATAATGCCTAATAATACAGCCACATTTTGTGATATGTAGTTGACTAATGTCCACTAACTTTTTCTTGCTTGATTTTTGTGCTATAAGCTCTGTTTCATTTTTTTTTCAGGTGTGTGAGAAGCACTTTCTTACAAGTGATTTCGTGACCACTTCGACCTATCGAGATGAGAAAACCGGACGAGTACTTGAAGTTCCTCTCCAGCTGAGACGACTCAAGTCTGGTGCTATCCCCAGCCTATTTCCAAACTGCCCTTCGTATCTTTCTCGTCCCACTACTGTTGTCCGGGAAGGCCCTGAAGAGAAGCGGCTTCGTCTAGAGGGAGAATCACTACAGGAGGCAATAAGGCAGTCCGTTGAAGCTCACGAAGAAGAGAAGAAAAAGAATAACATCAGTACTTTTGAGGACTTGCTCACCGCTCTGACAAGTTTCCAGACAAACACCTTCTGGACAAAACTTGTTACTCACGACAAAGTCCTCTTCCTAAACTTCAATTCTCAAGAAGCTCCAACCGTGCGGTTTTCTGTGACAGTGTCAGCTGATTTGACCGTGAAAGTGTTTGTTGGTGACGTGCAGCTTAACAAGCTCGGGACCCTCGTGCTTCCTGTTTGTTTGTGTGATCTGCGGGAAATCGACAAGGTCCTTACTGCTGTGCAAAGTTTGGCAGGAAACTTCTCCAACAGCGAAGAACGCCTGCAGATTGTCTTGAAGAAGACAGTGGAAACACTGGATGAACTAGCGTCACAAAGTTTCCCACACGAGTGGCAAGTGGAAGTTGTCAAGTTCGTAAAACAACAAGTCGGCATTTTACTGAGCAGAACTTTGAGATACCCTGCGGACTTGCTGGTATTTGCTAGCCTTGTGTTCACTATATCTCCACATGCGTACAGATTTATTAGGTCCACATCAAAGTTGAAACTTCCACATCCCGACACAATTAGACGTGTCTGTGGGTCATACCGTGTGAACCCATGCTCTGAGCAACAAGATGCTTTATTTCTGTCATATGCAAAGAGGCTGGCCGTAGGAATGGATGACCACGAAAAAACTGTGACGCTTGTCATGGATGAAATTCATTTGCAGCCATACATTGACTACAAAGGTGGTGGTCTAGTAGGAATGGCTACAAACAATCAAAACGCAGCAAAAACTGCATATGTGTTTATGATTCAAAGCCTCCTGTCGTCAAGCAAAGACGTAGTGCACATCCTTCCAGTGGCGAAAATAGATGCAATACAGCTGCATCATTTTCTTCGTGAGCTCATTAATGGGCTGGAGGCTACAGGATTTCGAGTAATCGCGGTTGTTTCAGACAACAACTCCATCAATGGGAAGGCAATGTCATTTTTTTCAGAGCCACGGAAGGTTGATACGGTTTACAAGCATCCATCAGACCAATCAAGACCACTGTTTTTTATTTTAGATTCTGTTCATGTTTTAAAATGCATACGAAACAATTGGCTTAACCAGCGTAACAGTGGTAAATGTATGTTTTTTCCAGACATCAATGGACTACCTGACAAGCCGTGCGTGCTAACAGCTTCATTCAACACGCTGCTAGAGCTTCATGAGAGAGAGAGAGAAATGAGCTTGTACGACTTGCACCAACATTGTCTTTGAAGGCACTGAAACCTTCGAACTTAGAGCGACAAAACATGAAACTTGTTCTCAAGGTGTTTAACAGTTCCACAATCGCAGCTCTCAACAGTGCACAAGCAGCAGGACTGCAGCATGCCAAAAGCACGGCCGATTTTATCAGCACTGTCGTAATGTGGTGGCGCATAGTGAATGTTAAAACGCCGGATAAAGGGAGGCGCCTTCGAGATGACTTCCAAGAGCCCATAAAGGCAGTTTGTTGCCCCCAAGTCGAGTTTTTGAACAAAATAGTCAGTTGGCTCGACTACTGGAAAAGCCTCAAGCATGACACTGGTCATTTCACTCATGAGACGCACAATGCATTGCGTCACACGTCTCTTGCTCTTGTTGAGGTGACAAGCTACTGCCTTAAAGAGCTTGGATTCAAGTACGTTTTACTGGGGAAATTCCAGTCGGACTGCCTTGAGGACAGGTTTGGCAGGTACCGACAGTTAAGTGGCGCACAGTACCATATCTCCATACGGCAGATGTATGAAGCGGAGCACAAATTGAGGCTGCAGAAGGTCCTCGAGCTGCCAGAGAGTGACGAGATTCCTCTATGTGCCTCCACTGATGAATTTCGTGATGCTTTAAAGCAATTCCAGATTGTAGTTGGAGAAGAGGACATTGCTGCAAAGCAGCACACACTTCCAGCTATAACTTATGTCGCTGGTTATTGCGCATATGCTGCACTCAAGAAGCTTACATGTGCATTCTGTCAAGAGAACCTGCTTGTTGAGAGTAAGACTGTCACAATTGAGGCAGACGAGTTCATAACGAGCATCACAAGAGGTGGACTTAAGTTTCCCCAAGCTGTCGTTGTGAACGCCGTACTGATTATGAATATTGTTCTCGAGAAACTGACAAGTGAAAAACATGCAGCCAAATTTTATGGCTGTGAAAAGCAGAAAGAACTGCTTGTTTCAATGACAACACTTTTCCTTGAGTGGAATGATGATGATGATGTGTGGTGTTTTATGGCGCAAGGGCCAGTTATGGCCAAAGAGCGCCATGCCAGTGTTTGTGAGTGTGCAGTGGAGCGATGAATTCTGAGAAGTAGATGAAGCGTGGCTGTAAAAGGGCCTAAAAATAATCGCTGTAAAGTGCGTAAAATATACATGTACTAAAATCATGGCAATGACATGAGGTGTACTATGAAATGAAGAATGCATTGAGAGGTAATGACACGATATTTAAAATATTTGAGATGCAGTAATTGGCAAGAAGCACTACTGCCTAAACAGAGCCCTTGAACCACAAGGGCCTGGAGGCATGTGCTATAAAAAACTATCACAGCGGCATCCTCTGGAGAGAGGATGTGCTACGAACTAGTTGGGCAAATAACATGCAGGACCACATCGTTCAAAAAATCGACGACTGCTTTGGCACTAAAAATCGGTTCTTCGCCAAGAAACATAATGGGGTGAAGCGGGACATGATATCGGTACGCTTGTGGAAAATATTTCTTTCTTTCTGTTTCGGCTTCCCGGCACTCAACGAGGACATGGAGGACGGTCAGCCTCTCACTACATCTACCACAGGTTGGAGGATCATTTCCATTCAACAGAAAATTGTGAGTACCGTATGTGTGTCCTATTCTTAGACGACAGAACAGGACATCAGTTCGTCGTGTTTTCGTTGTGGGTGACCAGAAACCTAACTGCGGCTTAATTAAGTGAAGCTTATTATTTGTTTCAGCGTCCCACAAGCGCTGCCAGTGGTCGCGGAGTTTTCTTCGCAGAAAAGGCTTCAGATCTGCGGGAGGAATAGTAGCCGCAGGATTAATAGCTTGCGATGTAGTTGATGTGGCCAACTGGTCTACAAGCACATTACCCTCAATGCCTCTATGGCCAGGCACCCAGCATATAGTCACATGCTGGTTAGATATATACGCTCTGCATAAACTGGAATAGAGCTCAGTAAGTACAGGATTTTTGTTTTTGCAGAGTGACATCAGAGCTTTCACCACGCTTAGGGAGTCTGTAAATATAATTGCTTTTTGAAGTTTTGATGCCCTTATATGATTCACAGCCGACAATAGTGCATAGGCCTCAGCCGTAAAGATACTCGTTTCCGGGTGGAGTACACCGGATTCCGAAAAGGATGGGCCGACGGCTGCATAAGATACCCCGGCACGTGACTTGGAAGCGTCTGTGTAAAACTCTGTACACGAGTATTTAGATTGGAGTTCTAAGAAATGCATTCTAATGTGTGCCTCTGGCGCGTGTTTAGTGACCTCTACGAACGATGTGTCACACTCTACGAGTTGCCAGTGCCACGGCGGCAACAGTTTCGCTGGAGCCATAGGACATTGTTCAAGCAGCGGAACACCCATTTCCTCACTAAGATTCTTCACACGCAAAGAGAACGGCTTTCTCGCTGCAGGTCGATTATGGAAGAGTGTGGCAGCGGTCACGTCATTTATAGTTGAATAAGAGGGATGTTCATTGTTTGCTTGTACTTTCAGAAAATATGTAAAACTGCTGTATGACCACTGCAAATGAAGTGACCACTGATTTGACTCTACATAGAGGCTCTGGATTGGACTTGTCCTGAAAGCACCGGTCGCAAGGCGGATACCCAGATGGTGGACGGGGTCTAGGATTTTTAACGCACTTGGCGTTGCAGAATTGTAAATTATTGACCCGTAATCAAGGCGTGAGAGGACAAGACTTTTATACAAGTTAAGCAAACACTTTCGATCACTACCCCAAGTCGTACGCGACAAAAGCTTTAAAAGGTTCATTGTCTTCAGGCATTTTGCCCTCAGATGCTTAAGATGGGGAATAAATGTGATGATGATGTGTGGTGTTTTGTGGCGCAAGGGCCAGTTATGGCCAAAGAGCGCCATGCCAGTGTTTGTGAGTGTGCAGTGGAGCGATGAATTCTGAGAAGTAGATGAAGCGTGGCTGTAAAAGGGCCTAAAATAATCGCTGTAAAGTGCGTAAAATATATATGTACTAAAATCATGGCAATGACTAATGATGTGTACTATGAAATGAGGAATGCATTGAGAAAGAAGAATAATATATTTAAAATATTTAAGATACAGTAATTGGCAAGAAGCACTACTACCTAAACAGAGCCCTTGAACCACAAGGGCCTGGAGGCATGTGCTATAAAAATTATCACAGCAACATCCTCTGGAGAGAGGATGTGCTACGAACTTATTGGGCTAATAACATGTAGCACAACATCATTCAAAAAATCGAGGACTGCTTTGGCATTAAAAAGCGGTTCTTCACCAATAAATAGCATGGGATGTAGAGGGATATTGTAGCGGTATGCTACCGGAAAATGTTTCCTTCTCTCGGCTTCGGCTTCCCGGCACTCCATGAGGACATGGAGGACGGTCAGCCTCTCATCACATCTACCACAGGTTGGTGGTTCATCACCAGTAAGCAGAAAATTGTGGGTGCCATATGTATGTCCTATTCTTAGACGACAGAACAGGACATCAGTTCGTCGTGTTTTCATTACGGGTGGCCAGAAACCTAACTGTGGTTTTATCAAGTGAAGCTTATTATTTCTTTCAGCGTCCCACAAGCGCTGCCAGTGGTCTCGCAGTTTTCTTCGCAGAAAAGGCTTCAAATCTGCGGGAGGAATAGTAGCCGCAGGATTAATAGCTTGCGATGTAGTTGATGTGGCCAACTTGTCTGCAAGCACATTACCCTCAATGCCTCTATGGCCAGGCACCCAGCATACAGTCACATGCTGGTTAGATATATATGCTCTGCATAAACTGGAATAGAGCTCAGTAAGTACAGGATTTTTGTTTTTGCAGAGTGACATCAGAGCTTTCACCACGCTTAGGGAGTCTGTAAATAGAACTGCTTTTTGAAGTTTTGATGCCCTTATATGATTCACAGCCGACAATAGTGCATAGGCCTCAGCGGTAAAGATACTCGTTTCCGGGTGGAGTACACCGGATTCCGAAAAGGATGGGCCGACGGCTGCATAAGATACCCTGGCATGTGACTTGGAAGCATCTGTGTAAAACTGTGTACACGAGTATTTAGATTAGAGTTCTAAGAAATGCATTTTAATGTGTGCCTCTGGCGCGTGTTTAGGGACCTCTATGAACGATGTGTCACACTCTATGAGTTGCCAGTGCCACGGTGGCAATGGGGAATAAATGTGAGTTTACAATCTAAAATGATTCCTAAAAACTTGTGCTCGCTGCTCACAGAGAGTGCATCTCCTTTGATTGCAATACTTGGGACTGGTGTTACGCCTCTCTTGTTAGTAAAGAGTACGCAAGTGCTCTTCTGGGCATTTACTTTGAAACCATTTTCGTCTGCCCATTCGGACAATTTGTTTATTCCAAGCTGCACTTGTCGTTCGCAGATGGCAATATTGCATGACTTGAAGGCTATTTGCACATCGTCGACATAAATTGAATAAAACATTGTGCGTGGAATGACTTTGTGCAGGGAATTCATTTTTACAATAAATAGTGTGCAACTAAGCACACCTCCCTGTGGCACACCGGTCTCTTGGGTGAATGACTTAGACAAAGCGTTGCCCACTCTTACGCGGAATGTGCGATTAGATAGGTAACTTTCGATTGTATTTAACATGTTGCCACGGACACCCATCGCCGAGAGATCTCGGAGAATGCCGTAGCGCCATGTCGTGTCGTAAGCTTTTTCTAGGTCGAGAAACACTGAGAGGCAGAACTGCTTATGTATAAAAGCATCCCTAATATAAGACTCAATGCGAACAAGGTGGTCTGTTGTGGACATACCTTCCCTGAAACCACATTGCAAGGGGTCTAGTAGTTTGTTATATTCAAGGAAACAGATTAAGCGCCTGTTTATCATTTTTTCAAATAGTTTGCACAGGCAGCTTGTTAGCGCTATTGGCCTATAGCTGCTGGCTAGGGATGGGTCTTTGCCTTGTTTAAGCACGGGGATCACTATAGCTTCCTTCCACGAAGACGGGATATACCCATCCGCCCACATGGCATTGAAAAGATACAGGAGTGTTTTCAGAGTTTCAGGATGTACGTACTTAATCATTTCATATATGACACGATCACCACCTGGCGCCGAGTTATTGCAGCAAGCGAGGGATGCCTTAAGTTCAGTTAAAGTAAATGGATAGTTGTAGGCCTCACTCGATGATTCTTTACGTTTAAGGGGCTGGCGCTCTTCGCGTTCTTTGATCCTCAGAAATGTTTTTGTGTAATGGGACGCACTGGATACATGTTCGAAGTGTTCGCCCAGACAGTCTGCCTGGTCTTCCAGGCTCTCACCTTGGGTACTGACTAAGGGAAGTGGGTGTACCTCCCGGCCTTTTAATTTATTTACTCTATTCCACACTTTTGTCTCATCAGTGTAAGAATTTATACCGGAGATGTACTTTTCCCAACTCTCACTTTTAGCTCGTCGACACGTTCTTCTACCCTGGGACTTTATTTGTTTGAAAGTAATCAAGTTTTCGGCAGTTGGTGAGTCGCGAAGTCGTACCCAAGCCTTGTTTTGATTTTTCCGGGCTTGTTTACATTCTTCATTCCACCACGGAATGCGACGTTTATTCGCAAGTCCATTAGTTTGACGGATGCATTTCGTGGCAGCGTCAATTATAAAGGCAGTTATATAGGCCACAGCGTCTTCTATATTAAAGGAGGAAATATCATCTGTGGTTAGATATGTAAGTTCCCGGAAAAGTTCCCAGTTACCCGTGTCAACCTTCCATCGGGGAATGTGTGGTGAGCATATATCTTGTTTTGTTAAGTTTAATATAATAGGGAAGTGGTCGCTCCCAAAAGGGTTCTTGAGAACGGACCACTCTAGGTACGGCATTAGTGTGCTCGATGCTATAGTTAAATCTATGGAGGAGTATGTATTATGCGCCACACTGTAGTATGTTGGCTCTTTCTTGTTAAGTATACATGCTCCTGAGGAAAAGAGAAAGTTTTCGATTAGGCGACCTCTCGTATCGCAACGAGAGTCTCCCCACAATGATTTATGTGCGTTTAAATCTCCGACAACTATGTATGGAGCCGGAAGTTCATCTATGTAGTTTTGAAATTCGGTTTTATTAATTTGATAACTTGGAGGGATGTATATAGAACTGATAGTGACTAGCTTTTCAAACAGCACACCTTGGATAGCAACTGCCTCCAGGGGCGTACGAAGTTTTATTTCCCGACAGGCAACACCTCTGTCAACTATAATAGCAACACCACCGGATGACACAACAGTGTCATCGCGGTCTTTGCGAAAAATAGCATACTGTGTGAGGAAATTTGTTTGTGTATGTTTGAGGTGTGTTTCCTGAACACACAGCACCCTGGGACTAAACTTGCGGAGGAGTTCTTTAACGTCATCAAGATTTTGGAGGAGACCTCTGACGTTCCAGTGAACTATTTGAGTGCCCATATTAAAAGGAGTGTTGTGCTGTGTGTTTAGGACAAGAAAGTTAGCTTACAGAACCCTTTAGAGGCCCTGTAATGCGGGGTTTCTCTTTTTTGGAGCGGTCGAGAGATTCTCGCCGCTCCTTAGGCGCTGGCTGCGCCGTCTGGCTAGAAGATGTGTCCATCGGCTCTTGCGGCGCGCTGGACACCCGCTCTTGAGAGCGGTTTGTTCGTGTTGAAGGCCTCGTCTCGAGGGACGAGACCCTGGAGGCCACCAGCCCGGAGGTCGATGGCCCCTTTTTCTGAGACGGCGGAGCAGCACTAGCTGCAGCCGCCGAGGGGGCGGATGGCGTCACCGCTGGCTCACTACGCGTGTGCCAGACAGCCGCCGAAAGCCGTTGTGGCGCAGCCCCCTGACGCACCACTTCGGCAAAGCTGGTTTTTGGCAGGTAGGACACCTGCCTTCGTGCCTCTTTAAACGAAATGTTTTGTTTGACTTTAATTGTAACAATTTCCTTTTCTTTTTTCCAGGATGGGCAGGACCGCGAGTATGCGGCATGTTCCCCATCACAGTTTACACAGTGGAGAGAGTTTTCACAAGATTCAGAAGTGTGTTCGTGTGCACTGCATTTCGCACAAGTTTGGCGGCCTCGGCAGTTTTGCGAACTGTGGCCGAATCTCTGGCATTTGAAACATCTGAGGGGATTTGGCACGTATGGTCTAACACGAAGTTTAATGTACCCGGCCTCGATGGAGTCGGGCAGATCACATGAACCAAAAGTGAGCACAAGGTGCTTAGTCTGAATTTCCTTGCCGTCTCGTCTCATCTTAATCCGTTTAACATTGATGACATTCTGCTCACTGAAGCCCTCCAAGAGTTCAGCCTCAGTCAGCTCCATCAAATCTTCGTCTGAAACAACTCCGCGGGTGGTGTTCATAGTACGGTGCTGAGTTACTGTTACTTGGACGTCCCCAAAGGACACTAGATTCGGCAGCTTTTCATATTGTTTGCGATCGTGGAGCTCCAAGAGGAGATCACCGCTTGCCATCCTCGTTGCCTTATAGCCTGGTCCTAGAGCCTGAGTTAGAGATTTCGAAACAAGAAAAGGGGAGATTGTTCGAACTTGTTTTTCTGGTTTTTCTGAGTGGATGACATGAAATAGTGGGAAATCTTGTCTTTGACGTCCAAAGAACTGGAATACATCTTCGGTGCGCCCTCTTTTTTGACGGCGATCAGGGAGTGGTGGAAAAGGGCTAGCCATAAGAATATCCGGGTTTTCGGCAGCAACGCCAGCCACCCACCATGGAGCCCAACAAGGGGACGCTGCAGGGCCTGTGAACACAAGACCTGCAGACGCCAGCTGTACGTCACTACTATAACCAAATATGGAATACCCAAGGTTGGCTACCCACACAAGGTTAACCCTTGCCGCCCAGAAAATCAGAAGTAAAAGGAAGCGAGTAGGAGACAGGAAAGATTGAAAGTCAGAGAGAAAGACGAAGATAGAGGAGGAGGACAGGAAAGGGCGACTGCCGATTTCCCCCGGGTGGGTCAGTCCAAGGGTGCCGTCTACGTGAAGCAGAGGCCAAAGGAGTGTGTTGCCTCCGCCGGGGGGCCGTAAAGGTCCAAGCACCCGGCATCGGCTCAACTCCCAGGATCCCCCTTTCCCCAGCTTAGCCGCGCACGGCTACACGCGGGAGGGTCCAACCCTCGTGTGCTCGGGTACGTGGTGGCGCAACTCACCAAACGCCTGCTTGCGCAGACGCCCCTGCGGGGACCCTCCTTGAGTGGAATGACGACTTTGATGTTTGTGACAATGGCCATATGGCGCATGTAGTGATGGGGTACATACTTAGTGCAGCAGCAAACACTTTGTTAAATAACCTTTGCAAACGAGAAAACAACAAGCTGTCTGAAGCCAAAGCAGCTAAACGGAAACTGAAGACACTCCAGGCATAATCTCTCGCACATGACTGATAATGTGTCCTTTGTGTTTACAAAGCCAAATCGTTTGAGCTCCCAGTTTGAACACTTTCAACAAGATCATTTTAAAAATGTTTTTAAAAGCTTTATCTCCACAATTTTTTTAAGTATTGTCACAAGTTCCGTTTAGCTGTGAACGTTACCTTTCTTTTGACGCTCGAGCTGTTATGTGGAAGAATCATTTGAAGATTTAAGTAAATCATATTTAACCCATTCTGTGTGTGTTCAACTACATGTACTTAAAATAGGTCAACAAAGTGTCGAAAAGATTTTACAGGTAATGTCATGTCTGCTTTATTTTACTTTTTATAAAAATATTGTATGTGAAAAACTTCGCATGAATCCTCGTTGAATGGTTTTATTTCATTGTTGGTTTGTTTTTAAAAGCATTTCATATAATAAAACATGCAGTCTTGTTTTGACAAAAATCTTCTGGTGCATTTGATGATATATGGGGTTTAATGGCGCAAGGGCCAATAATGGCCAAAGAGCGCCAGGCCAGTGTTAATGAGTTTGAATTGAAGCGATGAATTACGAGTGGTGGATATGACGTGGCTGTAAGGGGGCCTAAAAATAGTCGCTGTAAAGTGCATAAAATCTACAGGTAATAAGATTATGGAAATGACTGATGGCGTGTGCTATGAGCATGAAATATGCATTGCAAATAAATGTTACTATTTGCAAAGTAAGTCCGATGCGAAAATTGGTATGAAGCACTATTGCCTCAACAGAGCCCTTGAACATAAAGGCCTGGAGGCATGCGCTATACTGAGCACTATCGCAACAGCATCCTCTGGCGGGAGGATGTGCTACGAATATCTAGGGCTAATTACATGTAGTACCACGCCATTCAAAAAACCTAGGACTGCTTTGGTATTAAAAAGAGGTTCTTTGCCAAGAAACATACTGGGATGGAGAGGGATATGGTAGCGGTATGCAAGAGGAAAGTGTTTCCTTCTCTCTGTTTCGGCTTCCCGGCACTCCAAGAGGACATGGAGGACGGTCAGCCTCTGACCACATCGGCCACAGGTTGGAGGCTCATTACCAGTCAACAGAAAGTTGTGAGTACCATATGTGTGTCCTATTCTGAGACGGCAGAATAGGACATCAGTTCGTCGTGTTTTAGTTGTACAGGGCCAGAAACCTAACTGTGGTTTAATCAGGTGGAGTTTATTATTTGTTTCACTCTCCCACAGGCGTTGCCAGTGGTTTCGCAGTTTCCTTCGCAACAAAGGCTTCAGATCTGTGGCGGGAATAGTACTGCTAAGATAAGTAGCTTCAGATGTAATTGATGTGGCCATTTGGTCTGCAAGCACATTACCTTCGATGGATCTATGACCAGGAACCCAGCATATTGTCACATGTCTACCAGATGAGTAAATATTGCACAAATATGAGTAAAGTTCAATGAAAACAGGATTTTTGTGTTTCCTTAAAGACATTAGTGCCTTTACGACACTTAAGGAGTCCGTGAATATTATTGCCTTATGTAGCTTTAATTTCTTAATGTGTTTAATCGCAGACAGTACTGCATAGGCTTCTGCAGTGAAGATACTTGTATAAGGGTTCAATACGTCTGATTCAGAGAAAGATGGACCGACGGCCGCGTAAGATACACCAGCATGGGACTTTGACGCGTCGGTGTAGAATTCAGGGCAACAGTACTTCGATTGGAGTTCACGGAAATGTATTGCGATTTCGAGTTCAGGAGCGTGCTTTGTGACCTCCACAAAGGATACATCACATGCTATCACCTGCCACTCCCAGGGTGGTAAAAGCTTACCTGGAGGCATTAAACGATGTTCGAGAAGTGGGACATCCATTTCTTCGCTAAGTTCTCTCACACGTAGTGGGAAAGGCCGTCTCACAGAGGGTCTATTATGGAAAAGTGTAGTACACGTCAAATCGTTAACGGTTTGAGAACATGGATGTTCATGATCAGAGTGAACTTTGAGGAAGTATGATGATGATTGTTGGAGTTTTTTGGCGCAAGGGCCAGATGTGGCCAAAGAGCGCCAAGGCGATGATAATGACTTGTCAGTGGTACATGAATGGTGAATTAGAAGGGAGGCCTAAAATAGTCGCTGTAAAATGCGTAAAATCTATAGGTACTAAGAATATGGCAATGACTAATGAAGTGTGCTATGGATACGAGGTATGCATTGTGAAAGATTGATGATATACTAAGATATGTCAGAGGCTAAAAGTTTCAAAAACACTAATGCCTTAACAGAGCCCTTGAGATGTAAGGGCCTGGAGGCATGTGCTATATTCTCACAGTGGCATCCTCTTGAGAGAGGATGCATTACGTATTTCTTGGGCTTATAACATGCAAGACAACATCATTCAAAAAGGCGAGGACTGCTTTGGTAATGAAAAGCGGTTCTTTGCCAAGAAACATAGCGGGATGAAGAGGGATAGAGCAGCGGTATGCCAGAGGAAAATGTTTCTTCCTCTCTCTCTCGGCTTCCCTACATTCCAGGAGGACGTGAAGAACGGTGAGCCTCTCGCCACATCTACCACAGGTTGGAGGATCATTACCATTCAATAGAAAATTGTGGGTACCATATGTGTGTCCTATTCTGAGGCGACAGAATAGGACATCAGTTCGCCGTGTTTTTGATGCAGCGGGCCAGAAACCTAACTGTGGCTTAATCAAGTGAAGCTTATTATTTGTTTGCGCATCCCACAAGCGTTGCCAGTAGCTTCGCAGTTTCTTCCGCAAGAAAGGTTTCAAATCTGTTACAGGGACAGCAACGGTAGGATTAATAGCGTGTGATGTTATTGATGTGGCCATTTGGTCGGCAAGAACATTACCCTCGATGTCTCTATGCCCAGGCACCCAGCATATTATGATTTGTTGTTTAGATGCATAAACAGAGCAGATCAGTGAGTAGAGGTTCATAATTACAGGGTGTTTATGTTTTTGCGGCATCATTAACGCTTTAACAACGCTTAAAGAGTCGGTAAATATTACAGCCTTTTGGAGTTTCAATCTATCAATGTGTTTCACCGCTGATAGTACTGCATAGGCCTCTGCCGTAAAGATGCTTGTGTGGGGATAAAGTACATCGGATTCCGAGAAAGACGGACCGACTGCCGCATAGGAAACACCAGCATGTGACTTTGATGCGTCTGTGTAAAATTCAGGGCAAGAGTATTTTGACTTTAGTTCTAAAAAGTGCATTTGAATGTGTGCATCTGGCGCGTGTTTTGTGACTTCAATAAACGATGTGTCACATTCAACCAGCTGCCACTGCCACGGCGGTAGCAGCTTCGCTGGAGGCATTAGGCAATGTTCAAGTAGTGCAGCACCCATTTCTTCACTGAGCTTTCTCACGCGTAGCGAGAAGGGCTGCTTCGCTGTTGGTCGATTATTAAATAGTGTGGCAGATGTGGTATCGTTTATGGTAAAATAGGTAGGATGTGTACGGTTTGAATTTATTTTAAGGAAATATGTAAAGCTGGCATAAGTCCTCTGAAGGTGGAGCGACCACACGTTCGCTTCCACATAAAGGCTTTGTACGGGGCTTGTCCTGAAGGCCCCAGTCGCGAGGCGGATTCCTAAATGGTGAACAGGATCCAACATTTTTAAAGCGCTGGGTGCAGCAGACTGGTAAACTATCGCCCCGTAGTCAAGTCGTGAGCCGACAAGGCACCTGTACAAGTTCAAGATGCATTTCCTGTCACTGCCCCATGTCGTACGCGACAGCAGCTTCAATAAGTTCATTGTTTTCAGGCACTTAGCCTTCAAATATTTGATGTGCGGAACGAATGTGAGTTTTGAGTCAAATATGATGCCTAGAAACTTGTGCTCTTTGCTTACAGGTAATGTGGTACCAGACAGCTCAATAGCAGGGTCTGGTACTATTCCTCTCTTATTAGTGAAAAGGACGCATGTGCTTTTCTGTGGGCTCAACCTAAAACCGTTTTCATCAGCCCATTTAGCCACTTTATTTAAGCCATGCTGGACATGTCGTTCGCAGACAGCAAAGTTGCACGATTTAAAACCAATCTGGACATCATCTACATATACAGAGTAGAACATCGTTCGTGGAATAGCCGTGCGTAGAGAATTCATTTTCACAATAAACAGTGTACAGCTAAGCACACCGCCTTGCGGGACACCAGTTTCCTGGGTGAAAGACCTAGACAAGGCTTGGCCCACCCTTACACGAAAGGTACGGTTAGAAAGGTAACTTTGGATAGTACTCAACATGTTGCCGCGGATACCCATAGCGGAAAGGTCTCGGATAATACCAAAGCGCCATGTGGTGTCATACGCTTTCTCTAAGTCAAGAAATACGGAGAGAAAAAACTGTTTGTGTATAAAGGCATCCCTTATGATTGTCTCCATGCGGATAAGGTGGTCTGTAGTCGACCTACCTTCTCGGAAGCCGCATTGGTAAGGATCTAGTATGCCTTTGCTTTCTAGGACAAAAATTAGACGCCGGTTAATCATCTTTTCAAAGAGCTTGCACAGACAGCTTGTCAAAGCAATGGGTCTGTAGCTACTGGGCAAGGACGGGTCCTTGCCCTGTTTAAGTACGGGGATTACTATAGCTTCTTTCCAAGAAGATGGAATGTAACCAGCGGCCCACATGACATTAAAAAGAGAGAGGAGGGTCTCTTGTGTTTCAGGGTGTAGGTGCTTGATCATTTCATACATGATACGGTCAGCACCTGGTGCTGAGGTGTTGCAACAAGCGAGAGCAGTTTTAAATTAAGCTAAACTAAACGGGCGGTTGTAATCTTCATTTCGAGCACATTTCCGATTAACGGGCTGTCGCTCTGCACGCTCTTTGAACCTAAGGAATGTTTGTGGGTAATGAGATGCACTGGAGACATATTCAAAGTATTCGCCCAGACAATCTGCCTGATCCTCCAGGCAGTCTCCTTGGATATTCACTAAGGGCGGCGGGTTCGTCTCACGGCCCTTTAATTTATTAACCCTATTCCATACCTTTGCCTCATCTGTGTAAGAGTTTATACCAGAAATGTACCTCTCCCAACTCTCTCTCTTTGCACGTCTACGTGTCCTTCTGCCTTGCGATTTAACCTGTTTAAAATTAATAAGGTTTTCGGCAGTAGGAGAATCGCGAAGTAATCCCCATGCTTTGTTTTGATTTTTGCGCGCTTTACGACATTCTTCGTTCCACCAAGGAATGCGGCGTTTCTTAGTCAGTCCGTTAGTTTGTGTAATACATTTCGTAGCAGCATCAATAATAAAACCTGTTAGATATGTTACGGCGTCGTCTACGTTAAGAGCAACAATGTCATGACGGCCTAGGTGTGTCAGCTCTCGGAACAGTTCCCAGTTGGCCGAGTCTACGCTCCATCGAGGTGATCGTGGCAAGCATCCATCTCGTTTCGTTGAGTTTAACATAATTGGGAAGTGGTCGCTTCCATAGGGGTTCTTAACGACGGACCACTCCAGGTAAGGCATTAGTGTGCTCGACACTATGCTTAAGTCTATGGACGAGTATGTGTTGTGTGTAATGCTGTAGTATGTAGGTTCTTTCTTGTTCAATAAACATTCACCTGAAGAAAACAGAAAATTTTCTATAAGGCGCCCTCGCGCATCGCAACGAGAGTCGCCCCACAGGGGGCTATGGGCATTAAGATCACCTACGACTATGTATGGTGGAGGAAGTTCATCGATGAAGCTCTGAAACTGCGTTTTGGAAAGCTGATAGGAAGGTGGGATGTAGACAGAGCTAATGGTGACTAGCTTACCAAACAACAATGCTCGGACAGCAACTGCCTCAAGGGACGTTCGGAGGCTTAATTGCTGACATGCAACGCCCTTACTGACCATTACGGCTACACCCCCCGATGAGGCGAGAGCGTCGTCGCGGTCTTTGCGGAAAGTGACATATTGCCTTAGAAAGTTTTTCTGTGTTAATTTTAAGTGTGTTTCTTGTACACACATCACCTTTGGATTGAATTTGCGGAGGAGTTCTTTTACATCATCAAGATTACGTAGAAGTCCTCTCACGTTCCATTGTAACACTTGGGTATCCATATTGGAAGAGAAGTTAGTGATGTGTACAAAGAGAAATAGAAGTTACTTCACGGGACCTTTCCAGGCCCCGTGATGGGGGTTTTGCCTTTCTTCCCGACGCGCTCGAGGGAGCTGCGCCGTTCTTTGGGCGTCTGAGACGCCGGTGGTTTGCTTGTGTCCATCACCTCGTCTGAGGCGGTGGATAGTGCCCGCTCAGCGGGGACATTCGCGGGGATTTCGGGCCTTACTGCACGGGCAGTGGCCCTGGGTCCAGCAAGCCCGCGGGTCTGCTGGCCCTCCTTGGCAGGGGGCGGAACAGCGCTGGCTGCTCCAGCCGGGGGGGCTGGTGACGTGACCGCCGTCACACTCCGTGTGACTTGGGCGGCCGCCGGATGATGTGGTGCTGCCCCCCGGCGCGCCACATCGGTGTATGAAGGACTAGACTGATTGTGGAGATGGAAACGCTTACGTTCCTCTGGGAAAGATAGGTTTAGTTTGACTTTCAGTTCTATAATTTGCTTCTCTTTTTTCCACGAGGGGCACGATCGCGAGTAGGCGGGATGATCTCCTTCACAGTTGGCACAACGGGTTGCTGAAGTGCAAATGTCAGAAGCGTGTTCATTTGAACTACACTTAGCACAAGTAGCGCGCCCTCGGCAGTTTTGCGACCCATGCCCAAAACGCTGACACTTGAAGCATCGGCGGGGATTCGGGATGTATGGTCTGACACGTAGCTTGCAGTAGCCAGTTTCAATTGATTCTGGTAGGTCGCTAGTTCCGAAAGTAATGATAATATGCTTGGTAGGTATTTGCTTATCATCTCGCCTTAGTGTTATCCTCTGCACCTTGACTACGTTCTGGTCTTGCCATCCTTCAAGTAATTCACTTTCACTCAGTTCAAGGAGGTCATCTTCCGAGACGACACCGCGCACTGTGTTCATCGACCTGTGTGGACCCACTGAAACAGGAATGTCTCCAAATGCCACAAGTTTAGAAAGTTTATCGTACTGTAGTTTGTCGCGGACTTCAAGAAGAAGGTCGCCACTTCCCATCTTTGTTACCTTATAGCCTGGGCCGATTGCTTCCTTGAGAGATTTTGCTACAACAAAGGGTGAAATCATTCGGACTGTCTTAGTATCGTGTTGACTATGTATTACATGGTACTTGGGAAATATTTCTTTAGGTTGCAAAAAAAGATTGAAAATTTCATCGGTGCGCCCCCTTTTCAGGGAGCGATCAGGTAGTGAGGGAAAAGCGTTAGCCATATAAAATTGCAAAATTCGGCGGCGATGGTAGCCACCCACCACCGAGCCCAACAAGGGGACGCTACAAGGTTGGAATACTTGCAGACGCCAGCCATGCATCGCCGCTATAACCTAATATGAAATACCCAAGGTTGGATAAGTACACTAGGTTAACCCTTGCCGCCCAGAAATTCAGAAGTGAGAAGAAGTGACTAGAAGACAGGAAAGATAGAAAAGCGAGAAAGACAAAAGATTGAAGAGGGGGACAGGAAAGGGCGACTGCCGATTT
Organism: Dermacentor silvarum; assembly: GCF_013339745.2. Classification (NCBI taxonomy): domain Eukaryota; kingdom Metazoa; phylum Arthropoda; class Arachnida; order Ixodida; family Ixodidae; genus Dermacentor; species Dermacentor silvarum. Next base: position 49,651,796 of record NC_051162.1, on the reverse strand, counting down.
CCTCCAGGTGGGTCAGTCTGGAGGTGCCGTCTATGTGAAGCAGAGGCCGAAGAGGTGTGTTGCCTCTGCCGGGGGGCCTTAAAGGTCCAAACACCCGGCATCGGCTCAACCTCCAGGATCCCCCTTTCCCCAGACACGGCTAAGCCGCGCACGGCTACACGCAGGAGGGTCCAACCCCCATGTGCTCGGGTCCGTGGTGTCGCAACACACCAAACGCCTGCTTACGCAGACGCCCCTGCGGGGAGGAAGTATGTGAAGCTGATGTACGATCTCTGGAGATGAAGTGACCATTCATTCGATTCTGCATATAGGCTTTCTATAGGGCTCGTTCTGAAAGCACCGGTGGCCAAGCGGATACCTAGATGGTGAACGGGATCCAGCATCTTTAGTGCACTTGGGGCAGCAGAGTTGTATACTACAGCACCGTAATCCAGTCGCGAACGAATGAGGCTCTTGTAAAGATTCATTAAACATTTCCTGTCGCTGCCCCATGATGTGTGAGATAAGATCTTCATGAGGTTCATTGTTTTTAGGCATTTTGCTTTGAGATATTTTATGTGGGGGATGAAAGTTAGCCTAAAGTCAAGTATGATGCCTAGAAACTTGTGTTCTTTGTTCACAGGTATTTGCTGTCCATGCAGTTCTACACAGGGATCTGGAATCAGGCCTCTCTTTCTTGTGAAAAGAACACAAGAACTTTTGTGGGGGTTAACTTTAAACCCGTTTTCGTCTGCCCACTTCGTTACCTTGTTTAAGCCCTGCTGTACCTGTCTCTCACACACTGCGAGGTTACATGACTTGAAGCCTATTTGTATGTCTACGTAGACGGAATAAAAAATAGCCGGTGGTAATGAGGCACGGAGTGTGTTCATCTTAACGATAAACAGTGTGCAGCTGAGCACGCCTCCCTGGGGTACACCAGTTTCCTGAATGAATCGGCGTGAAAATACATTCCCGATTTTGACGCGGAAGGTACGATTGGACAAATAGCTTTGTATTAGGCTTAGCATATTGCCATGGATGCCTATTAGCGCCAAGTCTCTCAGGATTCCGTAACGCCATGTTGTGTCGTACGCCTTCTCCATATCGAGGAATACCGATAAGAAAAACTGTTTATGTACAAATGCGTCTCGGATATTTTCTTCAATGCGCACAAGATGATCAGTTGTGGATCGGCCTTCTCTAAAGCCACACTGATAGGGATCAAGCATTTTGTTCAGTTCAAGGAAATGTATAAGGCGTCGATTAACCATTTTTTCAAATAGCTTGCACAGGCAACTTGTGAGAGCTATGGGACGGTAACTTGCCGCCAAGGAAGGATCTTTACCCTGCTTCAATACAGGGACCACAATCGCTTCTTTCCATGCGGATGGAAGATATCCGGCAGCCCAAATAGTGTTGAGAAGCGCCAGTAGTGTTAGTTGTGTATCAGTGTGCATGTTCTTAATCATGTCATACACGACTCTGTCGGGTCCCGGTGCAGAGCTCTTACATGCGATCAAGGCAGCTCTCAACTCGGCAATATTAAAAGGACGGTTATATGGTTCGTTCTGTCGGCATTTGCGTATAAATGGCTTGCATTCTTCTATCTGTTTGTATTTGAGGAAGGATTTGGAATAATGGATTGAGCTTGACACATGCTCAAAGTGCTCCCCAAGACAGTCTGCCTGGTCTTGCAAGGTATTCCCTTGGTCATTAACCAGAGGCAACCGATGAATATGTTGCCCCTTTAGCTTTCTTACGCCATTCCACACTTTTGCCTCCTGTGTGTAGGAATTTATACCCGAGATAAACCTCACCCAGCTTTCTCTCTTTGCCTGACGTCGTGTCCGCCTTCCCTGCGATTTAATCTGTTTAAATTGAATGAGATTTTCAGCATTTGGAGATCTACGCAATATGCCCCATGCCTTATTTTGCCTTTTTCGCGCCTGTCTACAGTCTTCGTTCCACCAGGGAACACGTCTTTTACGTGAGCTACCATTCGTTTGTGGGATACACTTTTCAGCAGCATCAATAATAAAAGCGGTAAAATATGCAACAGCATCGTCGATACTAAAATTGTTTATAAAATCTCGTGGTAAATAAGTTGATTCTTTAAAATGCTCCCAGTCAGCAGATGCTAATTTCCATCGAGGAATACTGGGAGGGTTGTCATGCTGCGTTATTAAGTTTAAAGTTACAGGGAAGTGGTCACTTCCAAAAGGATTTTTGATGACGTTCCATTCAAGGTCAGGCAGAAGGGAAGCGGATCCAAGTGCAAGGTCTATCGATGAATACGAATCGTGTTGGGCGTTGTAATACGTGGGCTCCTTCTTATTAAAGAGACAGGCACCAGAGGTCAGAAGAAAATTTTCAATGAGACGACCTCTCGCGTCACATCGCGAGTCTCCCCATAACGTGTTGTGAGCATTAAAATCTCCCACGAGGATGTAAGGTTCGGGAAGCTGGTCAATGAGGTTATAAAAGTCTGTTTTTTCAAGGCGATGATTGGGGGGGACATAAATGGAACAGACAGTTACTAGTCTGTTAAACAGAATGGCCCGAACTGACACTGCCTCAAGGGGCGTCTGGAGGGCTGCATGTTGGCAAGCTACAGACTTATCTGCTATTATTGCTACACCACCGGACGAGGCGTTAGCCTCATTGCGGTCTTTTCTAAAGATGGTGTATTGACGAAGGAAGTTTGTGTTTGTGGGTTTCAGATGTGTCTCTTGAACACACAGCAACTTAGGATTATGTTTGTGTAGGAGTTCTCTTATATCGTCGAGGTTGTGAATAAGTCCTCTAACATTCCATTGTAATATTTGTGTTTCCATAATGAAGAAAGTGTTTGTGCTGTGTGTTCAGAAGATGAAGACTAGCTCACGGTGCCCTTTCCAGGCGCCGTGACGCGAGGTTTCTCTTTTCTGGAGCGGTCAAGGGATTCCCGCCGCTCCTTAGGCGCTGGCGGCGCCGTCTGGCCGGTTGTTGTGTCCATCGCCTCTTGCGAGGCGCTGGACACGCGCTCTTGCGAGCGGTTGGCTTGACGTGAAGGCCTCGTCTCGAGGGACGAGGCCCTTGAGGCCACCAGCCGGGAGGTCGATGGCCCCTTCTTCTGGGGCGGCGGAGCAGCGTTGGCCACAGCCACCGAGGAGGCGGATGGCGTCACCGCCGGCTCACCTTGTGTGGCCCGGACAGCTGCCGGATGCCGCTGTGGCGCTGCCCCCTGACGCGCCACCTCGGCAAAACTGACTTTAGGCAGGTATGAAACCCGCCTGCGAGCCTCTTTGAAAGTTATATTTTCCTTTACTTTGATCGTGATGACTTCTTTTTCTTTCTTCCAAGACGGGCATGACCGCGACTATGCGGCATGCTCGCCATCACAGTTGACGCAGTGTGGTGTGTTTTCGCACGTTTCAGAGGCATGGTCATCGGAACTACATTTAGCACATGTCTGTCGGCCTCGGCAGTTCTGGGAACTGTGGCCGAAACGCTGGCACTTGAAGCAACGAAGAGGATTTGGAATATAGGGTCTGACCCGTAGCTTTACATAGCCCGCCTCGATTGTCTCGGGCAGGATACTTGATCCAAAGGTAAGTACTAGATGCTTGGTTTTGATCTCCTTGCCGTCCCGCCTTAGCATAATTCGTTTAACATTGATCACGTTTTGCTCGCTCCAGCCTTCCAACAGTTCAGCTTCTGCCAGATGCATCAGGTCATCGTCGGAGACAACGCCACGACTGGTGTTCATAGTTCGGTGCGGGGATATTGTCACCGGGATTTCCCCGAATGACACTAGGTTTGGAAGCTTTTCGTGCTGTTTCGTATCGCGGAGTTCCAAAAGGAGGTCTCCACTAGCCATTTTTGTTGCCTTGTAGCCTGCCCCAAGAGTTTCGGTGAGACACTTTGACACGAGGAAGGGTGAAATCATTCTCATCGTCTTTTCAGAGTTATCAGAATGAATAACATGGAATCGGGGGAAATTTTGCAATTTGTTACCAAGGAATTGAAAGATATCTTCGGTGCGGCCTCGTTTATGAGGGCGATCAGGGAGTCGGGGAAATGACGAAAGAGCCATAAAGGGAACTATAATTTCGGTAGCTATGCCAGCCACCCACCACCGAGACCAACATGGGGACGCTACGAAACCCGAAGGCAACGAAGACGCCAGCTGTACATAGCCACTATAACCTAATATAATAGACCCAAGGCTGGATAAACTACACCAGGTTAACCCTTGCTGCCTGGAAAATTAGAAGTAAAACGAAGTGAAGAGAAGACAGGAGGGATGGAAAGTGAGAGAGAAAGACTAAGGTTGGAGGGAGAGAGAGACAGGAAAAGGCAACTACCGATTTCCCCCGGGTGGGTCAGTCCGGGGGTGCCGTCTACGTGAAGCCGAGGCCAAAGAGGTGTGTTGCCTCCGCCGAGGGGCCGTAAAGGTCCAAGCACTCGGCATCGGCTCAACCCCCAGGATCCCCTTTTCCCCGACACGGCTAAGCCACGTACGGTTAAACGCGGGAGGGGCCAACCCTCATGTGCTCGGGTCCGTGGTGTCGCAACACACCAAACGCCTGCTGACGCAGACGCCCCTGCGGGGGCTTCTGGTGCATTTACTAAAGCATGCAAAATAGACCCTCCAATGCCTTCAAAAACTGAAGGCTTTGTCGGGGGTCTATAACATTTACACCTGTTGCTAACAAAAATTCCTTCTAGGCAGGCCCGTAGCCAAAAATTAATTTTCGGGGGTTGGGGCACCTGTTGAAGTCCTTGACAAACCCCTATTTTCACTATTCTGGGTAAAACAGCCCCCCTCCATCCGAATTTCGAAGGGGGGGGGGGCTCGTAGGGCCCCCGCCCCCCCCCCTGGCCACGGGCCTGCTTCTAGGTGTAAATCTCCGAAAAAAAAAATTCTACGAGTGCAACCGGGCCGCGGAACGACAAAACGCGAACGCGTGCCGGTCATTTGAGTGAAGCCAGCTTCCAGGCAGATCTCACACTGATGACGTCACGTAGGCTTGCGGAGGCCTTGAAAAAGTCTAGGTGGTGTTGGCTGAGACCACTGAACCAAAAGTGCACATTGTTCACGCTGGCGCATATGGTCTGCGCCCACCAGAGAACTTCACGTTTTCAAACCTGGGAGAACGGCAAATGTGGATTTCGACATTCGAGGATTAAGCTTTCATGGCCTGCCTCCACAGTGCCAGCAACGAGGCCCAGGTACGGGCACTTCTTTACTGCATGGGACTGCAAGCCAGGGCCATTCCTTCGTCCTTGGGGGGGGGGGGGGTGTCAACACCGGAGGCGCTTTCTTCCCTGCCGTCAAAGAAAAGTTGGATTCACACTTTGTGCAACCAGTAAATGAGATAGAGGAAAGTCGTTTCCACCACCGCACTCAACAGCCAGAAGAATGTGTGAATGAATTTTTTATGGAATTACGCAACCTGGTAAAGTGCTGTAGCTGTAATGGCCCGCTCGTCAAGGACTGCGTCGTTTGCGACAGATTCGTCATAGGCATACAGGTGGCGACCTCTACATCCCTCCTTTTCACATTTCATGGGGCAGGTCCCTACAAACCCAACTGTCGTGGTGGTTTCACTAACACTAAGCCTTAGAGGAGAAGCAGTCAGCCAAGCAGCAACACGAGTCGGCTGAGGCAGGCCCAAGCAGTGAGGACTGAGCAGACCTTAAAAAGGAGGAAGTGGAGACTGCAAAAAAGATACCCACAAATGCTGAAATTTTGATCAGCCATAGCTTCAAGTCAAAAGCCTTTGCTGATGCTGAAATTGGAAATGACTGCACACACATAATGAATTTGTCCTGAGGTCTCGCAATATTCTTTTTCTGAACACAAACCTGAATACTGTTGGTACTCATGCCATTTTCTTTGTTGGACTTTTTTACTGTGCAGTTTACCGGAGCACCTAGCAAAACTTCCATGGTATTCATCCTGTCCTTCTGTTCAATCTGTGACGCATGTTTAACATTAGTAGACATGTAATTATGAATGGCACCCTCCTTCATGGTACTATTGTTCCTGCAGTGATATTCTTAGGACAGCATAGTTGTTTGCTAGTCATGCTGCCTCACTCAGGTGAGGGTATTCCTTGCTTTGTTTTGTGAAAGGCTTGTTAATTAGTCATGCTGCAAAACTCATGTGAGCATAATCTCTTTTTTTTCCCATAAAAGGTGACTCCTGTGATAGTTAATAACAAGTGTTGTTTCTGCGATGTTTACAGTACAAGTACGTACAAAAATTTGCATGAGCTGCTGTGATACTTATGTCACCTGAAGTCATTTTGTAATGAAGTACAATGGTTGTATATACCCTCATTGTTTGCGTCTGCTAGATGTACCGTATTTACTCGCATAATGATCGCACTCACGTGATGATCGCACCCCGAACTTGCCGCAGCGATATGTCGTGTGCCACGTCTAGCTGATGATCATCCTGTTTACGTTCTGTCGAACGTTACATAAATAACTCTTCAAGACTCACCAAGTGAACTGCACACACCAAACAGATTCCTAATTTTGCCCACCCTTGGCGGGAACGTGCCGTATTAGCATAGCAGTAAACACAAATGGCGTAGTTTTCACCACATGCCCGCCATATGTTTCTACGTCTGTGGCAGCTGAACGTGCCCATCTCTTTCTGTCCTCTAAAAGCGGACATAGCTATGCTCTTGCCGCAAATTTACCGATTTAAACGAAATAATTGATTATTTTGACGGAAGAAACTGTTTTGATGCGCGTGATGCACTCACGACCTCCATGACTCACGAGAAAAAACACGTTCGCTTAGCTCCGTCAGCCGCCATGTTTGTTTTGATCACGTGGTTTTGATATCCCGCAGTGTTACAGCGGCAGCCGCCTGTTGGTTGACTTGTCATCCCGCAGCAACAAGCTGCCGACGCGTTCCCATAATTCCTGAAAAAGCCGTGTCACCGCCATCGCTGTGTTTTTTCACCATTCTGTAACGTGGTGGCGTGCTTTGTGGTTGCTTGTTTTAGTGCCGGTTCACGATGGGGCGATACGCGAGTTTCACTGCCGTGTTTAAAGGGACACTAAAGAGAAACCGAAAGTTAAGCTTAAATGGTAGATTATCCTTTCACGATCACAGCCATACCATTCTTACTGCAAACAGATGTTTAATAAGCGAGAAAATAGCGAAAAACTGAAGGATAGGTGCTGACGCCCCTTCGAAATTCCCGCACTAACGTTCATGACGTCGGAGATTACAAACGTAGGCCGGTCGCAATTGGTCGAGAGCGATTTATCACTGGTAATAAAACGCAAAATGAAATACACCTTAAACGTACATAAACAGCATTTGCCAACTTTTTAAACCATTTCAAGCGAGGAAGTACAAGTTTAGCACAAAATTAAATAAATAAGAAAAAATGGCATGGCGATACATGCGGCCATGATAGTTTCGTAGTTTCGTTTTTGGTCAATGCATCGTCGCGCGCGCCTGTTCCGCTCTACGGTGTTTTGTTGCGTGTTGCGTGGCTCGAAAAACGTTGACTTCGCGGGAAACAGCCAGAAAATGCCTCGTGTGTGTAGTGTTGAGGGCTGTATAAATGGCCCAAGGCGCTTGATCAGGGGCAGTGGCAATGTTGACTCGATTGTGTCCTTTCATGTGGCGTCGCGCGGAGAGCCCCGGCTCCCCGGCGTTCGCAATGGCTCAGTGCTCTGCCGGTGATAAAATGGCAAAAGAGCCAGAGAAACCGATGGTGTGCTCTATGCATTTCTCGCCCTCGGATTATGTGTATAATCTTGCCCTCGGAAAGTATCTTGGCGTGCCCCATAGGCCAGTCCTTTCTCGAGCAGCTGTTCCCTTAATGCGGCCTTCATCAAACCCCGTACCGATGCCCCTGCAGCAGCAAACTAGCGGCTCGGTGAGTGCTGAATGTCATTAAAGTCACGAAATAACCATACCGAGTACGTGCACAACTTTCTACGCTTGTTCTGTCGGGAACATCGTCGCCTGGCGGACCGGACGCTTCGCCTTCGTCGGCGAAAACGAAGCTCTGCATTCCGCCGGCGCGGCCGGCGGCTCACCGCCATCGCACGCAGAAACACCTACCGCTCGAGCACGCAGGATCATTTCGCGCTCCGTTTTACTGAATATCGCTGAAATGCAGTCCTGCTTCCCTGGCGAGCTCTTTGTTGCAAGGTTCAGCGGCAGCAACGGTATCCATCGCGGCGAACGCAAACGCAGCGACCATGCATGCAGCCATGATGCATCCAGCGCCTCGGCCGTTTACGCAAGCAGTGACATATCATGGCGCAATCTGTGACGACACTGCTTCAGCGCCAAATCTGGGGTGAGAGAAATTGAGGAAGAGATAATTGGTCTGTTTACGAATTTCTCCGCTAATAACTCATATTTTTGCACCCAACAAAAACCGCATGCATTCCTGAAGGTCCCTCTTTTATTCTAGCTGAACTTCCCGTTTCTCTTTAGTGTCCCTTTAAGCTGAAGGCGATTGATTACACGCTCGAGCACGGCAACCGCGCTGCCGGCAGGCATTTCGGCGTCGACGAAATCAGAATTAGGTATTGGAAAAATCCGCGTGAGAAGCTGATGGCTACCAACAGCACGCGCTGGGCTTCCCAAAACTGGCAAGTTCCCTCACGTTGAGAAGGCAGTCCTCGAATATGTGAGGAACATGCGCAAAGACGGTTGTGCAGTGTCGTTAGAAATGATACGGATGCAGGCACGCACAATTTCCCGGAGGCTGGGAATTGCCACAAAGGACTTCCGCGCTAGTTCCGGCTGGACGACACGCTTCATGCGGCGAAATGAACTGTCACTGAGGCGGCGGATGTCGTTGAGCCAGCGACTCCCATCCGCGTACGAAGACAGTCATCGACTTCCATAAGTTTGTCACGAGAATACGCGAGAAGAACGGCTTCCTGTTGTCACAAATAGGCAACGCGGACCAAACACCTTTGACATTCGACATGCCTCGAAGCACTACCATCAACGAAAAAGGTGCTCGGAGTGTCCTCGTAAAAACGTGTGGTGCAGAGAAGCAGCGATGCACCGTGATGCTTGCAGTGACGGCAGACGGGTGGAAGCTGCCGCCATATGTTATTCTAAAGCGGAAAACTATTCCGAAGGGAAAGTTTCCACGTGGGATCCACATCCGCGCTCCAGAGAAAGGGTGGAGGATGGCAGAACTCACGGTAGAGTGGATTAGGATGGTCTGGGGACGAAGAGCAGGAGCGCTTCTGCTTCCTCCACTGCTTGTGCTGGATAGCTTTCGAGGCCATCTCGTCGACAGTGTTCGTGTTGAACTTAAGGAGCGGCGCACGGAACTTGCAGTGATCCCTGGGGGTCTAACGTCGCTGCTACAGCCTCTGGATGTATCACTGAACAAACCGTTCAAGGACAACGTTTGGAGGCTGTACGCAGATGGATGGCGGTGGGCGACCATGATTTCACGCCAAGCGGGAAAATCAGGAGACCGTCCGTGGAAGTCCTTTGCTCATGGATTGTCGAAGCATGGAGTAGCATCTCCGACGCGGTGGTCGCCAACAGCTTCAAGAAGACAGGCATATCTAACGTGCTCAACGGAACGGAAGATAACCTTCTGTGGGACTGCGGTGACACTGCCGGTTCCGACAGGGAATCGAGCGGCGACGACACTGACGCCAGTGATGCTTCAGAGTCTGAATGAAAGTTAGGGGGTCAGTGAACGAAAAAATTAAAGGGCAATATGCAATTGTGATGTTTTTTGTTGTCACTGATCTCGGGGGCGTGCAGGTGTTAAAAGAGATGAGATTGGAAGACGCATGACAACACAGCAAGCAGGTTTTAATCACACTCAACAACTCAAAACAAACCAAACTCATCAAACTAGAACCGACTGAACAAATAAAGACTAGAAAATATATAACCTAAAAGATTCATAAACATGCCCTAATAAATTCATAAACATGCCCTAAATTCCTGTCCACGACAGTTCTGGGTGTTTTCTACTCGAAAGTCTGGCATCACTGGCCTACTGTTGTGACGATACAAGAAAGCGCCGTTCTTACAAAGTTCGTCGATGCGGGTATCCTCCCGGCCGGAGATTTGTTAAATCTTCAACGTCAATGTACTTGCAGACTGTCGCATAAACATTGCTGCATAGAAGTCGGTCCGTCCGCTCGCTCGTCCTTTAAGCCTGTTTGACCCGGTCGCTGTTGCTGACGTGGCAGGGAGGCGCGACGGGTTAGGCCTAGCGACGTGCTCGGCCGCCGCTTCCGTCTAGCTCCTTTCCCGAGTGCCGATGAGGCGTTCCGGGGATCATTAAACGTGCTGGTCTGCCGTGGAAGAGGGATTCTCTCTGGGGTGCCCGGTCCTGCTGTGAGAGGCTGCAGCCAGTCCAGGAGCCTCACTCGAACTTGCCGAGGTCAACGGCCACACCTTGGACGGCCAACGTCATGAACTCAGCCAGACCCCCAAGTCTCCCGTCACCAGAGCGTCGCTGGCGATGCGACCTTCCTCGCCCGGAGCCACGTCGATAATTCTCGCTCAGCCTTGCTTCTGCCTCGACCATACCTGGGGTCACGCGCCTCGTGCGCTCGCGCCGTTAGGAACGCTCCGTTCACTTCATCATTTTCTTCTTTTCTTTGGCCGCAGGGCTCTTACTCATAACATACACCAAAGTCTGGCATCACTGGCCTACTGTTGTGGCGATACAAGAAAGTAGTTCTTACAAAGTTCGTCGATGCGCGTATCCTCCCGGCCGGAGACTGATCAAATCTTCAACGTCGTTGTACTTGCCGACCGTCGCATAAACATTGCTGCATTGGAGTCGGTCTGTCCACTCGTTCGTCTCCGAAACTTAGTTAACCTGGTTGCTGTTGCTGACGTGGCAGGGAGGCTCGACGGGTTAGGCCTCACGACTTGTTCGTTCGGGATGTTGCTGATGCCGTAAGTGCCGACGACTCGCGGTTCCGTTGACCTGGCCGAGTACGTGGCCGAGGTCTACAGCTACGCCTGGGCCTTGCCAGCATCACGAGCTTCGTGGCTAAGCTCTCCACACTCCCGTCGTCGGAGCATAGCTGATGAAGCGACCTTCCAGCCCAAGAGCCACGTCGATAATGCTGTTTCGCCGCTTCTCCCTCGTGTATTACACCTCGGTTCGTGTGCCTCGAGCGCTCATGCCGTTCCGAACGCTCCGCGATCTTCGTCGTCGTCTTTTCTCTCCACAGGCGACCTCTTACATGTGACAGCAATGCATGTAGTTCCTGCGTAATGTGTGCATTTATTACAAAGGTAAGCCTTACTCTACTTTTATTTCTGGTTATGTTCATGATAGCTATCGTAAGAATTCTGATACGCGACTTGTTTGTGTTTTCGGTGCTCAATATTATTTCGCGGAAAATTTACCCCACGTAATGATCGCACCCCGAAATTTGCGTCAATTAAAAAAAGTGCGATCATTATGCGAGTAAATAAGGTAGTTAAGGCTTTGCTATTTACCAGTGGTATTATTGGTTTTTAAAAATCTGAAGTTTTTATGTTTTGATTATGCTCGAACACCACTTCACGCAATGTGAAGGTGCCCCCGGTAACCCGGACATTCCATGTGCGTTCCTTGGAGCACCATAATTTTGAAGAAACACTAACTTCAGTCTCGTTGATTCAGTGAAATGTTAACCTTGTACACCTGCAAACTCGCTTGGCAAGGGGCATCTCTATCAAAATAAACGTTAGGTGTTGTCACCTCAAAAGAAACAGTCTGTTCTTCTTTGACCTGCCATATTTTCCTCAAATTTACTGGCTGTTGATATCGAGTCACACCCGTTCGCTGCTGAACTTACGTCTCATGCAACTGAATGTACACAATTGCATAGTACCATTTCATGTGTATGAGGGCATACAAGACGGCAACAAAAGAGGAGTAGTGCACATGATACAACAAATACCTACAGCTGAGTTGTGTGAGGTGTGAACTGTGAACTTCTCTCTTCCTTCTCCTCTTTCAATCCCTTCTCCCCTTTCCCCAGTGCAGGGTAGCCTACCGGGCTCAGCCTGGTTAACCTCCCTGCCTTTCCCTTATGACTTCTCTCTCTCTCTCTCTCTACAGCTGAGCTTGAAGAAAATATAAATTGCTCAAAATGCAAAGTTGTCTCCGCTCGACAAATATGCAATACGAAATCTGCACTCGTCATAATTAAAGGACCTTTAAGCTAAGAGAGACGGTGCCCTCATCCTGCAATCACTTCGAATACTGCAGGAACCTGAAGGCCATCAGAGAAGAACTTTTTACTTCTTTGAAGAACTAGCTAACTGGGACCTTTGAGAAAACACTCTTCCTGTCTTGCAAGCACCATTCACTATGGAAATATAACCGCACAGCATATCACGCATCTAATAAAATAAAACAAGTACTTTCGCAGCTTCTGTAGCACCATCGATGCAAGTTCGTGACAACGTATCAACATGACAATGCTGCTTAACATCCTTAGTGCTACTCTTCAAAGTCAACTTCAGTTTACTCCAATGCCTACCAAATCGCAACCACGAATAATTAGAAGAAACTAATCGTGTTTCTTGTTTTCTCCAAAGATAGCATCATACGACCTGGTCAGTCATAGGACGGGAAAGAATCTTCTTACACTTATTTACGTGGAGTTTTTTACGTGGCTATACACACATAAAGAGAGTCAGAAACAGTATGACACAAATTTCTTAGGCACCATGTTAGTGTCCTATGGAGAATGAAGTGGCAATGCTGATTCTTTACTCGTACCTGCCTGTGCGCCATACTGTATTTGTGTGCGTGACTGGCGCATGGCAACGACGTTAACTTTATGCAAGAAAATTAACCACTTTGTGTAGTGGCGGTAGCAGCTCAGAACGTCTGGATAATCTGCAGATCGCTGACAGAGAGCGCTATGCAGAAAAAAATCAAGCTGTGCCACGTCGACCTGATAAAGCTCGATGCACAGGACTGCCTGGCGGATGCCATACTTTAATCTATGCATCCATATGTCTGAAATTCATGATTTCGCTGATTGAATAACAAGGTTATTAAGTAGGAAGTAACTCAAATTCTTCAAGCCTACATAAGGACGCAATTACGAGACCAGTGTCCGAGTTATACAGCCGTGCTTCAAACAAGCAAGATCGGACACCATAGTAATCATATAACTCATAACCTAGGCAACACCGTAACTACAAACGTTGATTTACCGCTTTTTGTTCTATCTATGCAGGTTAATTGCACTCGGAGCCTGACAATCCCACCTGTTAAGCTTTTCATTTGTGACGGAAGCGACAGCGAAGTGCTTCCTGCGCACAGCATGTGTACGGTAGGCAACAGGCAGGGCATACTCTCACATTGCTGCCTTGCTCTTCTACGAAAAGTATTGTTGTGTACCTCCCCGAACAACTACTTCCCCCTCCACCTGTAATGAAGAGCAAAATTAAACTTTGGGGAAAACCTGTACCTGCCGAAGCATACCCGGTTTAAAGCCATCAATATAAATGAAAAGGCTTTTTTAAAATACAACCGAAAGTGCAAATTTTGTGATAAAAGCCAATAGAAAAAATAATAAGTGGGCTACGGTAATGCGTTGATGTCCTAAAACGTCTCGAGCTCAGAAACCAGGTGAGGAGCTTTTAATGAAAAAAATTAAGAGGCAGAGATGGCAGCGTCATATATATGCCAGAAAAAAAGGAAAACAAGTCCTCGTACTCCCCAGAAGTGGTGTTAACAAGTCCGGCTACAAAAGAAAAGACAGAGAAAAAAGAATAATGGAGAGTACATCCTAATATATAACCAGTACAGCTCTTTGGTCAGTATGACGCAAAGAAGAAACAAAGAAAAGAAAGCCACAATGCAGAGCGAGGAAAAAGTAGAAAACCCGGCGAATTATAAGAACAAAATTAAAAGGCGAATAAAGAAAGCCAAACAGAAAGCAAGAAAAGGAAAGGAAAAAAAATGAAGAAAACAACAGGAAAAGAAAAGGAAAATAAAAAAAACTGCGAGGTTGTGACAGTTCTCCAGCACACAAGCCCATACTGTTCGGTGATGTCATGTGACTGGATGACTTCGTAAATCCGTCGGCAATTCCTCGTCCAAAGCAGCTTCCGAAAGACATGGTTGAAGGTATCGCATGAGTACGGCATCACGGTTTTCCCAGCATTAGTTGGGGTTGTATTTAATGAGCCCCAAGTTTATGACTCGTGTCATCGTTTATGTGCCGTGATCAGTGAGCTTCATGTCTTGCACTATACCTAAGCCGGGTCCCTGTCTGGCTGGCCTCGCCCTCTTCCCAGCAATCGATTACGGGAGACGGAATCAGTTGAGGATAAAAGCCTCGCCGTTCTCGGCCCACGAGATAACTCCGCTCCCGCAAATCAATTGTGACCCTCACGAGCGAGTACCGACGCATGGTAGTATAGAACCAAAATTAAATGCCGAAAGTAAATGACGCAGAGAAAAAAAAGACACAGGATGAGAAGAGGAAAACTTTAAAAAATTCGTAAGAGAAGTGAAAAAAAAAATCTGTTACAAGGTCACCTGCCAGGATTCGAACTTGAAGACTGTGGGTAATGGCCAGTGTCGGGTTGCGATGCCCGTCGCGGCGTTCTGGCCCTCGGGCTGAGCGGTGTGTCGCGGTCGGGGGGTGAGATGTGTCCTGGAGGACGTCTGCGCCGTGACGTGGCCCTCGCAGTGTTCAAGCCAGAGGCCAGGAGCCAGCCCGCCTGTCCAGCTGGCACGAGGCTCCGAGTCCACAGACCACGAGCTGGCGCACAAATGGTTCGGCGTCAATTCTGCCGTGATTTGTGCGACATCGCAGCCACGTTATCACTGCACAAGACCGGGTAATTTCGTTCAACTAATGTGCTTGACGGCGTCATAGTTTGCGCGGGAGCACAGGTTAGCGGGCATTCGTAAATGTAATGTTCGAACGTTTCACACAGAGTGCCGCAGGTGCATAGGGGCTTGCGCATCAGGTTGAATCTGTGAAAGTAATAGGGGAAACGCCCATGCTCCGTCAGTAGCGTGACCAGTTGGGTGCGGCGAAGGAGAATACGATGGTAATTCGTCGAGACGAGGCATCCAGCGAAAAAGTGTTGTGTCTGTGTTTTCTTGTTGCCAACAACAGTGTCCGCAGTTCTTTCCGGAAAGCAGATCTTTTTGCTTTAATTGTTAGCAGTGCCACTCTTTCTGTCCTGATGGTTGTGGCTCGGGACGCAACAAAGTCGGCCAGCTCGTTCCCAAATAACCCACTATGCCCCAGGATGTGATATAATTGGACCTCTGTCGTGCGCGCGATTTCCTGCAGACTTGATCGCTGCAACTCTAGGGTCCGTGGTGCTCGGTCTGGACTGCGCACACAGGAATGATAAGCAGTCCTAGTGCAAATCTGCATTCGCCCTTTGCAGCTAGAGCGCCAATGGTGGGGCACACATAAGCACCTGAAGAGCGGCAGTGCGCGTGGTCTGAAACGCTCCCAGGAACGAAAGGACTGCGCACTGCACAGATGTGATGTGGTGGGCGCTTAACCGGCAGTCTCGCTTTTCACTCCACCATATGATTGATGCGTACGTCAGGGCTGGTGGCATAACCTGCTGATATAGGCGAGTGGAGTCTTGGCCGCAGCCCGCCCTGCGTCTGCGCGAATGCAATTGCTTTTGCCGACACGAGCTCAGCCTTCTACTTCAGTTGGTTGGCATGTTTAAAGAAGGACAACCTCCTGTGGAAAATCACTCCGAGGATATGCGATGATTCTACGAATCTCAATCCCCTCCCTTCACTCCCCAGACAGATGGTGGGATGGACCCTCTCCATACCGCCACGACCGTGGGAGAAAAGGACACAGAAAGTCTTATCCATGTTGAGTGACACTCGGGCTTTCTCTGTCCATTCTACTACTCGCACCAACATCTCGGACCCCACTGCTCCCAGTTCAACCCACGTATTAGCCCTCTCATGCATACGCGCCTCATATGAGGACACATATTTATCCTACTACAAAAGTCATCCAGTTACTTGCAGCAAGTCATTAGCCGCATGGTGTTTATAAGTGAGGACACACCAATGTTCCTAGCTTGTTTTACAGATGGCGCTTGCAGTCCATATTTCTTGAAGCGCCAGGTTCTACAGGAGAGTAGGCTTGTTTGAGGTCACTGAATGTTTGTAAAAAACAAAAGATAATTGCACGACAGGCTATGATGCGTTTCAACTATAAAAAATATGTGCGCAAAGAGCTTGTGAATAATATCGGCTTTTTTTTGTTGTTTTTTTCTTGGCTGTGGGCTCTATAGAAGGACAAGAACAGATATCCTCAAGCAGGGACATTATGCATGAAAGGTGTAGCCGCACCTGCATCACCATCAAACAAAAACGTACCTGCAGAAAGCCAGGTCTGGCCTGAAAGCACTTGCAGTTTCCCGCGCTTTACATGCGCAGTTGAGTCAGCTTTTGTGGGAGTTTTTGGATGTGTATAAGTCTCGCACCTCCGTAGACCTTGGGAAAACGATACTTTTATAAGATGTCTTCTAAGCGAGGACTGACTGTCCAGGGAAGAAATCGATGCTCTCTTGGACTGCTCATCTGACTATGATGACGATTCCGATGCAGACGATTGGAAGCAGCTACTCACCAACCTTGACACTTCGAGCAGCTTAAAAGAAGAGAGTGATGACAGCGAGCCTGTGCATGCTAACCGCACTTCAACAAGCTCTAGTGCGAAAGCCCCCTCGAGGACATCTACCTCGAGAAAGGACAGCACAGCGTGGATCGCTGACAAAGACAACTATGCAGGAAAGATGACTATGCTCGATTTTCTTGGTGAGCACAGGTTCAATGTCACTGCACACTTCCGATTGACTACTTCCTGACCGTATTTCCAGACTCATTACTGGAGCACATTGTTTTTAAAACAAATTTATAACTTTTGTATGCTTTCGATGTACTATTAGGTACAATTTACAGAATTGTTTGCTACAGAATTTACAGAATAGTTTTCAAAATTTGCGATTGTCAATTTATTGAAAAGTTTACAACCTAATTGAAAAAAGTCGTAGTTTCGCCCAAAAGGCGAAGAATCGATTGTGATAGCAAATTAGCTGAGAGCCATACGAATTAAGGATAGCACATTTATCGGCCGTATGAACTTGTAAACATTTGCTTGCTAACTAAATTAACAAGCATGATGTCGGCGCGCACAGCGGTGACCATAGCCCCTGAAAGGTTATTTTGTCTTAGCTACAAATAACTGTAGCTAAAAGCTGCTCTGATATTTCAGTTTTATTTGTACACTTCCAAGTCTGTATCCTTGTTCGTTTCTTTTTTGCTCAGGCGACACTGAAGGCTTCGTTAACCTTGTGGGCCCCGTGATTGATGACCAAAGGTGTGTTTTAGCCAGGTAAGCTTCATCACCGCAGATTATATTGTCAAAGTAACTCCTTTCTAAACTTTATGAGCCCTCGAATTCATCAACAACTACAGCAGAAAGCCTGTGGTCATGCCACGCAGCTGACTCATGCAAACCTGAACCCTTCGCATTGTTTTCTCATCTTAACGGTGCGCCAGATGTTGGCCAATGATATTAACCGGTGCTACTATGCCTCGATAGCAATGGTCCACTTCCCGAGGTTGATGTCAGGAAATCACTTTTGGACAATTTTCTCGGCTTTTATTGGCTCAACCTGGGGTGCCTTCTAGGAACCATAAAATCAATGAAGCGCTGCACTTCATAGAGGACCCATACGCGAGCATCGCACCATTGACCGCCGTATTCACAAACGCTCCTTTCCTTACACGTAAAGCCGGCCTTTCGTAAGGAGAACTTAAGTTAAAGTGTGAGAAAAGGTAAAGGAGCGCTTCAAAAATCCACCTTACCACATTTTAAGGGCACCTTACGAAAGGCGCCCTTATCCGAATAAGTGTGTGACATGGGAGCGAGGCTATGCACACTTTTACGCTCGAATCTTCTGTGCATGTGCGTATAATTTATTTTTATGACAAGACGTATAAAACTGTGCTCCACCACTCCTACAAGCAAGCACACCTAATGTTAAACAAGCAGTTAGCCCGTCGACTGAACCTTACTTTCAGCTGGCCACCATGCAGCGTAGCCGTCACAATAACATGCTTGCTGAAATTTCATGTCCTGCCGTCCTGCCTTTTTTGTGTTCGTTTGCTTTGTGCCGTCTGCTCGCACGTTTTGTTATTTGGGCTTTTTCTCTTTCTTTTTTCATTTCTTTGCTGTGTTGCGCATTTTTCTTATATTACTTGCTAGAGAAAAAAGGTGTAATGGACAGAAAAAAAGAGGATAAATTTTAGTGAAGAGGAACGAAGCGTGCTAATTGATCTCGTCAGTAAATACCAAACGATCGTGGAGAACAAACGGACGGACGGAGTCTCCTTGGATAAAAAAAAGAAGACATGGAAGGAGATCACCGACGAGTACAACTGCCAGCCCAATGTTCGATTTCGAACGGAAGCCCAACTTCGAAAGTGTTGGGACAATTTAAAAGAAAAGTGGAGGAAAGGGAAGGCCGACGACATGAAGGAAGTGTTCACGACAGGTGAGCTCCTGTTCTCTCTGCTCTGTTTTCGCTACTCGCTACTTTCGCTTGATTCCTGTTGCAAAAGCTACATTTTGCCGATAATGATGCGGCTCCTTGATGCCGTGTCAGGTCCGTCGCTGTGCCGTTATAAGTTGCTTCAGTAAAATATGACACATGCGATTGCTCGCATCTTGCGTCGAGGCTTTTTTTTTTCTTATGCAGTGTATGTCGTGCTCTCGAGCCCAAGCAGGCTTTTCTATAGCTTTCCTGCGTGGCCGTGGCTTGACCTATGCCACATCACGGCCGGCCTGGGTGCAAGCGCGCGTTTTTTGTAAAAACGAGCTCGGGCCCAGACCAGCCTGTCGCCAAATTTGCTGCTGCCCGTATACGGCGATGCCTTCCCTGCCATCCACGCAAAATATCGTTAAAGTAATGACTAAAACATGTCGTGCTCTCGATGCATAGCGCAACGGTAGCCGTCTGCACGTAATTCAGGAATGATTAGGGCATAATGCAAATTCATGCTGTCTTTTCAGGAGGCGGCTGTGCGCCAGCTAGCCAGCTTACAGACGAGTTGGAGCGAGTCGGTGCTGTCGCGTCGCATATGTCGACGTGGGTGGAAAACCCCTTTGACAGTGACTGTGGGCGCCACGCAGCCACTCCCAGATCACAGAGCACGCCGAGTGTCGTCTCGTTGCTGCAGCCGATGCAAGTGGAGACGCTTGAACCGCCCAATGGTATGTACATTGCAAGGACAGCTTCTTTTTTTGGGGGGGGGGGAAGGGGGGAGTGGTTGACCGTAATGTGCTGGGCGAGCATAGATGTGCAAAGGAGTTGTACCAACATCTCTCATCCAGAGAGGAAACCCTGTAAACACATGAAGCTTGTATAAGGTCTCTTCCAGATACATGAAGCCTATCACCAAACCCAGCAACTCCCAACTTCAAGCAATCTTGGCCATAGATTTGAAGAAAGCCTTGGACAACGTGACCCATGATGCCATGCTTGTGGTGCTCTCTTCCACCAACTGTGGCACCAAGATATACAACTACATGCGAGTCTTTTTCCAACTCCGTACGTACATCCTCAAAATTGGCGATATGACACGTACCCACACCTGCAAAGCTGCATACCGCAATGAGCCGTGCTCTCACCAACACTGTTCAACTTAGCAATGTGTCGCACACACATAGCTACTCCTCATACCAGACATACATTACACACTATATGCCGACGACATAACCATATGGATCAACAAAGGCTCTCCGGGGAAAATAAAGGACACCGTGCAACGCGCACGATAGATGCAGCCCAAGTGGCAGCTGCGAGCATTGGCTTGGCGGGCTCCCTGGAAAAGTTGGAGCTGCTTGTGCACACCACGCACTGGAGACCCAACCCATCACTCTACACAACAAAGGACAATATATTCCACAAATGCATAATATCAAAGTACTGGGCCTACACATGCAGCGAGATGGAGTGGGTGCGGCCACTGTTCAGCACTTGCTAAAGCAACGTGAACAGGTCTTGAACATGGTGCTGTGCATTTCTGATCGCCACCGAGGGCTTCATGAGACAGACATGCTGCGGCTGCATGATGCCTTACTCTTGTATCACCTTCGCTATCGCACACCATACATTAACCTCTCAAAGGCACACCACAACAAGCTCAACACCCTCATTCGCAAAGCCACCGAACTTGCAATGGGAGTGCCAACCAACACAAGTACAGAGCTGCTAGACAAGGAACCATAACACCCTAGAAAAGCTTATCAGCACGAACAAACACAGGCAGGAAATTAGACTGAACAGTACTACATAAGGCAGAATAATCCTGCAAACGCTGGGTTTCAAACTCAATGACACCCCATTGTTTGCTACAAGCACGCTCGGCAAAAGTGCTCGAGCACTACTCACAATAGCCCGCATATGAGGGTACATGGACCCCGAACAAAACAGAAAACGTAGAGAACAGCGCATCACGTACAATAGCAAGTACATTCAACGAGCCAACAAATGTATGCTAATTCTGTACATCGGTGTACATACCTGTACACCGATGCTGCCATCAACAACAGCGTTGCAGCCATAGCCATTACCGATCACCAGTGCACAATCATTCACACGCAAACTATCAAAAAGACGGAACCATAGTGGGTGGAGCTTGCCACCATCATCAAGGCAATTGAACTCACGTGAATCACCGCGAAGAAATGTATCATATTTACAGATTCGATGAAAGTGTGCTGCATAATTCAGAGGACAACTTCCCAAAGATTACTGTGAAGCAATCCACAAACACCTGTGCCTGCCCACTCTGGTGATCTAGATACTGGGGTACGCGGAAATGGACGACAATGGAGGGGCTAACCTGCTCGCCCAAGAAGCACTGCACTCGGCCCCCTCCATCCCACGCTCAGGTCAAACCTCTCCCAAGGCTCCCACAATGCCCACACTAGCACCATACAGAGAAGACGGAGCACAATTTTCAACTCTCAGGCCAGACCTTACCAAAGGAAAGGGCACACTCATTAACCAAGCACAAACAAACACCCTGCATACACCAGCTAGAACACCTTTATATGGGGAGAAGTAACAGAGCCTCTGCCACACTGCGGGATCCGTAGCGGTCACCCAAATACTTCGCACATACTATGCATAGCTCGCACGCTTCTTTCTGCACGAACCACGAGAGCATCGACATGGATCTCGAAGACAACAAACACATCACTGCTATATCATGAAAGAAAAAAAGTACAAGGTGGCATATTTTGCACTGGTTAATGTATGCAAGTATTGATGTTTTCATTTCATGATATCTTGATTCTGTGCTGCATAGGCTTAAACACAGGCACAACTTTGTCAATTTTGATATTTTTTTGCTGCTTGAGCATTGTAACCTCTTCCTTTGTGTTCATGCAGGGATAATATCTGCATGTTCAAGCTCGCGGTGTCGCACATGCTTTCATCGCAGTTTTTTTGTAGCAGACAAAATGAATTTGCAGGTTTACTGCTTACACTTAGCCGTACAAGTGGCTCACAACACTTGTATGCACGCTGTCCAAACATTTGATGTGTTGACAATGATTGCTCCCTCCTGGTAGCTTCTGTTCATTAGTGGTGCACTGTGAAAATCATGAGGCATGTACTTGAAATGCATATAATCCTCCCACTAGTATAGTGCATGTGTTATCTGCTCCGCACTGTGCAAGTTGCTGTGGAAGACAAAGCTGTGACTAGGCTGCAGGGCTTCATACATCAGGGCACCGAGCTCAAATTGGCAAACGGGTGCGCTGTTGTTGACAGATTTGCCCTGTGCCACGCAGTATTGATGCCACCAGCCAACCTTACCTATCAGGTAACTAGCAAAGGAGCCAGCATAAGGAAATCTTGGGAATGTACTCCCATTCCTGCTGTGTGTTAAGGATTTCAACAGGGGTAGCCAGTGAATTGCTTCAACTGGATTACCATTCTACGAGTAAAAAATAAAAAAAAAATAGATGGGCTGTAACGTGAAACATTTATTGCATTTCATAAAGCACATACATATTCACCAATTCTGCACAGTCCTTGATACTGTGTACTAGACAAGGTACAGTGTCGCAAGTGCTTGTAGTTGCCCGCTGTAGTGCAAGCAAAATTTGTGTTCACGCAAAGTCAGTCTTCATGCATATGGTAATCACGAGTTATGTTCAAAGCTAACAATTATTGTTTTTGCAGATAGTATCTATGAGTGGGAAATCCCGGCAAGTCCCGGCGAAAGCAGCCAGGCAGTGTGCATGCAAGATGCACAAAATGGAGCAACCGCAGCTGAGGTCGAGCTGTCGGCAGAAGGGGGACCAGCTGCCTTGCAACCTGCTGTCCTGCAACTGGCTTCCCCATTACAGGCTGCCCCGTTGCAGGCTACCCCTCAACAGCCCGCTCCGGCGCAATGCAGAATGCACACAAAGAAAGAAGCTGTTGAGGAAGAGCTCAGCGCCCACCTTAGCGGTGTTGAAGAGGACAATAAGCGAAAGAGGAAGGAGCACCTTCTCAAGATGAAGCTTATGAGAACTCAGCATGCGCTTCATATGAAGCATGCTATAGAAATGCACGAACTTGATTGTGCAAGCAAGAAGGCTAAACTTGAGTTTCTCATGCTGAAAATAGCTGCCGTGAGAAAAGCCAGTAAGTAAAATGGCACAATTTCTTTATTTTCAATATGCATGCCCTGTTTTGCTCTGCCACATTTTCGGAAAAATATTGCTGAATAATGCGTGCTCGTGTTCTGAAGCGGCTCGCCGAGTCAACGGGCTGTGGTCCTTGAGCTTGTGAAGCTGGGGAAGGCTGCTGAACATTGCATGTGTCTGGACGAGGAACACCGTTGAAAGAGCTTTCGGCATCTGGAAAAGAAGATTCCCATGTCTTGATATGAAGCTACAAATAGAAACAATAACTTCTGTCATTGTCATCACGGCATGTGCAGCTCTGCACAACTTTGGCCGGAACCGTCCAAGTGATGAACTGCCTCCAGACTTGTGACCTGTTATACCTGAATAAAGAGATGTTGCATACTTTCATGTATTGCTGTATATTATTGTGACCAGCCATACACACCTGTACTCTGGGCTGTCTTTGCCTCCAGGATCTTTTAGCGGCGTCATCAGGTATGGCCGGCAGGCATACCCCATGTCGCCGAGGAGTACGCCAGGTACATCTCCTTCCTCATAACGTACCCTCGCGTTACTGTTGTCGAAAATCCTGCTGTCATGTGCGGAGCCCGGCCAGCTTGCAACTACATCGAAAAGTTGAAGTTCACGTCCTGTGATTGCCTGCAAACATGCCAAAAAAGAATGAACATGAATTTTTTGCAGCTGCTGTAACCTGCAGATTTTTCAAGCTGTTTATATGCAGTCTAGTACCAATGTCCCTATTATAATAGCGGTCAAGTGCCTCTTAAATCTTGTACTTCAACGTTAGCGCATGAAAATAATTTTCTATCGGAGAAAGTGAAGCAGACATTGAGCTTCATGCAGCTCGCAACGTCGCACACTTGTATTCCCTGCTGTGTTCATTACCATTGCAATGAGGCCGACGCAGGTTAAAAAAAGCAAGACTACGGTAACCACTCTACTGTTCAGCAAATGCAGTGCGAGCGTCTGGTTCAGTAAATGGGGAAAATAGAACAGACAGAGACATGTATTGACCGCAACTCTCGAGTGAACAGGAAAAAAAAAAAAAAAAACGCGACAGACATTCTCACCTTTGCCTCGTTGTGCTTTTTTTTCCCCCCCGTTTAATCAACCAGGGTTACGCTGAAAACAAGCCAAGATCATGCCGCAAAAACTCACCCAATCCGCTATGCGTCTAATAACTAAGCTGTTTGAAGGAGTACATCTTTCTGCTACAAAAAAGTGCGGTTTTTTTCACATCTCTGTACGCATTCTGACGCTTATGAACATAATTTTACTTGCCTGCACATTGAATGAGAAGTATCCCTTCCTGTTGCGGAATACCTCGGCGTCGTCTCCGCCTGGACTTTTGATACGCACGTGGGTGCAATCAATGCAACCAGTCACCCTGGGAAACTTTCCCTTGATATAAAACTGGTGCATGACCTCATGCATTTTCCCCGCGTCAGGGAACTTCACAAGCGTAGGGAACAGCATTGCGGCAATCATTGTCGACACACGCTTGACAACACGGGAAACAGTTGGTTGCGACACGTTAATTAGGTCGCCTGAGACAACCTGAAAAGTTCCCGCGCCGTAGAAACGAAGTGTCACAAGCAGTTGCAACAGCGGCGGCACAGGGAAACCACGTCCGTCCGTGTTCTGATGCAGCGGCAACATGGTCAGCAGTTCGAGCACAGTAGCTTTTGAGAAGCGGTACCTGGCTAAAAACTCCTGGTTATTGTAAAGCTCCATGGGATTCTGGCGATCCCTAAGGTTCCGCTGCAACGGCCGCACAAAACTATACGCTTCGTTGTCCATTTCTTTTGCACGGTTTACAAAATCGACGAACTTGCTGAAGCTGTCGTCGTAGCACACCGCCAGGTTGGATTCGATAAGGAGCCGTTAAGCTACCTCAGATGCTGCCTTAAGGAGGCAGTTCGTGACTTTTTGAAACGCGGTAAGGAGCCGATAAAGTAAGGAACGCTAAAGATAAGGGTTAGGTTGGTTTGTGAATACGGCGGTGAGTACCATATTTGCACGAGCTTAACGAGAGTTTTTTGGCAAAAATTTTTGTGTTCAAAATGCGCCTCACGCAATATTGAGGTTCGTGAACTGAATATAGTGAGTTCCCCCCCGATCTACGCTTTAAACTGCAATGATCGCGTGTAGGAAGGCACCGTGGCACCGACATCCGTGCACATCGTGGTCAACGCACGTGCCACAAGAGCATGCTGTTGTACATCCTCCATTCAGGAACCAAAATGGTCCCCGCACTGGGGGCCGCCGATGATGTGGTGAAGAGGAATCCCCCCACCTAAAACGGCATTGCTGAAGGTCGTTGTGACAGAAGCGCCGGAAAATTGTCACCACTCGAACTGCGTGCGAAAGCCAGCGGGCACGTTCTACGAACGTCGACAGGCGGTGCAGTGGTGTCCTTGAACTTTGGAGTGAGTCACTTGTATGTGCAGGGTGCAAGAAGAACGCAAGAAAGCCTGTCTGACATAGTGTATTGTTGCTTTCTCGTTTTTCTCTTCTCTCTCCACTTTCCCGTAGCCTCTAGTAAAAATAAAGGAGTCTTCTTGATGCGCTCAAAGTGAACGGACGTCTGTTGTTTTTTTATCAGTGAAAAGTTCTGCGTCCCTTATTCCACAGCACATGCTGCGGCCCTCGCATTGCGCCGTGGCAGCAATACGAAACCATGGATGAAAACTACCCAGAACAGGGTTGCCAAGTTTGGTGACATCTCGCCAAATTGGCTACTTTTAGAGGCTCCTGGCGACCGAAAATGGTGGGTGGCAACTTGGCTACTTTTGGTGGTGGTAATTGGTAGTGTCCAAATCGCACTCCCTGCAACGGCTCTCGAAGCAACACCCAAAATGCCAGATGTCGAAGGCGATGCTTTTGGGTATTCCAAGCGCCGAAACCAAATGTAGGAGCTGAAAACTTATCATAGCCATCATGTGGCCTATTGACCTCTTCCACTTGTTGTGCTGGGCTGTACAGGACTGCCTGCTAAACATCATACACAATGCTCATTAACAGAAATCTCCGCTTCAAGCTGTCCGGGACGCTCAAGGTTGAATAATTAAATAGGCACAGCTTTTTGCGAGTAACACGAATAAAATAATAATAAAGGCTATGCTTTTAGGTGCTGCATTGGACAGAAGCAGTAAGTGGTGTCCAAATTCCCACCCCAGCAACAGCTACCTCGACAGTGAATCTCGAAGACCCTGTTTCTTGGCACCAGAAGCGACTGCAACCAGAAACTCAACATGGCAGCCATGTTTTATACATTACAGGTATTAGTGTATATGCGAGTTTCTTAAGAGCAGAATGTGTGTGAGGCCATACAGTTTTCACGAGAACGTTTGGTGAGAAAACTCAGTGGTGCAGGGACGGTGTGCAATGAGTTTATTGTACTGGAAGTGGCGACACCGCTTCGGCTATGAGAAAGCACGCAAGTGTGCAGTGGAACTTATCAAAGAATGTCAGCTAGTTGTTATGGTAAATTATGATAGAATAATATTGTTACACGAACAATAGATTGAACACTAAAGCATATTTACAGTGTATATTTACAAAAACAACTGCAGCGCTGGCCAGTTCAGCAGACAGCTCAAGACTCAGGAGCAGTTCGTTTTCTTTATCGGGGTGCCCGCGCGCATCGTCCAAATAAAACACGCCATACGCTGTCACATGTAAGAGGCCGCCTGTGGCGCGAAAAAGAAGAGGAGCACGCGATGCCCGGTGTTCCGAACGGCGCGAGGCGCACGAACCGAGGCATAGTCGAGGGATGAACGGCGCTGTCCGTGGAGTTTCAACGTGGCACCGGGTCAGGAAGGTCGCATCTCCAGCTATGTTCTGGCGACGGGAGACTTGGGGGTCTGGTTGAGTCCGCGACGCTGGCCGTCCAAGGTGTGGCCGTCGACCTCGGCAAGTTCGGGCGAGGCTCCTGGACGAGCTGCAGCTTCTCACGGCAGGACCAGGCACCCCAGAGAGGCTCCCCCTTCTGCGGCAGACCGGCACGTTTGATTCTCCTCGGGACGCCACGTCGGCACTCTTGAAGAAGTTGCGACGCATCCCGACGCTAGGCCTAGGCGGGTGGACCTAAGCAGCGCCGAACGCCATCGCTAACGAGCTCATCACTGACCAGATACCGACGAGCTCACCACCGTCAAAAGAAACAACGCGAGGCGTCCACACCTACGACACCCTCAATGCTGCGGACGAGCCCGACGCGGGTTCGACAAGAACTTCGCGACGACGATCTGCAAGCCCACGTTTCCGATTGCGACGCAGCTAGGCCGGATGCAGGGTGGCTAGACTCTTAACGAACCCGCGCTAGGACTGACCTAGAGACTTCTAAGGCGGAGCTAGGCTCCGGAACTGAGATAGTCCTTTTTTCAGTAGCTGCTATTTAATCTGAGTTTGTTATTTGAGTTTGAGTGAAGATTTTTGTTAAATCATAGTTTTAGTTTTGCGTGCCATTAGTTTTGAGTTTCAGTTTCAGTGTTGTGTGTTGCGTGCGTTCATCGTTCCTGTACGTATTAAATCCTCGTTTGCCATGCCGCCAGTCGTGTCTCTCCTCCATCGAGAGTAGCGCATGCTCGCAACTCTCCGCACTACCAAGTAAAGGTGACATACGCATGTATCAATATGTGATAGTGTTTTGTTGTTATTCTTATTTGCCCTCAGTGAAGCAGAAAACTACCAGTATTTTTAGCTTTTTCTTCCATCTTTTCAGGCAAAAAATGGTCAATTGTTGGCTTGTCGCAACGTGGCAAATTTTTTTTTTGCCTACGAAGTATAGCTTTTGCTACAGTTGGCGGACTTTTTCGGCTACTTCTAAAAAATTTTCAGCTACTTTCTCTCCATAAGACCTGGCAACCCTGGAGCTTTGCTCTTCCTTGTGCTTTCATCGTGCTTACCGTTCCACATTGTGCAAGACACTCAGCCACTACAATGACCAGGAGAACTCAGTATGCTGTCTCACTAAAAAAACAGGCGATCCTGCTATCCGAAGAGAGAGGAAATGCAGCACGGCATCTCAGACTGAGCAAATCAAGAATTCGAGGATGGAGGAAGTACCGTGATTGCATCTTTCAAGTCGCACCTACGCGGGAAGCATTCTGTGGACCCAAGAATGGCCATTACTCAACAATCGACAAGGACCTGGCAGAATTCAGAACGACGGACCTGGATATGGCAGAACGTCGCGGCCAATTTCTGCCTGTGCACGCTGAACTAGTACAGCTCAAAGCAAGAAAGCTTGCACGTGAGGCCGGCGTGCCTTGCGACACTGAGGCCAGTCGCTCCTGGGTGTAGAAGTTTGTGTCGCGACAAACTCGCTTTGCCAAAGAAATTCATTCTGCCAAACGCTTCTGGCCGAGTACGAGGAAAAACCACTGGAGTTCCAACGCTATGTTATCAAGATGCATAGGAATCGCACAGTTAAACCTGGTTATAACGAACCTCCATATAACGAATTCCTGGATATAATGAAGTTTTTCTATTCCCCGCCGTTTCTCCATAGAAGCACATGTATTTGAAACCTCTACGTAACGAAGTGGCAGCGGGAGACTCCCTCGAAATAACTAATTTTCTCCGCCGACAACCTAGACATTTCGCCCCAAATTTTGTCATTTTTGCGCAAGCAGCAACCGGAAAGCACCTTCTCCGCCGCAACAGAATGCGTGCTTCGCGCTTGGCGCGCTCGAATTCACAGCAACTGTGAGGCGGGCCTGCATCCCTCGATGTCACAAAGGAGCGTGTAGTCTGGGCACGCGCGGCGTGTCACGCAAGCCAGCGAAAGAACATGCCGGCCCCGCGGCAACTACAAGAGAAGGGGAGAGCGCATACGCTTCAAAGGGGCGATGTGACCAGCGGCCCAGGCCCCGCACGCGCCCAGGCGCGATGCGGCGCGTGCGGACGCTTTCCAACGCGTACGTCTGGTTGGGGCTTAAAGAATATCGACGAAGCAACGGTAACCAGAGATAGATACTGGGCGCGTGCCGCATTTCACGCTAGCCAGCGAAAGGACACGCCGGCCCCGCGGCAACTTTAACAGCGGGGGAGAGCGCATACGCTTCAAACGCAGCGTTACTAGATTACCTCTTTCAGTTTGCAAACTCTGGTGGCGCGGGTGTCACCCTTCATGTTCCGCTCGAGCGAGGGCGCGCTCGTCGCTGTTTGACCGGTCTCATTGGGTCTGACGGTGGGTCGCAACGGGTGGTTTCGGCGGTGCGTCTGTCTTTTTGCAACTGCTTTGGCGAAGTCAACGCAGTCTTGGCGCCGTGCCGAGTGTTTCTCGTTGCCTTCAACTGTGTTGTGTAGTGATCACTATCCCTGTGAGTGCTAGTGAGATCTATCGACGCAGCTCGTGCGGCGTTTGCTCCCGCTGCAACTTGTCACATTCGCGACCACGTTTGGCGTCCTTGCGCCCGAGCTGTGCTTCTTGCGGATCGTGTGACGCAGCCTGACTTGCTCACTTCAAATCAAGGCAAGAACAGCTTCTCAACGTAATGTGCGACTACGGTTGACAACCATTGATTATCGCAAGTGCATATATATCGTTTGTGGCTGTGACGTGTCCTGAATGTGAGAAAACATGCCTCGTTGCTTTGTGACTAATTGCCGAAGTGGGTACGATTCGACGAAATTCACGGCTGAAAAAAGACATTTTTCAAAGCCACCCGCTGACGAGGTCCGCCTTCAACAGTGGCAACGGGCTATACCCAGATCGGATAAGGAGCTGTCCAGCTCATGCGCTGTTTGCGACCTCCACTTTCACGAGGAAGATATCGTGAAAGACTTCGTTCACAAAGTTCATGGTGACGTAGTTGTCATACCGCGTGACAAGTGGGCTCTTAAGGAAGATGCTGTGCCGCGCATTTTTCCCAATTGCCCTAAATACTTGTCGAAGCCAGCGAAAAATCGCAAGGCTCCAACCCTAAGTGCACCGCCTCGGCCTAAGCGTCGGAAAGAGCAAAAGGAGAACAACCAAGTAGCTGCAACGTCGAACTTCTGCGTTTCGAGGAAAAGCAGTGGTGACATTGACAGCAATGTTGTGCATGAGAACACCATAGAGCTTTTCGATGAGTTGTGTGGCATGGCAGCAGCAGGCCAACGGTTGCAGGGTTGGTCACTTGAGGTTGTTGGCACTACAATCGTGGTGTACAAGCTGCTAATGAGAGAAGACCTTCCAGAAATTGACAGGGCAGTCGTAGTGTCGAAAGACATGACCCCCTCTGTCAGTGCCAAGGGGCAACCATCAACTGTGTATGCTACTGATGCGGGCATTGAATTGAAATCATGTGACGGCCTAAAGTTTCTACTTTCATGTATTGCAAGGCTGACTTTCTGTGGAGGTTGTCCTGCTGATAATTACCCCTGTGTCTTGTCATCAGCTGTGGCCATTAAAAATGGCGATACATGGCATCGCAAGTCATGCGCAATTCAGTCTTTAACTGCAACATGCCACGAATGCCAGAGTCTGCACAAGCTCTTTTTACGGCGTCGCAAGACAAGCAACAGGTTGAAATATAGGAGCACTAAAGTGAAGTCCCTGCGTCGAAAGGCCTTAAGAGCAACTATGCAGCGAGAAAAGATGAAAAAAGAAGTAACCACCATGAAAAAACAACTTGAGAATGTTACAGAAGAGAAGGCGGAACGTGCACTTGACATTCTTCCAGATAAACAGCAGCTCCCTTTCAGGACTGCTTTTCAGGCAGCAAAGGCAAAATCTAAAAATGGGAGGCGGTACACAGAAGAGTGGTTAATGACGTGCCTTCTGCTGCAGACTTCAAGCCCAAAAGCTTACAAATTGTTACCGTATTTATTCGAATCTAGGCCGATAGTTTTTTTCAAATAATCACATACGAAACTCTAGGGTCGTCTTAGATTCGAGGATTTTAAAAAAACGCGCCAGTTTTTAACTGAAACTGATAAATATGGTGCATAGTTAGCGCCATCTAGAAAAGTCAGTATCGCAGCCGCTGCTAGCCGCGCCAGTAGCCAGCTGAAGTACACGAGTGACGTCGCCATTTTGATCTGCGTCGTATCGGTAGTATCGGTACAGTGTACTAGAAGGGGGCAGTGGGCTTACTCAGCCGCTCCTCTGACGCAGTCAGCGTCGCATCCAAGAGGTGGCGCCACTGGCAACTTCAATGGAAGCCTTGCTTGCAGAAGCTTTGATTTTCCTTGCGTTTCTGGCGGTTCAGTTCGAAGCAGTTCACACTCTTGTTTGTTTTTAGTTTTGGCGTACTTGACAGTCTTTACATATCTTTAGCAAGCACTATATTTGTTTAGGCCACTTGATATTTGCCATATTAGAACCTTGTGGAAAAGGAAGACGGCAACTCTTGGGCAATTTTCTGCCTATCCTAACTCTTAGACCTTTTGTGCAAAGAGCTCGTCGCTGACGGATGTTGCTTATGCGGAAGGGGCCTTCGAATTTTTCGAATTATCGGGCAATCGTAAAAAAATTTGAAAACGGTTTCATGCCGTGTCGACCTAATGTAAAATTTTGTCAGACAGAAAACAGTGCGTGCATACTTCCCAGCTGGGCTCAAAAAAAAAAAAAAAATCAGGCATGCTAACCAGGTTTGTGCCTTTGCTTAGCCAAAATGAATATGTATATATGGCTTAAATATTTCATTGTTCCACTTTAGTTGTTCCATGCTTCACAGTAGCCTTCTGCGTTTATTATTAACCATCATTACGCCGGCACACATTTGTTAAATCAAATCAGGTTTGTTTTTTCCATAAAGACATGGAGGGAGGCCTGAACAAAAAGTGAAAACTAGTTCACGTGACAAGGGCTCCGGCCTATGCTCATGTACAGTTATATAAGGGTAAGCAAAATGAAGTTAACAGGGCTGTTGCTGACACAAAACTTTTATTTGCAAGAAGTACAGCAAGCCATTGTTTCATGCACTTCAACTCATGTGCAATGGTTCAACTTCAGTTGCTTGGCCCTCTGCCGCTTTCCTGCCTTGTCACAGTTAATTCCTTTCACATAAGAATGCAGACGTGTGACAATGTAAAAACTAATTATTTTAGCTGTGAGGCTAAGAGCGTGCACATTTCAGCCAACTTCGAGGGAAAGCTTACTCTTAACAACTTCCAGCATATCCATAACGCTGTCAGAGTGTAGCTCACTCTGAGAGAAGCCTTCTGTGAAAAGATCCTCTAGAATTTTCACAAAGCCGTACAGCTGACTGGAGGGATAAAGGAGAGACATCCTTGGTCACAGAAGTTTGTTAGCCGGGCAAGTTGAAAACTTTCGCCTGGTGGCGTCATAGTGAGCAGCTTTCTGCATTCTTGGCATTTTGTGCTGGAAAGGACAATACACTTCCGCGCAACATAGCCCGCAATGTGGTAAGTGAGCCTCGAGTCGCTTCTGGCCACGTGCTGGTTATGGTCGTTTGAAACCCGCAGGCCTGTGCAATGCTGGGGTACCACGTTTGTGTGGCCTCTGTGGCAGTAGCGCTAGCAGCAGTTTGACTGCACTCATTTCTGTGACCTGATGCTTCGAGAGAGTCAACTTCCAGTAAGGAGGCCAGTGTACCTTCTTCGCAGTTTCCTTCACTAACTGACCTAACTAGACCATAAAAAGAAAAACAATTCACAGTGATCAGGAACTACGTTGGAGTTGAGCACAAAACGTGGTTCGTAATGGAGCTCGCATACTGCGCTCGTGTCGTCCAGGGGAGGTTCTATGGAGATTCTTTTCCCACTCTTTCCGCCTATTTTTATTCTTCGGGACACCAAACAAGGACAACTTCGGCCCATCCTTCACATAAACATAGCCTGTTTGGCACCCAGGCTCGTAACAGTGGTTTTGTCGATGCCGCGGCATGGCTCAGTTACTGCAAGGCATACTAATCTTGTGCAGGTTATGTGCGAAAAAAACACTGAAGGAAAAAAAAAAAAAGAACCACGCGACGACGTCCACAGAAAAAAAAAACAACGCAGCTCAGCAACTCTAACTAATACGATCGGGCACTGGGCGGGCACTATTGTTGTTGTTGTTGTTGTCCTGAGTGGGTTGTGGCGCATACCCACAGTGGGGGATTGGCCATGAATCGGGTGGTTATGTTCGGTGCATAAAAACAAGAGAATTAACGAATAGAATACTGGAGTTTAGACAGGAAAATTTTGTGAGAGGAAAAGAAAAAAAGAACACTAATTAAAAATAGGTTAAAAAGAAATATATGAATAAAAGAAAACTATGGTGGCAAAGGTGACAATAAGTTTATCACGGTAAGCGGAATTTCCAGTAGTCTTTTCCTTATTGCAGAAAAACACCTACAAGACAACAAGAAATGGTCTATTGTCTCCGCTTCGCCACAGAATGAGCATAATGGTGAGGGGACCAAACCAGACCGGGCACTAGGCAGCTCCGCCGTCGCACCCACGTTCCATTGAAACCGACGCCAGCGCCGCCGCTCGGGCTATTGGAGAAGCTCATATTTGTGACATTCGTGGAGCCGCCGCATCGCATAGCCTCCGCCAGAGAGTAAGCCCACTGCCCCCTTCTAGTACACTGTAGTATCGGTATGGTGCAGCATCGGCGCGCGGTGTGGCGTTATCGTAATGGCACCAAATGGGCGATGCCACTATAGTGCCGCTTTTTAAACCAATACTGTATTTATTCGAATCTAACGCGCACTTTCAACACGACCCTAATTCTGCGTCGGCATTTCAAAATGGCCGCCTCGCACGCGCGTCGTGCCTAGCTACCGTAGAATGCGGAAGCTTCCTCCGTGTGCTGCAGTACACGTGCTTAGGCAATAGTCTACCGTCTGTCTTCACGTTATCAGCGTCTGCTCTATCTATCAGCATGAAGTACCGAGTTCATCATGATGCCGCATTTAAAAGGAAAGTGATCATCTGTGCAGAGACGGACGGAAATCGGGCCGCATCACGGGCGTTCGGAGAATCCGAAACTTGCGAGCGGGACTGGCGCAAACAGAAGGAGAGGATTTTCGCCAGCAAAGCAATGCGGAACGGTTTTAGTGGACCGAAGCAGGACGTAATCTGCGACGATCCACTCCGGCGATACGATCAGGCTTGGCCCTATGTTGAAAGCAATCTGCGACTGGTAAAGTTCGCCGCGCGCCGTGTTTTCGCCGCGTTGAAGCGAGAGGCATGCTAGCGCGAAGGCGCGCTTCGTCTCCAGCGTTTTGACAGTTCGTTTCCGCGGTCAACGAGCGAGGTGTGTTCATGTTCGCTTGAGCGCGCGTGACACCGTGCTTGTTAATAGCGGTCTACTAATTTGCTACCGCATTCGATGCATCGCCTTTCGGGCGAAACTGCGACTTTTTATTGCGATAGCAATTATATGGACACTTGCACCGGATTTCTGCCGTCGGCGTCGCCGTAGTTGTCGCCGTCGCCGTGAGGTTCCCTATAGATAAAATCTTCGCCGCGCGCCGTATGCCCGAGAGGAAGCGTGCGGGGACGCGCGCTATCACGGAGAGCGAACGCACTCAATCTCCCACGCGCAAGCAAGGAAGCGGAAAGCCAGCGCCGGAGGGAGCAGGGGGGGGGGGGGGGGGGCACTTTTCTGCCAACAACCGCGCTCGTCGCTCGTCCGCAGTCTCTTATCTCTCCCACGCGCAAGCAAGGAAGCGGGAAGCCAGCGCCGGAGGAAGCGGGGGGGGGGGGGGGGGGGGGGGGCGCACTTCTCTGCCAACAACCGCGCTCGTCGCTCGCTCGCACCGTCTCTTATCTCCACACGGCTCTGACCTTTAAGCGCCGTGCATTCGCAGTTCAGTTTCCGTTGAAGCGATAGACCGCACGTACCTCCGCCCGCTGCGGCGTATGCTTGCTGCCAGCGTTTTGACAGTCGTTGTCTGCTGTCATTCAGTGTGATCTCTTCGTGTTTGTGCGCGCTCACACCACGCTTGTTCATTCAGTTCGTAATAGTCGGGCCACATTTTCCAACGCACGCTACACACGCAATGCTGCCCGGATCGGCAGTGCAGCGCTACAGGTGTGTCCCTTCGCACGCGCTGCCCACGGGAAGCGCTTCTCATCAATACCACCGTTTCACACGCGCCTTCTCGTGGTCATCGAGTCTCTCTTCATGTCGGTCTACTTACGCCGCAGCACACCTGCTTACTTAATCAGCTCATGTTTACTACAATTCATATTGCTACCAAAGCCGCTCACCTTACTTCGTATGACATTGCTGTGTTGCTATCGCATTCATTGCTTCGCCCTTAGGGCGAAACTGTGACATTTTTTATTCATCGCAACATCAGTGCATCGGGAGGAAATCTATTTTTCCAAATTTTTCCTCACGGAAAACGGGCGCGCGTTACAATCGAGGAAGCGTGAGAATCGAGTAAATACGGTAGTTGAGCTAGCCGTAGAGGCATCGTCAAACGTTCAAGCCGGGCGGAACTTCGGCATCGGTCTGTCGTTGGAGTGGGCCACGGGGGATGGTTTTTGCGTGCGCCGCAACGTGCGCTCCTTCCAAAAATGCAGCATCTCTAATGCGCTAGGTGGTACTGAATATAGCGCACTGTTTGAAGATGTCAGCAGTAAGGAAGATAGCGACGAGGCTAGCAGCGATGGTGACATAGAATGAGCTCGGCATGTTCAAATTTAATAAATGTTGTTTCATTTTGCGAATGCTGTCCTCGCTTTTTCGTTCGGCCTACATTCGAGGTAAGTTTTTTTTTTTTTCGGACTTCGAACTTTTGGGGGGTCGGCTTAGAATCGGAGTCAGCCTAGATTCGAGTAAATACGGTATCTGATATGCAGTTTCTGCCACTTCCTACAAGAGCACGCCTACGTCAGATTATTAGTGGCATTCCCTGCGGGTACGGTTTCAATAAGGTATCGCTAAACAGTATCCGAGAGCATTTTCATGAGAGGAGCCGCCTCAGAAGGTGCGGTGTTCTACTGCTCGATGAGGTAAAGCTAAAGCAAACCGTTGCTTTCAACAAAACCTCATACAAGATGGATGGCTTTGTTGATTATGGCGATGTGACAAATGCCACCACCGACCAACTTGCTGACCACGCACTGGTGTTGATGCTTGTTCCGCTTTTTGAGGGCTGGGTTCAACCCATAGCATCTTTTGCCACAAGAGGGTCGGCACCTGGACGGATCCTTGCACAGCTCCTGTTAAGTGCTGTGCTGCAGCTTCACAAGCATAATGCTTCAGTGCTTGTTGTTGTAAGTGATGGAGCGGGTAATAACCGCTCAATGTGGACGCACTTGGGAATATCGGGAGACATGATATCGCCATGCAACAGCATTGAGCACCCCTGGGAGCCTTCGCAGAAGATCTTCTTTATCTGTGACATTCCACACACAGTCAAGTGCATCAGAAATCATTTGAAAAAGTACACCTATGGAATGGTAAAAAGAAATATGTGCACTTCGTTACAATGGAGCTCAGAAAACTGTTTGGTTATTTCAGGCTGGAGATCATCAGATCAACTTTGCACATTATGTTGCGCTGTATGAATTCGAAAAAAGCAAACATACAAGAGTCGTGCCAAAACTGACTAGAGCACATGTTGCCCCGGACAACCTCCAGAAGATGAGCGTCCGACTTGCTACACAGGCAGTACCGTGAAAGACGGCGCTTAGTATTTTTGGTTATTTTTTAACTAATTTATCCATGCACTTTTTTGCAGCTATTCAGCCGTGGAACAGCTATTGGCATCCGCATATACAGAGAAGCCGGTGCTGAGGCATGAGGGGTTCTGAGGGAACAGAAGCATTCACCGAATTGCTTAATGACCTGTTTGATGCTCTGAACGTAAAGCTATCTGAAAGAGGCATGAAAAGGCACTCAAAGGAAATACAGGCAAGCCAAAGTATCTTTTCATGCATGTTGATGCTTATTTACAGACATTTACCTAATTCTTTCAGATCATCAAAGACTTCTTGGAAATGTTGAATGTCACAGAAAATGTCGCCGTGGAGAAAGGTCTCAAGCTCTTTGCATCTCAACTAACCACGGAGTCCTTGCGTGTTACTTTGTTGTCAACGCTTGACATCATCGACTTCCTACTGGATCAGGGTGCACACTATGTTTTGATGGCAAAGTTGAACCAGGACCCCCTGGAGGTGA
The DNA here is from genome assembly GCF_013339745.2 of Dermacentor silvarum. Taxonomy (NCBI): domain Eukaryota; kingdom Metazoa; phylum Arthropoda; class Arachnida; order Ixodida; family Ixodidae; genus Dermacentor; species Dermacentor silvarum. Next base: position 49,615,036 of record NC_051162.1, on the reverse strand, counting down.
TAATGTGATCGGTGCTGATTTATGAGTGTTAAAGTGATGAAGTTGCTTGTGGCGTAACAAACCATGTATCTTTTCCAGCGCCACTTTGGACTTGTCCGTTCATTCGGAGGGGATGAATCTCACCCCCCCCCCCTACGGTGGTCAATTTCACCTTCCGAGTTTGTACACACCGATAAAAACTGCTTTGCGTGGGAGTGTGCAAGGTGTGCCGGGGAATGTGCTTGTCAGCGTAAAGGACGCACTAAGGAGGGCGAGAGAGCTTTACCGCGCCAAACATGCTTCCTTGCATGAACGCATAGAAGAAAAGCTACTGGAGATGACGTCAGAAACAGTCGGGGACCCTGGAGAGCAGGGCGACGATCACTCCTACTTTAAAAGGGAAGTGGGCGATGCTATTATCTACTACTTGAGTGGATATGGTGTGCACAAATTTGAAAAGCACACATCAAGCCTCCTGTGCTTAGAAGACATAAGCAGTCCAGTGCCCGTTGTTTGCTGTGATGCATATCTGACGACTTATAGAAGTTTCAAGGAAGGCTGCATGAAACACCCTACAGCTAAGTTGTTGAGTGTGATGAAACTTGTAAATGACGTAGTTTCTGTCACGTTAGATGAGGCTGGTGCCTGCGAAAACATGTTCTGGAAGGTGCTAGAACAGCTCGATAAGTGCAGCCTTGCTCGCTTGGGCTGTGCAGATCACATGACAGCATTCACATGCCAGATACTGAACTTTGTCATTGTGACAAGAATGAACTTTTTCTCCCGAGATTTTAACCATCGGTTAGAAAGCAAGGAAAAGGTAGCTATCGCAAACAGAAAATTGCGTCTCTTGTAACTCTTGGACAAAGGTTGGACTCTTGGACAAAGGTTTCCAGTTGATTTTTATTGCATTGATTCAATAAATTGTTTCCCATTTGCCTTTTGTTCTCGTCATTTTTCGCGTTTTATAGCCTTAAACCGGCGAGCTTTCACTGAAGTAGTTCAGTATCTTGCATTGAATAAATGCGTATCCTAGCATTAAGCATTCTGCTAAAAAAGGGTGGTTCTATAAGCTTTAGGTTTTGGAATTTTCGGCAGCATCAGGTACCTATTTTACGTGGCTCACCGCTAACATGTAATTTTATACAAAACTGAATTAAAAATAACAGGAAACCAATGAATCCTCACAGCTGAATAACAGTCCCGCGTAGCAGTAGCTAGATTCAGGCATCTCGGTCACACCTCTGGCGGGTGGCATCACACTAGTGGCTCAAACGATACTCTAGTAGCGAAGTGGAAATAACATTTGCTCAATATCTCGAAAATAACTTCCCTTACACATAATTAACCGCGTAAATTGCGTTTAACGCAGCGAGCAGGCTCCGTAACCATGATGCGACCGTGCCAATGGCGTCGGAAGCGCCACCTCACGAGCGGGAACCGAAAGAGGCCACGTTTTGCCGCTGTATGCCGCCGGAGTTTGCAAACTGAAAGAGGTAATCTAGTAACGCTGCTTCAAACGGGCGACGCGGCCAGCGGCGTCTAGACGTCTAGAACATCGACAAAGCGAGGGTAACCAGAGAGAGACGGGCGCGCGCCGCGTGTCACGCAAGCCAGCGAAAGAACACGCCGGATCCGCGGCAACTTCAACAGAGCGGGAGAGTGTTCAAACGGGCGACGCGGACAGCGGCGTCTAGACGTCTACGACGAAGCGACGGTAACCAGAGAGAGAGAGAGAGAGAGCGCGCAGGCGCCGAGCACCGTGGCGCCGAGGCACCCTCTTACCCGGCGAGTTGAGAGATAGAGAGATTAACTGCAGCGCGAGCTACGACGCAATCGTGTCGCTCGCTCTGTTTCCGACGCCTCGTGCTTGCGCGAGACGACACGCGTTCCAAGGATGAGTGCTACGAAGAAACGCAAGACTGACTCTTGAGGACAAAATGGCCATCTTGGACGCCGTTTCTGGAGACCAAAAAAAGAAAGATGTAGCTGCCAAATTTGGCATCCCAGCTAGTTCTTTGTCAACAATTTTAAATGCGAAAGATGCGATTCGCAGCGCTGTGGCGCGTGGCACGGACGGCAAGAAGAAGTTGCAGTCATCAACATACGCCGACGTCGACACAGCTGTGTTCGCGTGGTTTATGGACATGCGGGCACGAGACGTACCCATCAGCGGCGCTATTTTGCAGCAAAAAGCAAGGGATTATGCTTGCATCCTGGGCTGCGATGATTTAAAAGGCAGTAACGGGTGGCTCGAAGGTTTTAAACGCAGGTACGGGATCGTCGGGAAAGTGATCAGTGGTGAGTCCTCCTCTGCGGATAGCAATGGCGCCGACTCATGGATCCAACCAACACCCTCTAGATCTCATTATCACGTGTCGATAAGACAAGTGTATGAATGTGAAAACAAGCTGCGTTTGCAAAGCACACTGCCGACGGTCGCCACTTCCAGGAGTGTGAATGAAGAAGACGAACAGTGGCAAGACCTTGACGGGAACGCTAACAGCTTACGGCCGAAGTGCAACGTTGTTGTTACGGAAGAAACACTGACAAAGATGAAGGACATCATCCCGGTGTTGGTGTACGTGGCAGGGTATGCTGTGTATGCAGCACTGAAGAAGCTCAAGTGTCAAAAATGCAGAGAAGCGTTGACACTGAACAAAGCAATTTCAGTTTCTGTCGCTGATAAGCACTATGACCTCATCAGAGCCATGGACCGTGGAGGCCTTGTTCATCCAACAATGTTTGTTGTAAATGCTGTTGCCCATAATTATGCAGTAGTGGAGCAACTATCAAAACAAGAAGTGTTTTTAAAGCTCTCAAACCAGCGCCAGGTGGTAACAGACCTCACCGTGGAGCTACTGAACAACGACGAGTCGTCAGATTTCGATGCCTGCGACGACTGACACTCTTGTGAACTGGTGCTGAAGTACGTGTTATGGTGCAGCACTAACATTCTTCTGAAAAATTTTTGTTGCAGAATGAATGACAAGATTTTGGAATCCCATTCTAAATCAAAGAAGAGAAAGCTCGAAACGCTGAGCAAGAAGTAGCTCTTGACGTGGCTTTCCTGTAAATAAAGTTCTTCAGAAAGCATGTCATCAGTCTCCTATCCTAATTTCTAAGACGCGCACAATGTCACGCGACCTGTTATGAGATTTCCGCTCTTTTATTTATTAAATGCCTGACTATTAGTTTCCTAACTGCTGGCAAGCGCAACTCGGGGTGAGAAATGTGTGGAAAGTAAGAGTACGCGTTTTCGCCCTAATGTAGTGGGGAATATGAATGTAGGCGCCGTGGGCATTGCCATCGCTTCGGTGCGAGACCCGAGCTCGAGCTACGGATGCCAACAGCTAGGACTGTGCCTACAAAGCTACTTGCGATCCCTCGGACGAGTCTCAATAAATCCCCCTTTCATTTGGTGGAGGTGCTGGGTAACCTCGAAAACTGGAACTCCGAAGCCGGACGCTCCCCACTGCTACGACCATGCCTGACGACACCGCCCAGGAAGATACACCTCAGCCTCCAGCGGTCATCGTTTCTGGTGTGTTGCGCCAGCGTGATCCTGCCGTCTTTAGCGGCACCGATGATCATGACGTGGAGGATCGGTTGTCATCGTACGAGCTGGTAAGCCGGCACAATAAGTGGGACGACGCCAGCAAGTTGCATAACGTGTTGTTTTACCTTACCGGCGTCGCGAACCTCTGGTTCCGAAACCACGAACACGATTTCACCACATGAACTGCCTTCAAGACCAGTTTTGCAGAAGTGTTCGGGCGCCCCGCTGTGCGCAAGCTTCGCGCTGAACGACGCCTACGTGGGCGCACACAACATCATGGTGAAACGTTCACCAGCTATATCGAAGATGTCATTGACCTGTGTAGGCGGGTGAATTTGTCAATGGCAGAACAGGACAAGAAAAGCACATTATGAAAGGCATTGATGAGGACGCCTTTCAAATGTTGTTAGCGAAGGATCCGCGTACTGTGGCTGACGTCATCAACTTGTGCCAAAGTTTTGACGAGCTACGGAAACAACGCATCTTAGCTCGACGCCCACCACCCACGGAAGATTCGCTAGCAGCATTGGTTATTGGCGACAACCAGACAACTTTGCTGACTCAGATAAAAGAATTTGTGCGGGAGGAGGTTGCGCGACAGCTCTCCATTTTGCCGACCACGGAGAAGCCTTGTCACTCTTTGGCTCCAGCGATCCGGCAGATGATTCAAGAGCAAGTGACCGAAGCTCTTCCATCTTCGTCTCAGCCGGCTCCCGTGGCCGCACCTCTGACGTATGCTGAGGCGGCTGCACGGGCTCCTCGCCTACCGGTGTTCTCTCCTCCGCCTTCAGCGCCTCGCCCGCCGCTGTTCTCTCCTGCGCCTTTGCCTCGGCAGCCGGCGGCTCACTTCTTCGGTGCACAACAGCAGGATGCAAATCCTTGGCGCACTGCTGATAACCGCCCCATATGCTACGCCTGCGGCACCCCGGGACATGTAGCGCGCTTCTGCCGCCGGCGTTTCCCGGCCTTCATGGGCACCACGCGAGCCCCCAACTACGGATTCCGACCATTTCGTATGCCACAACAGCCGCCACCGGAAGTCTACGTTGCTGATGACGTACCAGCTCCGGAGTACCAGCCCTATGGTGCTCGTCGCTCGCCTTCCCCTCGACGCCGCTCCCTCTCACCTATGCGTCGTCGGCCCAGCGCCAGTACTGAGGCGGAAAACTGATTTCCGCAGTTCCTGAGGCACGAACTGCGTCGTCGTCGGAAAATCGAAGTCCTTGTAGAGGGCGCGAGTGCTAAGCCGATTATGAGGCGCCCTCTATAGGATGTAGCATATAAAGGCTGTGCTGTGAATAAACGGGGGCACTTCTGCTGGGGACTCGGAGCGTGTGTCTTTACTCCGCGGCCCTCGGGCTTCAGCCTGCCTCCTCGGCCGCCTCGGCTCGAACCCTCCCACCACATGGTGTCAGAAGTGGGATCCGTGGTTCCCGCGACTTGCCATGGCTAACAAAGACGCTCCAGTTCCTGCTCTCGCTGCCGCCAGTCTCCGGAGTCCCGCTCCGTTCCCCTTCGACGATGTCGGCGAGTGGCTGCCCTGGTTACGGCAATTTGAGGACTATGCCTTCGCCACGGGCATGCACGCAGCCCCGGACGAGACGAGGGTTAGGACTCTCCTCTACTGTATGGGCCCCCGTGCACGCATTGTCCTCAGTTCTCTCATGTCCGATGAAGAAGCGTACAAGTCCTACGCGGAAGTCACCCGGCGGCTCACAAGCTACTTCGTGCACCCCGTAAACGAGGTGTACGAGAGCTCTCGGTTCCACAAGCGGACGCAAGAGCCAGGCGAAACCGTCGACAGTTTCTTCACGGCCCTTCGGAACGTGGTACGCAAGTGTAACTACCCGTCACCTGCCGTTGAAGAGCGTCTTGTTCGCGACCGTTTCGTCGTGGGTTTGGCGGATTCTCGCCTTTCAGACAAGCTGTGCCGCACTCCGAGCCTTTCCCTGGACGACGCACTCGTGCAAGCTCGTCAGCACGAAGACGCCGAACGCGAAAGACAACGCCTGTCCCTCACCGCTGGGCAACCGCTTACGGCAGCTCACGTGGACGCGGCGACTTCGCGTAAACCCGCGCAGCGTGCACGCGGACGACGCAATAGACGGGACTCTGGCAACTTTGCTGACTTTGCGTCACGTGACCGACCCGACGGTTCGCACTCGAGCAACAGAGCTGGCGAGGCTTTGAAATGCGGCCTAGGCCTAAGTAGGCAATGCGGATTTTGCGGTCACGAGTTTCACCGACGGTCTGACTGTCCAGCGGCCAAAGCGGTCTGTAACCACTGCAAGAAGCGAGGCCACTTCGCGGCGGTATGTCGCTCAGGGAAGCGCCTCGGATCCGTCGAGCTCCACTCCGTCGCGGCGGTGGCCCGCAACGGGCGGTACGTTGAGGTGCGTGTCAACGGGAACCCTCTCGTCTTCAAAGTGGACTCTGGAGCCGACGTCTCGGTGGTTCCGCGCACGTTTCCCGGCTGCCCAGCCGTCCTCGATAAGCCGCGAGGCGAAGAACTTTTCGGACCCGGGAAACAAGCCCTGAAGCTTCTCGGCACCTTCGACGCGGCGCTGTCTTGGAGAGGCAGGCAAGTCAACGAGCGCCTCTACGTCGTTGCGGGACAAGAGCAGCCACTTCTCGGCTATCCCGCTATCGTTGCCCTTGGGGTCGTCAAGTTTGTCGGCGCCGTCGCACCAGCTCTGCCGGACGCACCACCTCGTGAAGTCCCTCCAGCCCTTTTCACCGGCCTGGGCACGTTTCCGGAAGAGTACACGATACGTATCAAGCCTGACGCGGTACCGTATGCCCTCAGCACAGCCCGGCGTATCCCGATACCGCTACGAGACGTAGTCAAAAAGGAGCTCGACAAGATGGAGCAGGAGGGCGTGATCCGGTGCGTCGACGAACCGACGGACTGGTGCGCGGGACTTGTTGTCGTCCCGAAGCCAGCGGGGGGTTACCGCCTGTGCGTTGATTTGACCAAACTCAACCAAGTCGTTCTGCGTGAACGCCACGTACTCCCGACCGTCGACCAAACCCTCGGACTTCTCGGAGACGCACGCGTTTTCTCGAAGTTGGACGCAACTTCAGGCTTCCACCAAGTACGCCTGGCGCGCGACTCCCAGAAGTACACGACTTTCATCACTCCGTTTGGCAGGTATTGCTACTGCCGCCTCCCATTCGGCATAACATCGGCCCCGGAATACTTCCAGCGTCAGATGTCTCGCCTGCTGGAAGGGTTGGCTGGTGTTGTTAACCTTATGGACGACATCCTTGTGTTTGGCCGCACCACAGAAGAACACGACCAACGCCTCCAGGCAGTCCTTGGTCGCCTCCAACAAGCGGGGGTCACCCTCAACGCTGCCAAGTGCACTTTCGGCGTGTCCAGCGTGCGGTTCCTTGGCGTTGTCGTCGGTGCCAATGGCATCACTCCGGATCCAGAGAAAGTGGCCGCCATTCAGCGCATGCCAGCTCCTCAGGACGTTCATGGTGTCCAACGTTTTCTCGGTATGCTCAACCATGTCGGTCGCTTCCTCCCGGGTCTCTCTCAAACGACTGCGCCAATCAGAAGTCTCCTGAACAAGCTTGCAGCCTGGACATGGGGACCAGCGCAGGCTTCAGCATTTGAAAAGCTCAAGAGCATGCTGTCGTCGGACATCTGCCTCGCAAGGTACAACCCTGCACTGTTGACGACAGTCTCCGCAGATGCCAGTTCCTTCGGGTTGGGTGCTGTCCTCCTTCAAGACCAGCCATCAGGGGAGCGCCGACCAGTTGCATACGCCTCTCGAGCGCTGACTGAAACGGAACGGAGGTACAGCCAGATCGAAAAGGAGGCACTGGCTGCCACCTGGGCCATCAACCGATTCGACGAGTTTCTTCGGGGTCTTCGTTTCACCCTCGAGACCGACCATAAGCCGTTAGTACAGCTCCTAGGAACCGCGGATCTCGATCTCATGCCACCACGAATCCAGCGCTTCCGCATCCGCCTTCTCCAGTACCAGTTTGATGTCAAGTACGTTCCTGGGAAACAGCTGGCCACCGCAGATGCACTCTCAAGGGACCCAGTCGTCCAGCTGCCAGCGACTCCAGCTGTTGACAAGGTGGAGCTGTACGTTCAAGAAGCACTCCGTGCTATCCCTCCTACATTTGCAGTCCTCCTCGACGACTTCCGAGCTCACCAGGCTGCAGATGGGGAGTGCGCGCAGCTCAAGTTGTACTGTGAGCAAGGGTGGCCTAGGAAAGAGAATCTGCCTCTCAGCATGGCTCAGTTCTGGGCTCATCGGGCCGAGTTCAGTATTGGTGACGGCCTTCTCCTCTGCGGTGGACGCCTGCTGGTGCCCGCTTCTCTGCGGAAGCACGTCCTCTCCCTCATCCATGACGGACACCTCGGAGTGAACCGTTGCCGCGCCATCGCCAGGGGAGCTGTCTGGTGGCCGACCATGGGGAGTCAGATCAAGACAATGGTGGAGAACTGTCCCAACTGTGCTACCACGCGGGTCCAGCGAGCAGAGCCACTGCTGCCTACCGTGACGCCTAGCCGTCCCTGGGAGCGAGTCGGGGTGGACATATTTCATCACGAAGAAGCCGACTACCTTCTCCTCGTAGATTACTACTCGAGGTACCCTGAAGTGCTGTCCCTTCGCTCGACGACGTCTACAGCGGTGATCTCCATCATCAAAAGTGTCTTCGCAAGGCATGGGATCCCAGAGACCCTCGTCAGCGATAATGGGCCTCAATTTTCGTCGGCAGAATTCCGCGTCTTCGCCCAGAGCTACGGATTCTCCCACGTCACCAGCAGTCCCAGGTACCCGCAGTCTAATGGGGAAGTCGAGCGTATGGTGCGGACGGTTAAGGAACTCTTCAAGAAGTCTCCGGACTGGCCTTTGGCCCTCTTGGCATACCGCAACGCACCTGGCGTGACCGGGTACAGCCCTGCTCAGCTGCTCATGGGGCGCAGCCTCAGGACTCGCCTTCCGGTCCCCATGGCCGCGTTGCTTCCAGAACCACCTAACGCTGCCGACTTCCACCGGCGTGACACTACCCAACGACGTCGCCAGCGTCAAGATTTTGACCGTCGACATGCTGCAAAAGATTTGCGGCCCCTGGAGGAGGGAGAGAGAGTGTGGATTCGCGACACAGATTGTGCTGGCACTGTTCTTAGCCCAGCGCAGCGTCCACGCTCCTACGTGGTCCAGACGGATGCAGGTGCTCTCGTCCGCAACCGGAGACATCTGGTTCCGCAGCAGTCTCCGTCATCAGGTGGTCTAGACCTCGGCAGCTCCAGTCCACGGACACGAGGATCTGAAAGCCTGCCACAGACTCCAACTCGCCCAGAGCCTGTGTGCAGCAGTCCAACTCCCAGGGCACTTACTCCTCTACCAGTTGCATCGCCACCGGTTGCCCCGGCTACTCCCTCAAGACCGCCTGGGTCAGTTGTACGCACTCGGTCTGGACGTTGTGTTAGGCCGCCGGTGCGGCTGAACTTGTAGAACGTGCCATGAGACATTTGTCATTACGTTGTATACCTGAGAGCAAGGGGTTGCTTTCTGTTACTTTCCCAAAAGGGGGGATGTAGAGGGCGCGAGTGCTAAGCCGATTATGAGGCGCCCTCTATAGGATGTAGCATATAAAGGCTGTGCTGTGAATAAACGGGGGCACTTCTGCTGGGGACTCGGAGCGTGTGTCTTTACTCCGCGGCCCTCGGGCTTCAGCCTGCCTCCTCGGCCGCCTCGGCTCGAACCCTCCCACCACAGTCCTCGCTTCTCCCCCGCTAACGTTATTGAAGTGTCAGTGGATGGCATCAAATCTTTTGCGCTCGTCGATACAGGTGCCGCCACATCCGTGATTAGCGACAAGCTTTGCCGTTTATTACGTAAAGTGACCATGACGCCTTCGGTAATATCGCTTCGAACAGCCACCGCTCAACAAGTTCAGCCCGTCGCTATGTGCACTGCCAGGGTGCTGATTCGAGACATTTTGTGCTCTATTGAATTCTTTGTGCTAACCTGTTGCTCCCACGATGTGATTCTCGGCTGGGATTTTCTGTCGCGCCATCATGCCGTCATTGACTGTGCACGTGCTGAGGTTCAGTTGTCCGTTCTGTGCGATTTGCCAACTCACGACTTGCAAGTTCCTGATGTTAGCAGGATCTGTGTAGCTTCGGATACTGACCTTCCTCCACACAGTGCTGTATTTGTCCCTCTTTCATGCACATCGCTTGCCGACGCGACGGTCTTGTTCAAACCCGCTGCCATCTTCAGTCGCCGCCACCCTATATCGTTGCCTTTCGCCCTCCTCACGGTTCACCATGGTGCTGCGGAAATACTGGTTTCTAACCCAAATTCGCACGTTTTGGCTTTGCGCTGTGGCGAGACTATTGGCACCATCCAGACTGTGGACGATGACGTTATTGTGTCTTTCCCTGCTGCCGACGACCAGGCTACAACTAACGTAACAGCACTGACGCCCCATGTCCCATCTGACCGGATCTCACTAGATGTTTTTTGTCGCTCTATTGCCGATGACCTCGACCCGACACAACGTGAGCACCTACTTACCCTTTTAACTGACTTTCACGCCTCTTTTGACTTGAACCAAGCGCCATTAGGCCGCACAAGTACCGTTTCTCACCACATTGATACGGGGCGACACGCACCATTACGCCAGCGACCGTACCGCGTGTCATCCACCGAGCGTCGTGTCATTACTGAGCAAGTTTCGGACATGCTTGAACGTGGCGTTATCAGACCTTCATGTAGTCCTTGGTCGTCTCCCGTGGTACTGGTTAAGAAAAAAGATGGCTCGATTCGTTTCTGTGTGGACTATCGTCGCCTTAACAAGATTACACGAACGGATGTCTACCCTCTACCGCGTATAGATGACGCCCTGGATTGTCTACATGGTGCCCAATTCTTTTCTTCTTTGAACTTGCGATCGGGTTATTGGCAAGTCCCGATGGATGAGTCCGACCGCTCGAAGACAGCTTTCATTACGCCTGACGGCCTGTATGAATTTACGGTGATGCCATTCGGCCTATGCAATGCACCTGCGACATTCGAAAGAATGATGGACAATCTTTTGCGAGACCTCAAATGGAAGACGTGTTTGTGCTACTTAGACGACGTAGTAGTTTTCTCCCCTGATTTCACCACTCACCTCACTCGTCTACGCGAAGTTCTGACTTGCCTTGCCACCGCCGGCCTTCAACTTAACTTGAAAAAGTGCCGCTTCGCAGCCCGCCAGTTGACCATACTTGGTCACGTCGTTTCCAAAGACGGCGTCCGCCCCGACCTTGACAAGCTTCGTGCTGTCGCAGAAATTCCGCGGCCGACTACAGTGAAAGAGCTGAGAAGTTTTGTCGGTCTCTGCTCTTATTTTCGTAGCTTTGTGCGCAATTTCGCCTGCATCGTCGCACCTCTGACGAAGCTCCTGGCTGGGCCTGGTGACCTTCGTGATTGGACTCCGGCATGTGAACAAGCCTTCATCACTCTGCGTCGTCTACTTACCTCACCGCCCATTCTCCGTCACTACGACCCGAGTGCTCCGACCGAAGTTCACACGGACGCCAGCGGCGTTGGTCTTGGAGCCATCCTTGCGCAACGCAAGCCTGGCTTCCCGGAATATGTGGTTGCGTACGCTAGTCGTGCCCTCACAAAGGCAGAAACCAATTACTCTGTAACAGAAAAAGAGTGTTTGGCTATAGTTTGGGCTTTAAGCAAATTTCGCCCTTACTTGTATGGCCATCCCTTTGACGTTGTGACAGACCACCACGCGCTGTGCTGGCTTGCGTCACTGAAAGACCCGTCGGGGCGTCTTGGACGTTGGGCTCTTCGACTCCAGGAATTTGACATTCGCGTCATCTATCGCTCCGGGCGTCAACATTCTGACGCGGATGCCCTCTCCCGGTCACCCGTGCGATCCGACGACACGCAACCCGCATCGACGGACTGCCCGGTTGCTGCGCTTACTGTTTCTGACATGCCTTCTGAACAGAGAAAGGATCCGTGGATTGCGTCTCTCATTGACATTCTAACTACTTCTTCAACGGATACATGCCCTCGAGCCCTTCGCCGCCAAGCCACCCATTTTGTGCTGCGGAACGCCATCTTGTACCGCCGGAACTATCAGCCAGACGGTCGCAAATGGCTGCTCGTCATCCCTCGCCATTTGCGTTCCGACATATGCACTTATTTCCACGCCGACCCACAACAAGCCCATGCTGGCGTCCTGAAAACGTACGAGCGGCTCCGCCAGCGGTACTACTGGAGAGGCATGTATTCTTATGTGCGCAAATACATTCGGTCATGTGCAGCCTGTCAGCGACGCAAGACAACTCCTCATACGACAGGCCCACTGCAACCTTTACCGTGTCCTGCACGTCCTTTTGACCGAGTCGGGATCGACCTTTATGGGCCCCTTCCATGCACTGCTCACGGCAATCGTTGGATAATTGTCGCAGTAGACCACCTAACAAGATACGCCGAAACTGCTGCTCTTGCTTCGGCTGCTGCTCGCTATGTCGCAGCGTTCCTCTTACGGCATTTCATTTTACGGCACGGCGCACCGCGAGAGCTGCTCAGCGACCGAGGCCGCGTCTTCTTGTCGGACGTTATTAATGAGCTACTGGCAGCGTGCTGCACCACTACGGCGTATCACCCACAGACTAAGGGCCTGTACACGCTCGAGCCGCTCATCGCCGCAAGCCGCACCGCATGCTGGCGGTTCAGTGGCGGCGGACGGTTGAAGCAACCGGGCACAAAATTCGATTCACGCTGGGACCGGCACGAGCGGTGCCGTACGCATGCGCCCTCTGGCTGGCAAAACAGATAACCAGCGACTGGCAACATTCAACAGCGCGGTCGCAGCGTTTGGGTGCTGGCGACCAGCAAAATTTTGGCCCGAGCCAGGATTTTGTTATTACGTTTGTTTTCTTATTAGGTAATTTTCTGATTAGTGAGCTCGAGCGGTTCGCATGTGCCGGCATCCGCACTCCGATTTGGGGACGCGACGTATGTTAAGAGCCGGCAACCGAGAGGCGGGGTAAAGATGTTCTAAGTCGGCAACTATCGTCAACAGCAGACGACACTGGCATATTTTTGTCGGCGTGGGTTCAAGCTTCCGCGTCACGGCGAAAACGCAAAACTCTTGCTCTGTGATACTCTGTTGACTGCATGTGTTGCGTTGGCGCGCTGAGCCACCTCTCGAACACTATGCAGTGATCTTGCCTGCGCCTTTTTTTTTTTTTCGTTTTCCTTTCTTTCTTTTTTTTAAATCATTGCTACCGCATACTGTTGTAACAACATACACCGCTATGTACTCGGTTGTGTGCAGCGTGACGGCGCATTTTTTGTAGATGTGCTAGCGAAAGCTTGCAAGACCGCGCGTGCGTTTTTAAGCCAATGAACAAGGGATTTGTCGCAGCAACAGCGTAGCACGCTGAAGCGCCGCAGCGTTATACAGGGTGTTCATATATAAGTTAAAAATTTTTTTTAGAAATCCTCTGTGGCAGGTAGCATAATTCTTGTCGTTGAGCTGTGTTATTCGATGAGGCGGACATTAGTAACACGAGAAATCCCATATTGAACTAATTAAAAAATGACTAATCAACTTCTTAGTTAATTATTGTACATCACATATTGTGATTTACGAATTGGAGCCGGTGAGCTTGGCAGGCGTATCCACTTGGGATGAATTTCCAGAATGATGCCAGTTTGGAGATATGTGCCATCAAACTCGCCCTAAAAATGCACTGTTGTTCCACTTACTTTTTTACCAAAATGCTGTTTTATACATTGAAGCACTAAAGTAACTGGAACGCCCATGTATTTCGTCTTACACTTTGGAAAATAATATCTCAAAGCTGGCGTCATCCTGGAAATTCATTTCAAGTGGATGCGTCTTGCAAGCTCACCGGCTATAATTCGTAAATTGCAATATGTGTCGTAAAGTAATTAACTAAGAAGTTCATTAGTCAATTTTTGTTACTTGAATATGTGTTTCGATTTTTTGTCCTACTAATGTCCACCTCATCGAATAACCCAGATCAACGATAAGAATTATGCTACCTGCCACAGGCGATTTTTAAAAATTCCATAACACTTTAAAATGAACGCCCTGTATATTAACATACTCTTATACAGATGGTTCTATTATCGCAGAATACAGCTGTGTAGATCGACAAGTCACTTCTCTTCATCACCGAGCACGCGAGTGAATATTCAACTACGGCTTGTTGATTTACTTACGGTTTTTTTTTAGTAGCTGCCAAGTTAAAAGTGAGCGTACAATTGATTACATGATGGAATATGACCGTGTCACACAGCACTCATGTTTGTTCATTCTGTGTTATGCCGTTGTTCCATTGATGAAAAAAGCCGGCGAAGCAGTGCCCCCGGGCCCGACCAGAATCTTCGAGGCTAACCTCGAAGATCAGGCCCTAGAGACGCTTCTAGACCCCTTCAATGAGTTTTGGACATCACGCAAGCTATCACAAGAATGAAAAACAGCTGAAGTACGCTTTATCCCCAAACCGAGCAAGTCCCCGCACATTGACAACCTGTGGCTGATATCCATCACATCATGCATAAGCATAATCATGAAAAGAATAGTACTCAAATGCCTCCAACAACACCTGGACGAAACCCAGCAAATGCCAGACCCCATGTTTGGCTTTATACGACATCTTGAGACCCAGGACGTGCTAATGCAATTGAAGGAGATTGTCATCCCTGCCACACACCACGGGCCATTCTCGCGCTAGACCTGAAGGGGGCATTTGACAACGTGGCACACGAGGCGATATTTCGGAATCTCAACAACACAGTGGCATATTTAAGCCACTGAAAAGTAAGGATGGATGTTCAGCCTTGCTGGTGTGGCATTTCATAGGTTGTAACCCACCATATTTTTAACCAAGCAATAAGGAAATTATATGGTCACGCCGTACCATCAGTACAACTGAAGTGTTGCTTCCCCAAGGAGTCTCACTGCCACCTTCCCCATTTTGTAAACACTTTGTAAATACAAACTAGCACATGGTATGTAGTCACATTATATGCTGTCTGTATGCTTGGTGAAGTGCACCAAGCATTTTCTCACCCTTAAAACCTGGGCTAATGCTGTCTTTTTTTAAATAGTAATTATGCAATAACCTTACTCAATACATTGCGGTGAGAACAATAGTTGGCTTAACAGTAGCACTGCACACATACCCTCATAACACATTGCAGACATACTCTATAGAGGCTGGCCACAATCAGCGTAACTGAAAGCCAGCTGAACAGGGTGCGAGTTCATGTGTATCAAATAAATGTCTGTTCCATTGAGAGGTTATATATCTGTCTGTGATATAGTTATCAATTCAGAATACGTATGGCAGAAGAACAATACACAAGACAACACAATCAAGTTCCCCGTGAGAAGCTGCTTTTTGCCACTATTACATGCAGCAAAAAGAGACTTCATTAAGCACCACTATGGCTTGCGTGCCTCTTTGTGCATTGTACAAGAAGTAAAGGTGGGCGAATGTAAACGTTTTCAAATACGAATTGAATAAAATATTATTTATCAAATATTCAACAGTCATACGACGACACACGTACCTTTAGTAACAATATTTATTTTCATATAAAAAAATTAGGTACCACACCTTAACTAGTGCAAAAAAAGAGCTAAATATTGGGCACAAAGGATAAGTTTTAAATGCAAGACTACTAATTGTTACGTAAAAAAATCGACATAAACAGTCTATCAACAACTTTAGAGCCTGGCTGCAAAGAAGCTTTTCAAGAAAGAATGGCCTCTGAATGGCTAGCTTTCAAAAACGTGCAATATATTTAGGGTTGTTCGTTTTCGGGTAAAACCCGATTTTACCCGATTCCTGCACCCCGAACAAGTTTCAGGAGAATCGGGTTAAACCCGATTTCTCCCCGAATAATGCTTGCAGAAGAAAGTGGGAAACACGTTTGAGGCCGGCCACGCTTCGAGTACATTGTGAACAAATTTAGGGTGAAAGAAAAGCAAAGAAATCTGCCCCTTTGCCCACTGCAGATTAGTCTCGGGTATGTGCACCTGCTTCCAAGAATTTCACGCGGAAGGGACGGGTGACCAGTCGGTGGGGGAGAGATTGAGCGACGAAGAAGCCAGCCATACCCTCCCCCAGCGTCCAACTCCGCGCGAACGCCCCTCACTCTCTCGCGCGACACCCTCCTCTTACCGCCAAGCCCCCGCCGCCGCCGAGCCGACGCAGCGGGCAGCCAAGCCCCATACTCCCCCACCCCCTCCCCGGGCCTGATAAGGTGTCGGCACCTCACGCCAGACAGTTTCGGGCCCTTTTCTCTCCTTCTTCCCCCCCCCCCCCCCAAAAACCTCGAAAGAAAGAAGAAAGAAAGAAGCCACTGCACTCAAAATCCTGTTTTGACAGGAGCAGCAAAATTCTGGAAATTGTGGTATTGCTCTTTTTCGAAGAACTTCTAAAAAGGGTCACGTTTTTTAGTGGGTGGGGATAAAGACGAACGAGAAGAGAATGTGAACAAAACGCGATCCAAGGTTGGTCTCTTAGGTTTTCTTCCAGTTTTTCTGTGACGAAGTGAATCAGGCTTCTGATTGGTGCGAACTCTAACCAACGAGACGCATATCGCCATTCTCACTTAGCATTACCAGGCGCGTCTTGTGAGCGCAAAGCCACCGTCGCGGACATAAGGCGGCACCGGAAACTTCAGCGTGGAGATGGGAAGAAAACGAAAGACACTGGATGACTGGTGTAAAGAACATGAAGATCTCAAGATCGCAACGAAAGACAGTGAAGGCACCCGCACGTTAGTGTGCAAATATTGCAACACCGAGATGGTCACCGATCCAGCGAAGAAGCCCTACGACCGAATTCGTGAGCATCTAATGTCATCTCGTCATAAGAAGTTCAAGACGGCTTCCAAGGAAGCTGAGACTGCGGGAACGTCTCAGCAGACGCTTTTTGATATGTCCTGTAGACAGCGTGCGAAAGAAACTGAAGCGGACGGCGTTATCCATGACTTTGTTCGTGCCCTAGCGTACAGCGGAATAAGCATGCACCAGGCGGACGGACCGCTGGGAGACTTCGCACGCAAATACTGCAAGGCCGCGAAGACCATGCCAACAGGACAAAGACTTCGGCTGAAATACCTGAAAGAAGCTTTTGACAAGAACATGGAGAAAATCCGCGATGATATGCGAGATGTGAAAGTGAGCGTCATCGTCGATGAATCCCCAGACATCACCGGTGTGCCTACCATCAACACTCTCCTGTGCTACTATAGCCAGAAAAACGTGAAGAAGCACGTTGTTCTGGTCGACGTCGACAGGGTAAATGCATCGAACAGTTACACGGTGGCCAGCGCAGTTAGCAAGGCACTCCTGACGGTTGGCAAGACGTGGAAAGACGTGGCAGTAGCCACAGACTCAGCGGAGTACATGCGAAAGATGGTTCGAGAAATCTGTCAGGCTGAAGGGATCCCAATCTTGCATGTGAAAGATATAGCACACCTTATTCATGTGAGTGTTGACCATGCCATTTCTTTACCATGCATGTCTGATGTTCGATCCGTAGTGA
The DNA here is from genome assembly GCF_013339745.2 of Dermacentor silvarum. NCBI lineage: Eukaryota > Metazoa > Arthropoda > Arachnida > Ixodida > Ixodidae > Dermacentor > Dermacentor silvarum. The sequence continues at coordinate 49,597,919 of NC_051162.1, read as the reverse complement.
TCAAGTTTGGAGCGTTATTTAAGCACGCTAACAAGCTTTACCAAAAGTACACTGAAATTTGTTCTTCTAATGGCCTCTTTGGACCTGACATTAAGAAGCCACCTTCTGTTGTCCCGAATCGATGGCAAAGCTTCTACAAGGCACTTGTGGTAGTCGTAGAAATGTGGAGCTCGTTAACAGAACTTGCTGAAAGCTCGCATGATAGCAGCAAAGCGGAAGCTATTCGAGGGATACTTTCTGAAAAAGAAGTTGTTTATGCGAAGGCAATCTTGATGAGAGATGCACTCGGCCCACTTTTGGAAGCCCAGAAAACGCTTGAAAGTGGGAAGCTTTTGATGCCCAGCTTTGATCACCTGGTAAACGTGAAGCTGCAGCAGATTGTCGGGGAGCTTTCGGCGATGATCGGTAAAAGCGATCAGGCCAAAGCTGTTTTGTCTATGTTACCCAAGCGCAGCGCTAATTTAGTAAAAACATGTTCTGAAGAGTTCTGCACGAAACTCGCCACAAAATGGCGCTGCACTCTTGGACGGAACGTCTCAGAAAAAGAGGAAAACCAGCCAACTTTGTGGAAGTTGGGAGCCGTCCTTGATCCGTTTCAGAAGCGTCTGCTGGGGCAGTCATTTGAGGACTACCGACCTCTGTTCATGTCCGTAACCGACAATGTAGATTCCCTTAATGACGAGTTCAACCAGTATTTGCTGGAAGCGAGCCCCACAAACCCAGCTGTCGAACTAATCGAGTATTGGCATGACTCTACTTCTCGCTACCCAAGGCTTGCAAAAGCTGCACTGACATTGTTGTGCCTAGCTAATGGTAGCTGTGATGTGGAGAGAACTTTCTCCCAGCTGAGATATGTTCAACGACCGGACAGATCTCGAATGGAGACTGACATGTTGCGCATGCAGATGATAATGTATGTCAACAAGGACGTGTAAAAAATCGATGACCAGATTTTCGAGAATAAAATGTATAATTTCTAAGAGTCAATGTTTACTGATTCATTCATTTTCAAACACCACTGATTCATTTTCAAACAAACACAAAATTTCGGGTAGTATACTGTATTTGCTATAATACTCTGGTGTCTGTCCCAATTACCAGCTTGAAACACCAAATTTAACGTGTTATACTTAAAAAGCCCGTGATACGTTTTGATAAGCTCAGTGTAAGTTCTGATAAGTACAACCGTATATTTAACCCGAAAAAACCCGAAGTAAGGAATGGTTTCGCAAAAAAAACGATTTTTCCCCGAATATCAGTTTGAAAAATACCGCCCGATTTTTACCCCCCGAATTTGAAAAAATATAAAACCCGAAAACGAACAACCCTAAATATATTGTTCCCACGAAAACATCAAAATTGTAGAAAAAAAAAAGAATAGCCGATGAAGGACCTACGTGTTGTAGACATATGTAAAACTACTCGTTGCAAGGAAAACAGCACAGACTTGTAGCATAAAAGATCAGTCTGCTAGATCAAGAAATGTGTGGTCACCTTTCGCGTGAAAAAAAGCCTATGGGAAGTTTTCTTCCCAATATGACTGCAAGATACCTTTGTAAACGTGCTTGCCTTTGGGAGGCTACATACACCTTGTTCACATGCAAGTACCTGTCGCGTATTCATTGTTAAAGAAGTTCAATTAATATAATGACACGAGAGCCTCCTCTGATTAGGAAAAAATAATAGTTGTGTGGTCATATATAGATAACATTTAGAATGTCAAGGTACCCTTTTCCATATTATGCAAGTACTCATGACAGACAAGACTGCAAGAAACAGCATAAAACTAATGCAAAATCTATAACTGATTATGTCAATGAGATTTCCATTTCATGTGGCAAAGTATTTCACAGGGCAGATAGGATGTGACATCTGTGATTCAGAGATACGTCATTGTATCGGGGCACAAGTATTGTAAAACTGATAATTTTTGGAATAAAGAAATAACAAGCATTGATTCCCGGTATGTCACCATGCCACTTGTATCTTAAAAAGGACTATCACTTATATGTCAAGCTTGCACCATTATGTTTATGTGACCATACATGTGTACCCCATCTGTAATGAACCGTTGCTTTAAGTTATGACCACTGTCATGTCATTCCCGTACATTAATTGTGGTTTTGCACAATACACCTAGAAAACTTTTGAGCGGCATTGCAGTACTTTTTCTTGTATATGCACACTGGCTTTCTGTCACAACACCCACTTCGCATCCATGATAAATGCTGCAGTCAAGCAAAATAGAGTTTCAGACTAAGGTACCTAAACTGCTTTCATTCCAGAAAACCCCAAACAAGGTTTAGATTCTTGAGGACACAAGTTACTTGCGTCCTTTGATCTAAGGCTGTTTTCTGCATGCAATGAATGTTAAGATTTCTGCTGTGCAAATCAATGTTAACCTGATAAAAGGGATGGCAAGCCAAAACTTGCATTCGTGATACTAGTTGCTACTGGGGCCAGATTAACCTATGGGCTAAGGGGGCTGCAGCTCCAGGCTAGGGGGCCCAGTGAGAAAAATGTTTCCTTGAATTAAACTTTATTTCTTGTGTTCAGTACAGAGTAAAACATAATGTGAACAAATACATTGGGATCCCTAGCTCGAGGCCAGTTGCAATCCATAAAAAATGTAGAGGATGCAAAGCAATTAATTTAGCACAGACACATGTACTTAAACTCAGCAACAATATGCACTTTACATTAGAAGTAGAGAATACAATACAAAGAATCTTCAAAATGCAAACGGTAGCACTGAACATTTACAAGTAAAGGAAAATGCACCAGAAAAAAGAAAAAGGAAGCAGTGAATGTATTAATAAACATACGAAAGAAGATCACGAAAATGCAGTTTTAATTATCTCTGAAAATTAGCTGCATTTCTAACTTACGTGGGCTGAACGTTCCTCTCGACTACTCCAACACTTCAAATTCTCTGTTTACCACACACATTACAAGCCTTTGGAACCAGAAAATTTTGTTTTAGTGCACTGCGTGTACAGCGTCCCAATTCGGTAAAGTTGGTAGCAGAGAGTGGGTAGTCAGTAACGATGCTACTATTAACCATTACAAGAGTTTAAAAATTTAGTAATGAAGTAAACGGTCAAATGTGTACGTGTTGAAAGAGTGGTGTTGTGTTAGCATTGTAATGTGAGGAAGTAATAAAGCGGACAGCCCTCTCTTGAAGTTTTATAAATGGCTCAATGCATGAATGGCCCAGAGATGTAACACAGTACCATAGATGGCTGTGGAACAAGCTGAAATAAATTTCTCGAAGGGTTTCTGTATCAAAACAATTTCGGCTCTTGAGCAGAATATAACAAGCCTTGCCGAGATTTTTACAAAGCTTGTCAATGTGAGGTTTACATAGAAACAACTCATCTAATTAGTACAACCCCTTGATGGGCCCCTCAGAAATTTAAGAGGACCGTTCACCAGGGCCCTGTGGAAAATTTTAGTTATACTATAAAAGTTGTAAACTGTCTTCCAAGGAGTATTCTACCACAAGAATTCTTTAAAACAGCATAGTAGCAGCCGAAATAGAAGCAAAGAATCTGTAGTACAAGAACGTGACCTGCTCTTCGTGCACAGAGGCATTCTTTCTTTGCCCAACCAGCAACGCAAAGGACCTTTCTCTCTTGCCTACTCCCATATAAGAAATGAGGGTTCACCTCCTCTCTTTCTTTTTTTGCAAAACACCTAATGCACCTTTCATTTTTTTTTATTTAGATCACGACAACGGCATAATACATCCACGTTACATTTACAAGTCGAACTGCAATGAGTTTGTTGACATGATGGCAGATAATTAATGTAAGGAGATGGATCGTTGCGAAGGTGCATGAAGCTAAACATTGTTCCCTCGTCAATTCCACGCCTTACGTTTCTCATGTTGCCTAGCTTTCTGTTTTCCTTTGGTGCAGGCTACATGGTGACGTTCACAAAAGATTTACAGATGTTAGGCCCTTCTTGCATGCTCGTCTTGTACGATGAATTACTGTGGCGGTTAGCACTGGTAACATCAGTAGCCACCCTAACCGTGATTACGCAGCAACATGGCACCGCCCATGCAGCCCAGACCACCTGCTTCAATCTCAATTTGCCCTTTTACTAGCTGTACGCCCTGAAAGCAATAAATAAATGGTAAAATCCATCACTGCGTAGTCTCATCTCATGCTGAGGACAAAGCATTAGGTATTTCTTGTTGTTCTTATTGAGATCAGCTGTTTGTTTTGACACTGCTAGGACTACACAGGCAGTAAAAGTGGTTCGGTTTCTATTTAGCAGGTGGCACCACAGCAGTAGCAATGGTGATGCATTGACGATGCAGAACGCTACGAATGCGTCATTGTTCACTGCATCATTAATTCCTACTCTGCTCTAGTACGGTACGTGATGACAGTGGTGAGCAAACGTCAAATACACGCTGAGCAGATGGCGTGGTGCATGTGAACATTTATCAGGGTGTTCACTTTTACTAAAACTAGCTCAGGAGGCTGTATTGAACTGCTCAGATAGCGTGTTGATGAAGCGATGCCCAACAGTAGCATTCATGGAAACGCAGCCTTTAGTTACAACGTAGGAACATTTGTTGCGTCACTGCTCCAACAGTGGCTGATGTATCGAAAGGATGGCAAGCAGACGCTGAGCAGCTGACGCAGCATGGATGAACACATCTTGAGGGGAATTCAGCCTTCCTATTGGCTAAGAAGCCCTGCCGCTGCCCCAGTGCTGCAAGGAACTACTGAGATGGAGTATAACTGGCAAAGCACATTGTTCAGCATGAAAGCTTGGGCAGTGGCAGAGAAGGTGCGTTGCAGTGTCGTCACATCCGCAAAAAATAGCATGCGGCACATTTGCATTGTTTACATTACAGCACACGACACCTAGCACAAAATTAATAATTGCAATACGTGGAGCAGTGATATAACTTTTAAGCTGTTCCCTAGCCTCCCCTCTTCGTAAAGAGTAAAATGTGCAGTGACAACACTGGAAACAAACAACACGTGTACAAAGCAAGGAAAGCTGGTTTGATACAAAACCCATACTGAGATGCAAAGAGCACAAACGACCAGCAGTGCTTCTGCACTGTTTACTTCAGAGCACATGCATAAAAAGCACCCTAAAGAGCTTGTAGTGTGTGCCCAACTCAGCAGCTACTTAGCTACAAGAAAGTTCGGCCAAGGAGAAGGAGGTTTAATTATTTTTCAATGTATGTGTACAAGTACGGTTTGTTTCCGCCTCCTTGAATTTTGGTTTTGGCATCCTTAAATTTTGGGTCTAATGTTCTGTACAAACCGTTCTGTATGCACGGTTCACTTCAGAGCATATGCATATCGCATAAAACGAATACTTATACGCCTAGCACCACTGCGACACATTGCACATATACATAACAGTACCCTTCACCTCGTACAGTAAGAACCCCAGCACTCAAACGCTCTGTACGTGTTCGCGGTCACCAAGGCGCATCGCAGCCCCCAAAACAGCTCACATGAAGCAAGGCACAAACAGCACATTACGAATGGCTGCGATGACGCGACAATAAAGCTCATCGCTACAGGTCATATGGTCACTTCTTAAACACAAACCAGCACTGCACAATGCACATACACGTATGAGCTTCGCCGCGATGAAGCGCGCACACACAACACCTAGGTACACCATACACTGAGATGGGCGACCGCACTATTTTCGTTCTGGCGCGTACTGAATGCATGTGCCATGCTTAGAATGCGCGTGTATGTGATGGCCTTCGCGTTTGTACTGCTGGTACTGCACAAGCAAAATACGGCCCAACACACACGAAATCGCCGGTTTCATTGCTTCCGACGCTCGCGTAAACACAACACATTTCCGCGTAAACACAACACATTTCCATCTGTTGTCGTTGACGATTGCACGCGCTAAAGAGATCAGGCAGGGTACATCGGATTGCTGCGTTCGACGATTATCTCCGCGAGTGCTCGATAACTCTTGCAATGATCCCACAAAAACACAAAAACGACAAAAAAACAAACTGCCACAGCAGCCTAGGCCTCGCGCTTCGCTTCGAACCAGCGCCATGTTTGTGCGGTCGCCGCATACATGCTGCATACTGGAAAAAGTTCACGACCGCCTCTCGTGACGTCAGAGCGGCCATTTTAAGCGGACCGCGCGAGGGCGGTGCGGCTTGCGGCGATGTGCGGCTCGAGTGTGTACAGGTCTTAACGGTCTAACGGAACGGTTCAACCGCACTCTTGGTGACATGCTCACAATGTACGTTGCGTCAGATCATTCCAATTGGGACGACGTCCTCCCTTTTGTGACTTACGCGTACAATACCGCCACTCAGGCTACCACAGGCTTCTCACCATTTTTTCTTCTTTATGGACGTGAACCATCCTCTACCCTTGACACCGTACTTCCGTATCACCCGGACGCCTCTGAATTCACCCCGCTTTCAGAAGTTGCTCGACATGCTGAAGAGTGCCGTCAACTGGCTCGCTCATTCACATCGGATACCCAAGGCATCCAAAAAGATCGCCGCGACCACGATCAGCCAACACAGTCCTTCGCCGTGGATTCTCACGTTTGGCTTCGGCTGCCATTCCAATCTCCAGGCCTTAGCCGAAAGCTTGCTCCAAAATATCAGGGTCCGTACCGGATCGTCGAATGTACATCGCCTGTCAACTACGTGGTCGAACCGGTGACACCGTCTTCGGACAAGCGCCGCCACGGCCGCGAGACGGTTCACATCAGCCGCCTGAAGCCGTACCACGACCCCCTCATCGTGTCATCACCTTAGGTCGCCAGGATGGCTCACCTTTGCAGCGGGGGCAATTGTAGTGGGGAATATGCATGTAGGCGCCGTGGGCATTGCCATCGCTTCGGCGCGAGACCCGAGCTCGAGCTACAGATGCCAACAGCTAGGACTGTGCCTACAAAGCTACTTGCGATCCCTCGGACGAGTCTCAATAAATCCCCCTTTCACTAACATTAAGTATGAATCACATATATCTATTTCTGTTTACTACGGAACAGTAAATATAAGGCCGTAAGAGGGCCGGGATAATAAGGCCGAGAAAAAAAGATGTTAAAATATCTGGGCTTTCTTGACCAAAAACATGTTCGCGCAGTTCGTTCACTGCTCGGTGGCGAGCAGCCTCCGCCGCCGCTTCGTGACGTCACGGCAGCAGCCTTCTGACCTTATAGTCTAGAGGGTGTTGATCCAACACAAGCTACCAGGTATTTTGGAGCGCTACGAAGCGTCGGATTTGTACAACGCTGACGAAACAGCGCTTTTCTACGAGTTGCTTCCGAACCGCACCCTCACGCTTAAAGGAGACGTCTGCCACGGCGGTAAGCAGAGCAAACGTCGTTTGACTGTTTTAACTGTGCGTAAATTCGGACGGAAGCGACAAGCGAGTCCCGCCGGTCATCGGCAAAAGCGCCCGACCTAGATGCTTCAAAGGAACGCACAGGATGCCCGTAAAATATGTGGCGAACACGAAAGCTTGGATGACGCGCAACATATTTAACAATGACGTCAAGAGGCAAGCACGCAAGATTTGTCTATTCATAGGCTCCGTACAGTGAACAGGCGGCGCTGCTGCGCAGCAGCGGTGGCGCGATGCTCAGCGTCGCATGTGGCGGGCGGCGCGAACCTGGGAAGGGGGGAAGACAGCGAGATTTCGGAACTACGTATACACGCCTCCGAAAGCCGCACGTATATCCGCGATCCGCTTTCTTTTTTTTTTGTGCGTGTGTGTACGTGAAAGTACAAGCGTGGCCCTCTGTGATGGCACAAATAGCTTTTGCGGGGGGTTCAGGCCTATTAAAGGAATAGACGATTACTTTCACGGTGCAGCGTTAACCAGTGGAGACAAGCTCTACGCTGCTTCGCATGTTGCTTGTGTGAAAGACGGCGTGGACGTTCACGCGAAGTCCCATTCGCAACAGGGAAAGCAAGTATACGACGTCATCCTTCACGTGATTAAAGCTTACTGTTATACTAAAATTGAAGTCACTAAACTGGCACCCTGAAAACGTGACAAAACCGATTTTTAATCGACGCCTCACTGTTGGCAATGCATGCCTCATTTCGCTCCGGCGCTTTGTGCGCCGCGGCCTATCATTTGATGCCCCTGTCACACTGTTACTTTAGATTGTCATACAGCTCGATCTGGACCGCGTGCAGCTACACGCTCACTCGTAGGCTGTCGTCAGCACAGTCATGTTGAGCGAGCTAAACGATTCGGATTGTTGGATCGTGTGGCAGTGACCATGCTATCCTCGTTGACTCGTTTGGGACCCAGTCGGAGCCACCTGCTGCGCTGATAAACGAGATTTATTAACTAGGCGATCTTAATTTACATGACGCGAATGTTCGTTCTTCATCATGTACAATGGTCGAGGCTCATTAGGCCCCTTTCACGAGATACGATATCGCATGCGAATTCCTTTCCTTGCATACGCGCTTTGCTTTTACAATGATACATCGCAAATGTATATCACAAGAAAAATCGCACCATGTGAAACCGCGCCTCTCAAGCGCCAGCGGCCGAAACGAGGATCGTCGAGTTAGTGCTCGCCAGCTCAAAATAGGCTTCCTTGGCATAAAATATTGCTCATCGCACATGCCAGTGCTATGCTGATCATACCGAATGCTAAGACAACGGCAAGCAGTCGTCAAATCAGCAAAGTCGTGACAAATTTCTTTTAAATGTTCAGCAGCTGGCCATGGCCGCTGGCGTCGCACAACGAGCTGTGAAACGCACATGTGTAGCACGCTTTACAGAACAAAACCTTGTCACAAATATCAAAGAAGCTGACTTACTTTACTCTCCTCACAGCTGCGACCCATTTCTTTCGCGGTTCGATCTCATAAGATTTGCCACAGGAAACCTGTACAACTTTATCACCGGCTGGCCTTCGTGGTTGTGACAGCCCTTTACGCAGCAGTATCACCGGTTCCACTTGCCTTTTTTTTTTCACCGCCGACGCTTTCCGATGAAGCGCATGCCATTGCACCGTCGCAAGACGTATAAAAAAATAAGGAGGCTGGTGAACAAAGCAAAACGGCTTCAACCGTGGCCGAGACTAAATGTAGCGCGCGGGAAAGAACACTCATCGAGCCGGCCGAGCTGCGGCGCCCACTTCCCAATACTGTTGCGTCGCTGCGCCAGATGGCGCCAGAGCAGCCGCAAACTCGACTGTACGGAGCCTATAGACAATTGCACTGCACACCACATAGATGGGCTCGAGCTCTCCAACATTAAACTGCAGTTTTTACCCGCGAACTGCACATGGCTCATCCAGCCCCTTGATAAAGGAATTATTAACAGTGTCAAGTGCTCATACCGTCGGCGACTAATCCAAAGACTGCTCCTGAACATTCGTCTGCAGCGAGATACGAAGGTAGACATTCTACAAGCATTTGAGATGCTTGAAGCGTCCTGGCGAGAAACAAGTGCTGAAATTGTTGTGAACTGCTTCCGCAAGGCCCGTATATCAACAGAGGTTCAGGCTGAGGAAATAGACGCCGGAGAGGAGGAGCCTTCATGCCCGCCCGATCTCGCGGAAGCTTGGATCTCGCTGCGTATGAATGGAGGAGTCCCGGACGATGTGCAGATTTGTGATTTTTTATATGCGGACAACTGCGCTGTCACAATGGTGATGACGGATGAGGTTCTGGCAGAAACTATCCGAGACCGCAGTGACGACAACGGACCTTGGGAGGATGATTCCGCAAGCGCAATGCCTTCCGCGACGGAGGTGCTGGACGCCATCGACCTTTTGCGCCGCGCTGCGGGCTCGCTGAACGATGACGGAGCAGCATTGTGTTCGTTGACGTCGTACGAACGGTCAGTGCTACCGTTTATCATTAACAAACAACAAAGCAAAATCACGCAGTTTTTTACCGCGAAATAAATCTTTTGGGTGAGCTCTGCCATCTGTTACCCTTTTGCTTACTTAAATAGGAAACGTGGACGAGGCACCAACCTTTTTGGACATTCCGTCCAGCCACATTGTTGATAAACGCGGTACCAAGGAGGTACGTGTTCACTCAACGGCCAATGAGAGGACCTGAGTAACGGTAATGTTGGCATGCACGGCGGTCGGGCATAAGGTGCGGCCATTCCTTATATTCAGAAGACAATCCCCAAAAACTAAGTTTTCCCACACCGGATGCACATCAGATGCAATGATGAAGGTTGGATGGAAAGTGTCATGATGATTGAGTGGCACCGTGTTACGTGGCAAAAACGCTCAGGTGTGCATGTTTAAAGTTGTGGCAATGCTCATGTTCGACGCATTCAAACGTCACCTGACCGGTGAGGTGTGCTTGGTAGGGCCAACACTGACCTCGTTATTCCCGGAGGCATGACGTTGCAGCTCCAGCCATTGGACGTCTGTATAAACAAGCTGTTCAAAGATCTTGTATGAAGGGAATGCGAGCAGTGGCTTGAAGACAACAATCGTCAACTGGCACCATAAAGCGAGCTTCAGTCTGCGAAGTCGTGATGGTTCAGCAATGCCTGGGAGGCTCTGCCATCTTCGACAGTGTCACGGGCTTTCCTGGAGTGCTGTCTATCCAATAATCATGACGACACGGGCAACACGGTTCTTGCCAAGAGTGACAAAGACGTGAGCAGTGATGAGTAATTGTGCATGCACTTATTTCCAATTATTTTCCGACGGATGCAACGGTAAATAAAACCCTGCGGGTATCCACTTTTTCTTCGCGGTTTCCAGTTGCATCACTTCGCGTTATAATCTTAATATACATTTTTTTTCCCGGAGAGACCTAAAGTACCCCCCTCGCATTATATTCACGGTTGCATTATTTACGTGCAAATACAGTAACCAAAATCTTGTGTGCAACGTGTACATTACGCCACAACCCTTCACTCCAAGTGCGTTGCACAGCGAGTGAATCGCCGCAATGTTATAACGGCAAGGACAGCTGAAAGTCTAGTATGTGTCAAACTGCAAAGCGTCAATGACGCCACTGTGATGTGTTTCGTTGTCACTGATCTCGGGGGCGTGCGGGTGTTATGAGAGATGGATAGGGAAGAGGCATGGCGACACAGCAAGCAGATTTTATTTACACGCGAACTCAAAACCAAAAAGCCTCAAACCGAAAATCAAGCTACACACTGAACTAAGACACAACAAACAAATAAATGTTAACAAATGTACAACCTAATGAATCAATAAATATCCTTAACTTCGCCTCCGTTAGTCCTAGGCCCTTCCTACCCCAAAGTCTGGCATCACTGGCCTACTGTTGTGGCGATGCAAGAAAGTTGTTCTTACGGAGTTCGTCTTCGTTGCTCGTCTTCTCCCGGCGGGGATCTCGTTGGGCCTTTCTTAATGTCGGTGCCTCCGTCGACCGTCGTATATTCGTTGCTGCCTTTCGGTCAGTCCTTCAACTCGCTCTTCTCGGGAGCCTGGATAACCCGGTCGCTGCTGCTGACGTGGCCGGGAGAGGTGACGGGTTAGGCCTAGCGACGTGCTCGGTCGCCGCTTCCGTCTCGGTCCTTTCCCGAGAGCCGACGTGGCGTTCCGGGGACCATCGAGCGTGCCGGTCTGCCGTAGAAGGGCGAGCCTCTCTGGGGTGCCTGGTCCTGCCGTGAGAAGCTGCAGCTCGTCCAGGAGCCTCGCCCGAACTTGCCGAGGTCGACGGCCACACCGGGGACGGCCAACGTCACGGACTCGGCCAGACCCCCAAGTCTCCTGTCGCCAGAGCGGTGCTGGCGATGCGACCTTCCTGGCCCGGAACCACGTCGATAATGCTCAGACAACGCCGTTTCTCCTTCGATCACGCCTCGGGTCACGCGCCTCGCGCCGTTCAGAACGCTCCGCTCACATCGTCCTTGTCTTCTTTTATGGCGCCGCCGGCGTCTTACTCATGACAGCCACGGAATATTTATGGTATGGCTGCGGAACTCGGACGACTAACTCCAGAAGCAGAACTGCAACGTCAGCTTGCTTCTTGACAACTGCCCAGCCAACAACTCAAGTGCTGCACTACGCAACATTGAACTTTGTTTTTTGCCACCGAACTGTACGTCACTTATACAGCCTCTTGACCAAGGTGTCATTATGTTCTTCAAGGACGGCTACAGCAAGCACTTAATTGATCGCATACTCCTTCATACGAGTTTGCAGCGAGAAGCGAAAATCAACTTGTGCACGGCTATTGATATGATGAGAGCCGTGTGATGAGCATTTCCGCAAGCCCGATAGCGAACAGCTTCCGGCATGCCTTGTGTGAAGTGCCCACGCGTGACTCCACTCACGCCAAATCTGATGGCACTGTCACCATGGAAGAAAACATGCCCAAGAAGGCTGAAGCATCGTGAAAGGCACTCAGTGACGCTGGTGTTGTGACAGCTGATGAATTGTTCCGCGATTATGTCATTGCTGATGCCGACACGGTGACTACACGGGAACCGACCAACGATGGTATTGTGGCAGATGTCACTGGACGAACCGGACAAAGATCTTGAAGTGCGTAGTGTTCAAAATGGAGCTCCTATGGAGCCGCTCCTCCAGCTTATGCTGTGACTTTTTCACTTGCGACGCCTACAGCAAAGGAGCATCGCGGACTTTTTTCCCGAAAGGGCTAGCGGAAAACAAAGGCAATGTGTGCTCTGAATGAGCCAAATATTTGCCTTGCATTCAATTTTTGTCGCATCTGTGGTCGCGAAGTGGTGTGACAGGCTGCAAGGCAGTGTTTTTCTTTGCATGCTTTGCATGCTTAAATTTACTGTGCAGTAGCTATAATTGATATCACAGGCTACGTGGGGCTCGGGGGCGACAGTGCTGCCACACTCTTCGCCATCCTCAAGGACATAGTCTGTCGTTTTAACTTGCTAACTCACACGTGCCATGGGCAATGTTACCGACGGCGCGGAAAACATGCGGGGCCAGCACAATGGGCTCCAAGCGCTCATGCAGCAGGAAGAGTCCCGAGCGTTGTACGTGCACTGTGTGGTGCATGTCCTTAATCTTGTGTTACAGGACTCGAGCCACAAAGTGAACACGTGCCGTGACTTCTTCAGCATTGTAAGTGAGCTCATAAGCTTTGTAACGTCCTCTCCAAAGCATGTCGGTTTGTTTTAAGCACTGCAAATGGAAGGCGAAACTATTAATCTGAGAAAATTTTGTCGCACAAGATGGATGCTCAGGCCTGCTTCGCTCGGTCCTTCTTAATTATAAAGAGCTGATGGTATTTTTCAGCGACCTGGCATATGACAAGTGGAAGGACACTGGAGCAAAGGCAAATGGATTCTTGAAAGTGTTGTCTAAGTTCGACACATATTTCATGCTAAAACAGCTTGTTCCGATCTTCTCGCAGTTGGAAATAGTAAATAACGCGTTGTAGAAGAAAACGCTAACAGTCAACCGAACAGAGAAGATGATAACAGGTGTTAGGGATAGTTTAAATCAACTAAGGAAAGGATTTGCTCCGTTTTCGAACAACACATGTACAGAGGCAGCTGAGCTTGACATTGATGAACCATCTGCTTCAATGAGAAGAAAGCCTCTTTGCCGATATGACAGTGGATCCGTTGGTCACGTACACACTTCCTTTGAGGACATGTGTCGACAACGGTTCTACGAGGCAATTTATGCAGTACACTCCTCGCTACATGAAAGGTACCCGCTTTCGACATGGCAGCACATGGCTCACATCGAGTGCTTAGTAACAGGTGGAGAAGAAGGCTGTACAGGCCTCTGCGAGTTTTATGGAAACGATTTTGAGCCGAGGCACCTTGAGCTTCACCGTGATATGCTCATTGATATTGTGAAGCAACGCAATATGCCAATGAGCACATTTCAGGATGCTGTAGAACTGTTCTCAGGCGCTAGCGGCGAAGAGCTAAGGGCCCTCATTCCAGAAGTGTTACCGAAGCATGTTAATGTGCATTGACCATTCCTGTGACATCATGTGCATCAGAACGATCGTTTCCCTTTCTGCGTCGCATAAAAACATGTTTGAGATCGACCATGGGACAGGCCCGCTTGAATCATGTGGTGCTTTTACAGGGCCACAAAGACCTCACCTAGCCAAACAAACATTATTCTCATTGCAGATGGTTTCTTGAAGCGAACAGCTGTACGCTGCAAACACTTTTTTTACTGAGGGCTAGCTTTGTGTACAAACGTGTACAAATACTAATGTTTTCCATGGACTATATATCCGATCAGAATTTATCGCCACACAAGTCACCCTTACTCTGTACTTTTATCTAAGTTATTAGCCTAATATTATTCCATTTATTGTGCATTACCTGCCATTGCTAACCTAATTCATTTTGTAACTTTTCTCTTTTTGTACGTATTAATGCGATGTACCATTTTTTGCGTTACTGTATTTGTGCATTGTGCTGTGCCTTGCGATGCACCACTTTTTTTGCGTTACTGTATTTGTGTATTCTGCAATGTTTCACAAGAAGGACGCACGCACACAATAGATATGACAATTGATGAGAAAAGGAAATGTAAACTGGACAGGTCTAGTAGAAGGAGAAAAAAAAAAGGGGCAGGCAATAGGTAATTCCTTGATCCAAGAGACAGGAAGTGATATCCACCATTGTAGGCGTATACAAATCTCTTGGATACAAGAAGCCCGTGGAATAAAGACAGAGAAGAATAGAAGTGAAGGAAATCAATGGAAAAGTAAAAAAGGTGAAACGTTGAGCTAGACTAGCAGAACTAAGATATGACAGCTGTGTGTGGAGAGGATGATGATTGATTGTGAGTGTGTTATTGCATATAGAAAGATGTATAAGGAGTGGTCTTTTCCTGCTATCGAAAGAGAAACTTTAATAATGTGACGAGGTGATCGGTGTAGCAGGGACAATAAAATGAGTGAACGGACAGGTGTTGGGAAAAAATGTGAAATGTGGGTGAAAAGAGAACCACAGACACAGATGTTTGTAAATGAACAATTAACAATGATAAAACGAGCAGCGACTGTGTCCCCTAATGCAGAGAACCCTTTCAGTCCACGTGATACCAAATTGAATCACATTGCGAAATTGTGCGCGTGGGAGCATTCCAGACGCATTTTTTCCCGTAAAACTTTCATAAATACCAAGTTTAGCCATTTACATTCACTGGCAACATTGACGTTGTAAAGCAAGTGCTGCCTGCCATCTGTGTAATGCCAGTCAAATCACACTTTCGCGCCCATGTGCTATCGTCGTTGTCGGAACAACTTTGTCACATGCTCCAGGTGAGAAACAATTTTTGTTCCTCCTTCTTTTGTATATTTTTCATGAACCTGGTTCCAGTCACAGATGAGCAGCATGTGGAGGACGAGCCAACTAAGGGAACTGATGCCACAGGGATTCTCCTGTCTCAGACTGGGACCCCATCCTCAGTTGCATCTACAGGATACTCAGGACGGCTGTCTGTACAATCACAATTTGTACAAGGCACACCACTGTGCACTGAGATGCCTGAAAAAAGATGATCTCGCAGCCTACTCGGAAAAGAATCCCCTATGCATTCCACGCTTGCTTGAGTGGAAAAGGTGCGTGTCCTTAATATCTGAGCGAGTGCTCTTTAGTTGCCGCATTTGCATGAATATATTGGAAGTTCCTTTTTTCTTCTTGCATAATTTCTCACGTAAAACATGAGCCTTACGCTATTACCTGGGGATCGCACTCAGGCCGAGTGGATATACACATATGCAGGCTTAGTAGGTGTGCCACCTTGGCCGAGAAAAAAAGAGAGAGTGACACCAAAGTGTGTGTGTTTGGGGGGGGGGGGGAGAGTGGCAACATATCAGTGCTCTGGTTTGTATGAATGCCCGAGAGAGTGTTTGCAATGGAGCCTAAAATGCCCCAATTTATAAAGAACTGCAAAACCGGCAAATGACGTGCTGTGGTGTGGGTTGAGCAGGCAGTCAGCACTGAAAAAAAGACTCCGGCAAGATGGAAACCTCATCGCACACACGGACACATGCACACATACTTTTTATGCACTGTACCTTGGGCCCTAATAAACGCGAAAATACCGAAGATGTATGCGAGAAGGCCTGAAATGCCCTGAAAACGTTGTGAGAATAACCTTGATTCCAAACGAACTCATTGGGACCTGGAGGGTCCTTTCTGCCAAGAATGATCCGTTCAGTTCGCGACGCATGCCAGTGTTCCAGTGGCATTTCGTGCTTTTTTAGAGTTATGTGTTTGTGTTTTCTTATGTATGTAGCGTTGGCTCGAGTATTTGTGTGCTTCCAAGTCTGTAACGTTGTTTCTATACAGATGGTGCGTGTCAGCGTGGCCTGTTTTTATGGGAAAAACAAGTGATCGCCAACTGTGGTACTTATTACTCAAGGCGACGTGTCGGATATTGATCTGGACGACGATGATGAAGAGAATGTCACGAAGCTGACGAGGTCAACAAAACCTTGCTCACAGGAGGACAGCCTAACTGAAATTGGCCTTGATGTGGAAATTCACGACAAGAGTGAAAAGACAATGAGAGTACCGATGGTGTGGTAGGACAATGTATGGCATGGTAGGACATGAACAATCTACAGTACCAGCTCAACCAGCAAAGAAAAGTGCAAATAAGCGTGGAAAGAAGGCACTAAAGTGGAGAACTGGTGATATAGATGCCGTGAAAACAGACTTTCATGAAGAATTCCACCACCAGATAAGTCTGTCTGCATATGAGTATTTGAAACTGTTTTGTGACGATAATGTGTTCAACAATTTTGTCGAACAAATGCAAACAGTAAACACAAATACAAGAGAAATGGAACAATTTCTTGGAATTCATGTCATCTCTGGAGTTCTGAAATTGCCCTCGTACAAGATGTACTCGAGTGCAGCCACCTGTTTTGCGACTGTGGCAGACGTGATGACAAAGAATGGGTTTAGCAAACTGAGGTCTCAATTCCATGTGAACGACAACACCAACATTACCTCAGCGACAGATCCGAGCCATGACAGATTGTTCAAGGTGCACCCGTTTCTCACAAGCATATTAGAAAATATGTCGAAAGTTGAGCCAGAAGAATTGAATGCTGTGGACGAGATGATTATCCCCTTCAAAGAACGTTGCCCTATGAAGCAGCATATCATTCTCAAATAAATATGTGCTACAGTGGCAATGTTATTACCTCCTTAACACTCTAAATAAATAACCATAAGTGTGTCAGGTAAAGGCCGAGGCAGAAAACGGAGTTGTTCTCTGGCCTCGGAGAAGAAAAAAAAATGAGCATGGAGAAAGACTACTACAAAAAAATACTTGATAGTGTTGAAGCAACCGGGGGCAACAAGCTCAGCTTTGCAACAAAGGAAGAGCTGGTTGTCTGGTTTAAGTCATATTCTGAGAGACCACGGCCTGACGGAAGACTTCACATACTCACCGAGCTTCTGCAACGGTGTTGATCTGGAGACTTTCTTCCAGAAAATGAAGAGTACACAGACCAAAAAAGCAAGAGATGCAGTGTATTCAGAAGCTGTCATAGCTGCAACAAGATATCTGGTGCCAATATGAGAATGCGCTACATGGAGGATAACATAGAATGCATGCTTTGGCACAAGAACTATGAAGAGCTAAAGAAAAGACCTGTGGTCTTCGTTCCTTTGTCGTCCTTGTTCTCTTAGCGCTGTTACTTTATACCTTTTGCTCTAATTATGAACCAACTAGACCTCATTAAGTTGTTACTGATCAAAAACAAACTGCACAAATGGGGAATTAAAGTTTTTGCCTGTGCAGGAGCCAGCGGATTTGTCTATGGCTTGGATGTGTACGTTGGGAAGAAGACTATTTCTCAACCATCAGAACTGGGACATTGTTTTGAAGCTCGCTGAACTACTCCCTCCACACAAGGGGTTCAAAATATCATTAAATAACTGGTACGCTTCGCACGGTCTTGTCGTAGCACTGAAAGAGAAAGGACTCCTCTCTGTTGGGATAGCGCATCTCAATCGTCTTCCCGGGTGTTCGGTGAAAACCGACGCCACCTTAAAGAAAAGTGGCTGCGGAAGTTTCTATGCCTCAACCGAAGTGTGCAACAACATTACTGCTGTCAAGTGGCTTGACAACAAGCCAGTGCACCTGGTGTGAACCAGTAGGCCAAGTTCAGAGGTGGAGTGCGACTGCAAGAAGCCATGTGACTGTACAACACCCTGCCATTGTGAAAGAGTACCACCAATTCATGGGTGGTGTCGACTTATGCAATATGCTCGCAGAGCTCTACCGCTGTGACGTCCGAGGTACAAGGTACTATCTCCGCACTGCCTTTCATGTAATAGACATTTGTGTCGCAAAATCGTGGTTGCTTTACCGTCAGCACTGCTCCCAGGTGGGCACACGACATCATCCACCGATAGATTTCTGCATGACACTCGCCCGTGCTCTACTGAAGGCAGGTGCAAGTGACGAAAGGCGTGGCAGGCCTGCTTCTCTGCCAACACCTCCTCCCAAAAGACACAAACCTCCCTGTGACACAGACCAGTAATATGCAGAACCTAATCCTCACACTGTTCTTAGGAAGTGTCGGTTCTATCCAAGCATGTGTCCTAAAAGAAGCCATTACAACCATGATATATCAATATTTTGTGCAGGCCACACATAAAATGCAGCCTATGCACGCAGACTTTTTAGAGAAGACCATCCAGCTGCTACTGCTGAGGCCATTATATAATGTTTCTCAAAGTAACTGTCGCAATCTGTTACTGAATGGAAGTTTTTTGCTTCGAGATGTATTAATCGGGTCGTTTATCAGTGGCACGTCATTCTACAACTGAAACATATATTTTCACTAAACGCACGTCCCAGTTTTTTGGGTGCAATCGTCACAGCCTCCTATGTTAAGTCACAGCGTGTATCTCTGCGCACCTCTACATCTGTGTGCCGCTCCCCAAGAGAAGCGTGGTCCCCATGACAGCCAGATGCCGTGCACACTATGCAGGAACTTTTTCGCAAACTATGTCCTTCTGTCAGTTAAACTGGCGAAAAAAAAAAAAAAAGTTGGAACATAACCAAGGCACCATAGAGGGGTTTGATGAAACATGCCCGAAGATCGCAACCAGCGAAGCGAGGCACATCACAGTACAAGCACCTCCTCACAATTGGATTGAGCGACGCATTCATCCAACCTGTCATGGCAGCACAAGCACACAGTAAGACTGCTACTTTCAATGCATAGCATATTTTCCAATTTTCACACTCATAGCATTTGAAGCTTCAATCTTAGTCATTCAAAGGAAGCTGCATAACGGTGTAAACTGGAGATGCTGTGGAAAGTGCAGCCCAGTTGTGCGTCCATCAATGCCATGGCTGGGTGCAAGCTCCGATGGAGTGGTAATGGACTTGACACAATTCTTGAAATCAAGCGTCCAGCACCACAGAGGCTATACAGGTGTAGAAGTCTCAAAGCACTCTTTATGAATGGCAAGTATGACGTAAAATATCAGTACAACAGGCTTGTCTTGAGCAAGACGGGAAAAAACGGGTATTATTTGCAAGTTAAACTGCCACTATATTGTTGCCAAAAAAAGCTGTCCGATTATGTTGTGTGGTCCCACACTGAAGCCCATGACATAGAGCCTATGATGCAGAAGTATGACGTAAAATATCAGTACAACAGGCTTGTCTTGAGCAACACGGGAAAAAACAGGTATTATTTGCAAGTTAAACTGCAACTATAGGTACGTTCGATACACCTGCACTATAGAGGCTGGAAGGGTTCTCCTAGTGTCGGGAGCGGGCGCCCTTTCCCAAAGCGCAGGAGAAATCAGTTTGGATGTTTGACGGCGTAGTTCGAAGAGGGCGCTGCATTCCGGTGGCGGGTCACTGGCAGCCGAAGAATATGCGCAGCAGCGCAGACACAAGTTGTCGACAGTTTTGCGTAGCACGTGCGTCGACGGAGTTTACCTTGTTCCTGCCTTCCTTTACGTTGACACCGTAGTGCCATGACCTGATGCGCTGCAACGTGCTGAACTTCTGCAATTATGCCTTCAAAAAAAGAGAGGACGTGTTTTGTTCCCCTTTGTAGGGGCGGTTACAAGTCGTCTACAGAAAAGGTTTCATTGTTCCGCGCTCCATCCGACCCTGTGCGCTTGAAGGAATGGGCTAGGAGTATCAAGAGAGATGACAATGTGCTTAGTGAAACCTGTGTTGTGTGCTCTCGCCACTTCAACGAGCGATTCGTTCAAAGAACGTTCAAGCATGTAATCAATGGCCAGATTGTCGAGCTCGACCGCGAACGTCCAACGCTTACTGAAGACGCCATTCCTACAATTTTTCCGGACGCACCATCTTATTTCACGAAGCAACTGCCGAAAAACAGAGCAGAAAGAAACCTGGACAAGAGCGATACCCGGCCAGCGAAGCGCAGAGCTCCGAATAACGACCCAGCTGAAGCCATCGAAACACTGGCCTGCACTGATGAAACGCCGCAAAGACAGTGCCCGCTCGGAGAAATCGAGTTACCGTCGGCAGTCTGCAGCAAGATTCTGCTGCCATGTGGTGCCACTGCTTTGTGCTTCGCGTGGCACACCGTCACGGAGCCAGGCGATGTCCGTGTCGTAAAGCACGTTACGTTTTCGACGTCCACGGAAGCTGCTACTACGCCGGAAAACTCTCATGTTTGCAGAGTGTTTTGCCGCGGCATTAAGACGGAAGAGTTTTGTGTGAACAACGAGTGTGATGCTGCCCAGGCATTGAAGAAGGTCGACGAAATGCTACTTTGTCCCGGGTGTGGCATTGAGCCTGTCACCGGCAGTCAGTGCATGCAGTTTGGTCCAGCGCACTTCTCAAAGAACTGCCGTGTGGTCAGCCCCGATGGAAAGCCCTGTTTGCACTGCAAATACACCAGGAAACTTGTTAAAAACCAAATGTGTAGATTGAAGAAAAAGGAAGCGAAAACAATTTTCAAACGTCGCATGGCCAGGAAATCACTTGAATTGTTCCGAACAAAGAAAAGACTGGCACAGGCATAAAGAAATGTAGAAGATCTTAGAACAATGAACCAGAGTATTTCTAGTGCAACTTTGGACGAAAGGATCAAAGGTCTTCCTCCGAAGCAACGTCTCGCTGTGAAAGCGTGTTTTGAGGCGGCCTCTAGAAAGTCAACGAGGGGCATGTTGTATGACAAAAGATGGGTTTTGGAGTGCATACTCATGCGCATGAAAAGTCCCAGGCTCTATGAACATGTAAGGAGGCATGAGATACTTGCACTCCCCAGCAAGTCCTGCCTGGACAAACACATGGCTGGATTCAAAAGCTCCTTTGGATTTAATGCTACTGTTTTTGAGGCCATGAAAAAGAAAACTGATGGAATGGATGCATGCGGTTGCCATGGTGGCCTCGTCTTCGACGAGATAAAGCTCTCAGAAAACATTAGTGTGAAATCCTCTGGCAAGTTGTGTGGCTTCGTGGACCTTGGCCCATTTGGTGAGGACAATGATTCGACAGTGAGTGACCATGGACTCGTCATAATGTACCAGCCCTTTCAGGGTAAGTGACTCAGTTTAACGTATAATTTATGTTTTCTCCTTTACCTGGCAAACAGATTTTCAAGTGGGCTTTAAACTTAGTCGCATAACAGAAACTGTTGTCTCACAAGTGATGTGCTGCTAACGATAATTTTTCTTTTTGTAGGAAAGTGGACCCAGATCCTTGGAGTTTTTGCTGCCAAGGGCAATGTGAAAACTCCTGTTCTGGCGAAAATTCTTGTGGAGGCCACAATCTTGGCCGAGAGGTCCGGCCTCTTTGTTCACTATTGGACCAGTGACTGTGCCCCTTGGAATCGGAGTCTGTGGAAGCTGTTTGGCATTAAAGGTAGGCAATTTGGATCCCCACACTTGTACTTGATCCTCTAATGCTGATGAGCTGCTCTCATTACCGCAATTCTCTTTACTTCCGCAGCTTCCATGAAGGAAATAACGTGCAAGGTCCTTCATCCAGTTGACCCGGGAAGGCGACTCCATTCTATATCTGATTTTCCACATTTGGTTAAATGTGTACGGAATGCTTTTGTAACAAAAGGTGTCCAAATTCCAAGTGGACACACCTATGTGGATGTCATCAAAGAAACATGGAAGAAGGACATGGATTCGCTAACGCTTAAAGTAATGCCACACATTACCCGATCGCACATTCATCCAAATGCATTTGAGAAAATGCGCGTGAACTTAGCTTTCCAGCTTTTTAGCGAGGAGGTGCTAAAGGGGATTTTTTTCTATAAAGATCATCTGGACAGGCATTTTAGGACAACTGAGCCGACAACAGAGCATGTGAAGCTTATGGAAAGATTATTATTTGTAATGACTTCAAAAATACCGTCTAAAGGCCTCCGACCCAATTAGCCAAGTGCGAAGTTTCTTGAAGAGTTTATTGAATTCCTTGCAGAATGGGAAGACTATGCTGCCAAGCATGGTGGCGGATTTCTTAGCCCAGGAACTGCCCTTGGACTGCGTGTGACTGTAAAAAGTACTCTGTCCCTTTTAGATTACTTAAGTAGCTCACTAGGTTACAAGTACTTGTTAACGGCTAATCTTAGTCAGGACAAGATGGAAAATATGTTCGGTGTCGTAAGGCAATCATTTAGTTGCAACGACCATCCTTCCCCTGAGCAGTATTTAGTTATAATAAACAGCCTGTCATTCTACAGTCTGGCAAGGCCTCCTAAAAATGGAAACGCCCCAGGAGACTTCGTAACATCACTCTTAAAGCCAGCTGATGTTGGCAAAGGAAAAGATGACCGCCTAACAGAAATTATTGACGAGCTCTTGGATGATGGTAATTTGAAGTATGCAGAATCTGTGTTAGAAACACAAGGCAAGCAGTTGGATCATGACAACTGCGTCGAAAAGCACAGTGACAGTAGGTTAGTATTGACATGTATACATGTTTATCTTTCACCGGTGGCCACTTTCCACCGGCTAACAAATGTTAAATGTTATCGCTCGGCGCAGGACGCGCCTGTATCAGAAGTTTCTAGAACGTTATCGATGCTTCTTTCTGTTGCCTGTTTTCACCGACGCTTATGTTATCTGATTGTATGACCGACGCGAATTGTCTAGAACTTTCTGGAAGACACGCGGGCATCAGGGATAAATCTGGAACCTTCGATGACTCAGGTATAAAAGCCGACGCGCTTCGCCGCTGATCAGATTTTCGACGATTGCCGACTGTGTTCGCCGCTATCGTTGTGCTTTGAGTGTAGCTTGCTTTTGTGGGCACAGGTTCGCCCAATAAACAACCACTTTCGTCATACACAGTTTTGCGACTGTTTTTTCTACTGTCACTACTACGTGACATCTGGTGGAGGTGCGGGGTAGTGACGGTAGAGAAACGAATATAAGCACATTAACAAAGGCACCACGGCCGCCTACATCGACGAAATAGTACAAGCCAGCAGTGCTTTCGCCTTCACGAATTCTAGTGCACCTTCAACGACGACTGTAGTACCTGAACCAACTTTCGACGTCAATCAGAACCTTCCCAATCATAAGAAAGAACAGCTAAAAGCTCTGCTCCTGCAATACAAGGACTGCTTCTCGTCGTCGTCAAAAGTTCGACAAACCCCTGTCGCCAAGCACCGCATTATAACCGACGAATATGTCTGCCTACTCCGTCAGAGCCTGTACCGAGTTTCGGCGCACGAACGCGACGCCATAAGGCAACAAGTCAACGAAATGCTACGCGACGACATCATCCAGCCGTCCAAGAGTCCGTGGGCGTCTCCCGTGGTGTTAGTGAAGAAGAAGGATGGAACGCTACGTTTCTGCGTCGATTATCGTCGCCTCAACAAGATCACGAAGAAGGACGTATACCCCCTCCCACGGATTGACGACGCCTTGGATCGACTCTACAACGCAAAGTATTTTTCGTCGATGGACCTCAAAACCGGCTACTGGCAAATCGAAGTCGACGAGAGGGACCGGGAGAAGACTGCCTTTATAACACCAGACGGACTGTTCGAGTTCAAGGTCATGCCGTTTGGTCTTTGCTCGGCACCTGCGACTTTCCAACCCGTCATGGATACGGTACTGGCAGGCTTGAAGTGGCAGACTTGCCTCATCTATTTGGACGACGTCGTTGTGTTCGCCTCAAGCTTCAAAGAACACCTGCGGCCCCTTGAAACAGTTCTTCAAGCAATCAAAACCTCCGGACTCACATTAAAGCCCGAAAAGTGCCGCTTCGCATATGAGGAGCTCTTGTTTTTGGGCCACGTCATCAACAAGTCTGGAGTGCACCCCGACCCTCAGAAAACTGCGGCCATCTCCAACTTTCCTCCGCCCGCTGACAAGAAGGCAGTGCGTGTAGATTTCTTGGACTGTGCGCCTATTACAGGCGCTTCGTAAAGAATTTTTCACGGATCGCTGAGCCACTGACGTATCTCACGAAGGCCGACGTCGAGTTCAAGTGGGAGACGCCACAAGTCGAAGCATTCAAAGAACTGAAGCGACGCCTGCAATCGCCGCCAATACTTGCGCATTTCGACGAAAACGCCGATACCGAAGTCCACACCGACGCAAGCAGCGTAGGACTCGGCGCCGTGCTTGTGCAGAGGACTGACGGACTAGAAAGGGTTGTAAGTTACGCTAGCCGGTCGCTATCGAAGGCGGAAGCAAATTATTCCACAACAGAAAAGGAGTGCCTAGCCATCATCTGGGTTACATCAAAGTTTCGTCCCTACCTCTATGGCAGACCCTTTAAAGTTGTGAGCGACCACCACGCCTTGTGTTGGCTAGCTAACTTGAAAGAACCAGTTCACAAGGTGCTGCACCCTGCCGTTCGTTTCACTGGTGCAGGCTAGTGCCCTCTGCACTTCGGTATTCGTTTCAAAAAGTGTCGGTAAAGGTGCAGGGCTGGTTCCCGAAATTTCGGCACCGCCGGAGTTAGCGGTGCCACATTATTGTAGCCATATTTGTTTTCGCGCGCATTCGAAATGGCAGCACACGGCATGGTCGTCTGCATTGACGGCGTGGAGCAGACAATAACGTCATTGATTGCCGAAGACGGTTCTCGAGTAAGGAACAGCAACGGCTTTGCCTACAGAGCACAAGGCATGTATACGATCGTGGTATGCATGTGGCACACGAGCCCTTTAGATGTTATTTGAGAACATTTTAGACGATACGTTGCCGCAGTACAACATGCACAAAGCGTGTGCGGCACAAAAGAAATCGTTTTCTGTAAATAAAAGAGTGGCATGCTTGTTTTAGCTTCGAGGGTGGAGGGATTAGACCTAATAAGTGCAAAATGTACTGGTGACTGCAATAACTTTATACCTAACAACAATCCGCGCATGCGACGGACACACAATAAGCATGTGTGTCCGTCGTGTGGTTTAAGTTTACGAATGCCGTTTCGTTCGTGCTCGAATATCTCGATGGCCGTAAAGTAAGTGTGATTAGTTAAACACGGCCGCTGAATTAAATATTGTACAGGCTGTAATGGGAGCGAGGCAGGCCGCACGTGTGCCTTCGTACTCAGAGGCCGTGAGTTTGGATTGGACCGGGCACAATTAAACCTGAGATTACGATAGCTGTCGACCTGTATGATGCCATATTTGCGTTGATTCACGCACACTCGCAAGAGTCTGTGTGACGGTAACATTGGGTGACACTGCGTGCAATCTGATAGATTTACTTTGAAGCCACCTTAAGGCAAGACAAAAAAAAAAGGGGTGTCACGTGCTGGATGCACAGATGAAATTGTGTGCGCGATTTCAAATATAGGTACGCAATCATTTGGTTTACGTGACTTGTTACAGTAGAACCCCGCTGTTAC
Organism: Dermacentor silvarum; assembly: GCF_013339745.2. NCBI lineage: Eukaryota > Metazoa > Arthropoda > Arachnida > Ixodida > Ixodidae > Dermacentor > Dermacentor silvarum. The sequence goes on along the minus strand of NC_051162.1, from coordinate 49,572,161 downwards.
GTTTTTCATGGGACCGTAAAAAAAAACAAAAAAACGTAAGAGCCGGGAAACGCAAGAGCCAGGAAACAGGAAAAATTGTGAAATGGGAGTAGTGTTGAACTACACATGATATTTTAATTCTTACATGTGACAAAAAGTAGTTTCGCCCGACAGCCGAAGTTTTGACTGCGATCAGCTATACAAAGTAATAGTAGTTTTATCGTCCGTATAAACTTGTATAAAAAATAACTAATTAACAAAGATGGTGTCAGCGCCCACAGGCAAACATGAACACATCACACTCAATGAGTGTGGACACGTGCAGTTGTCCGCGTAGTTAAGCGCCGCTGCAGAAGCGAGCGAAGTGACCTTCGTGCTGTTGTCTATCGCTTCAACGCAAACTGAGCGCCGAGAACACGCAGCACGCACAAAGCTACGAGCCGCCGACGCACCTACACTGCGTAGACTCTGCCCCCACGCATATCGCTTTCAAGATACGGCCCGCGCGACCGTGCGCCGCCGCGCAGTATGATAGAGCACATTGCTGCCCGCTATCCCTCCCCCCTTACTCCCTCGCCGGTGCCTCGAGCGCAACGGAAGGAGGCGCGCTTCCTCCCTTCTTTTCTTTCTTTAGCGCGCGAGACGCGGTCGTCGGCTCCGCTCTCACAATCGGTGTAGCAGGGACAATAGAATGACTGAACGGACAGGTGTTGGGGAAAAAATGTGAAATGTGGGTGAAAAGAGAACCACAAACACAGGTGTTTGTAAATGAAAAATTAACAATGATAAAACGAGCAGCGACTGTGTCCCCTAATGCAGAGAACCCTTTCAGTCCACGTGATACCAAATGGAATCACATTGCCCAATTGTACGCGTGGGAGCATTCCAGACGCATTTTTTCCCGTAAAACTTTCATAAATACCAAGTTTATCCATTTACATTCACTGGCAACATTGACGTTGTAAAGCAAGTGCTGCCTGCCATCTGTGTAATGCCAGTCAAATCACACCTTCGCGCCCATGTGCTATCGTCGTTGTCGGAACAACTTTGTCACGTGCTCCAGGTGAGAAACAATTTTTGTTCCTCCTTCTTTTGTATATTTTTCATGAACCTGGTTCCAGTCACAGATGAGCAGCATGTGGAGGACGAGCCAACTAAGGGAACTGATGCCACAGGGATTCTCCTGTCTCATACTGGGACCCCATCCTCAGTTGCATCTACAGGATACTCAGGACGGCTGTCTGTACAATCACAATTTGTACAAAGCACACCACTGTGCACTGAGATGCCTGAAAAAAGATGATCTCGCAGCCTACTCGGAAAAGAATCCCCTATGCATTCCACACTTGCTTGAGTGGAAAAGGTGCGTGTCCCTAATATCTGAGCGAGTGCTCTTTAGCTGCCGCATTTGCATGAATATATTGGGAGTTCCTTTTTTCTTCTTGCATAATTTCTCACGTAAAACATGAGCATTACGCTATTACCTGGGGATCGCACTCAGGCCGAGTGGATATACACATATGCAGGCTTAGTAGGTGTGCCACCTTGGCTGAGAAAAAAAGAGAGAGTGACACCAAAGTGTGTGTGTGTGGGGGGGGGGGGGGGGAGAGTGGCAACATATCAGTGCTCTGGTTTGTATGAATGCCCGAGAGAGTGTTTGCGATGGAGCCTAAAATGCCCCAATTTATAAAGAGCTGCAAAACCGGCAAATGACGTGCTGTGGTGTGGGTTGAGCAGGCAGTCTGCACTGAAAAAAAGACTCCGGCAAGATGGAAACCTCATCGCACGCACGGACACATGCACACATACTTTTTATGCACTGTACCTTGGGCCCTAATAAACGCGAAAATACCGAAGATGTATGCGAGAAGGCCTCAAATGCCCTGAAAACGTTGTGAGAATAACCTTGATTCCAAACGAACTCATTGGGACCTGGAGGGTCCTTTCTGCCAAGACTGATCCGTTCAGTTCGCGACGCATGCCAGTGTTCCAGTGGCATTTCGTGCTTTTTTAGAGTTATGTGTTTGTGTTTTCTTATGTATGTAGCGTTGGCTCGAGTAATTGTGTGCTTCCAAGTCTGAAACGTTGTTTCTATACAGATGGTGCGTGTCAGCGTGGCCTGTTTTTATGGGAAAAACAAGTGATCGCCAACTGTGGTACTTATAACTCAAGGCGACGTGTCGGATATTGATCTGGACGATGATGCTGAAGAGAATGTCATGAAGCTGACAAGGTCAACAAAACCTTGCTCACAGGAGGACAGCCTAACTGAAATTGGCCTTGATGTGGAAATTCACGACCAGAGTGAAGACAATGAGAGTACCGATGGTGTGGTAGGACAATGTATGGTATGGTAGGACATGAACAATCTACAGTACCGGCTCAACCAGCAAAGAAAAGTGCAAATAAGCGTGGAAAGAAGGCACTAAAGTGGAGAACTGGTGATATAGATGCCGTGAAAACAGACTTTCATGAAGAATTCCACCACCAGATAAGTCTGTCTCCATACGAGTATTTGATACTGTTTTGTGACGATAATGTGTTCAACAATTTTGTTGAACAAATGCAAACAGTAAACACAAATACAAGAGAAATGGAACAATTTCTTGGAATTCATGTCATCTCTGGAGTTCTGAAATTGCCCTCGTACAAGATGTACTCGAGTGCAGCCACCTGTTTTGCAACTGTGGCAGACGTGATGACAAAGAATGGGTTTAGCAAACTGAGGTCTCAATTCCATGTGAACGACAACACCAACATTACCTCAGCGACAGATCCGAGCCATGACAGATTGTTCAAGGTGCACCCGTTTCTCACAAGCATATTAGAAAATATGTCGAAAGTTGAGCCAGAAGAATTGAATGCTGTGGACGAGATGATTATCCCCTTCAAAGAACTGTTGCCCTACGAAGCAGCATATCATTCTCAAATAAATATGTGCTACAGTGGCAATGTTATTACCTCCTTAACACTCTAAATAAATAACCATAAGTGTGTCAGGTAAAGGCCGAGGCAGAAAACGGAGTTGTTCTCTGGCCTCGGAGAAGAAAAAAAAATGAGCACGGAGAAAGACTACTACAAAAAAATACTTGATAGTGTTGAAGCAACCGGGGGAAACAAGCTCAGCTTTGCAACAAAGGAAGAGCTGGTTGTCTGGTTTAAGTCATAGTCTGCCAGACCACAGCCTGACGGAAGACTTCACATACTCACCGAGCTTCTGCAACGGTGTTGATCTGGAGACTTTCTTCCAGAAATTGAAGAGTACACAGACCAAAAAAGCAAGAGATGCAGTGTATTCAGAAGCTGTAATAGCTGCAACAAGATATCTGGTGCCAATATGAGAATGCGCTACATGGAGAATAACATAGAACGCTGCTTTGGCACAAGAAATATGAAGAGCTAAAGAAAAGACCTGTGGTCTTCATTCCTTTGTCGTCCTTGTTCTCTTAGCGCTGTTACTTTATACCTTTTGCTCTAATTATGAACCAACTAGCCCTCATTAAGTTGTTACTGATCAAAAACAAACCGCACAAATGGGGAATTAAAGTTTTTGCCTGTGCAGGAGCCAGCGGATTTGTCTATGGCTTGGATGTGTACGTTGGGAAGAAGACTATTTCTCAACTATCAGAACTGGGCATCAGCAGGGACATTGTTTTGAAGCTCGCTGAACTACTCCCTCCACACAAGGGGTTCAAAATATCATTAAATAACTGGTGCGCTTCGCACGGTCTTGTCGTAGCACTGAAAGAGAAAGGACTCCTCTCTGTTGGGATAGCGCATCTCAATCGTCTTCCCGGGTGTTCGGTGAAAACCGACGTCACTTTAAAGAAAAGTGGCTGCGGAAGTTTCTATGTCTCAACCGAAGTGTGCAACAACATTACTGCTGTCAAGTGGCTTGACAACAAGCCAGTGCACCTGGTGTGAACCAGTAGGCCAAGTTCAGAGGTGGAGTGCGACTGCAAGAAGCCATGTGACTGTACAACACCCTGCCATTGTGAAAGAGTACCACCAATTCATGGGTGGTGTCGACTTATGCAATATGCTCGCAGAGCTCTACCGCTGTGACGTCCGAGGTACAAGGTACTATCTCCGCACTGCCTTTCATGTAATAGACATTTGTGTCGCAAAATCGTGGTTGCTTTACCGTCAGCACTGCTCCCAGGTGGGCACACGACATCATCCACCGATAGATTTCTGCATGACACTCGCCCGTGCTCTACTGAAGGCAGGTGCAAGTGACGAAAGGCGTGGCAGGCCTGCTTCTCTGCCAACACCTCCTCCCAAAAGACACAAACCTCCCTGTGACACAGACCAGTAATATGCAGAACCTAGTCCTCACACTGTTCTTAGGAAGTGTCGGTTCTATCCAAGCATCTGTCCTAAAAGAAGCCATTACAACCATATCAATATTTTGTGCAGGCCACACATAAAATGCAGCCTATGCACGCAGACTTTTTAGAGAAGACCATCCAGCTGCTACTGCTGAGGCCATTATATAATGTTTCTCAATGTAACTGTCGCAATCTGTTACTGAATGGAAGTTTTTTGTTTCGAGATGTATTAATCGGGTCGTTTATATGTGGCACGTCATTCTACAACCGAAACATATATTTTCACTAAACGCACGTCCCAGTTTTTTCGGTGCAATCGTCACAGCTTCCTATGTTAAGTGACAGCGTGTATCTCTGCGCACCTCTACATATGTGTGCCGCTCCCCAAGAGAAGCAATGTCCCCATGACAGCCAGATGCCGTGCACACTATGCAGGAACGTTTTCGCAAACTATGTCCTTCTGTCAGTTAAACAGGCGAAAAAAAAAAAAGTTGGAACATAACCAAGGCACCATAGAGGGGTTTGATGAAACATGCCCGAAGATCACAACCAGCAAAGCAAGGCACATCACAGTACAAGCACCTCCTCACAATTGGATTGAGCGACACATTCATCCAACCTGTCATGGCAGCACAAGCACACAGTAAGACTGCTACTTTCAATGCATAGCATATTTTCCAATTTTCACACTCATAGCTTTTGAAGCTTCAATCTCAGTCATTCAAAGGAAGCTGCATAACGGTGTAAACTGGAGATGCTGTGGAAAGTGCAGCCCAGTTGTGCGTCCATCAAGGCCATGGCTGGGTGCAAGTTCTGATGGAGTGGTAATGGACTTGGACACAATTCTTGAAATCAAGCATCCAGCACCACAGAGTCAGGTGTAGAAGTCTCAAAGCACTCTTTATGAATGGCAAGTATGACGTAAAATATCAGTACAACAGGCTTGTCTTGCGCAAGACGGGAAAAAACGGGTATTATTTGCAAGTTAAACTGCCACTACATTGTTGCCAAAAAAAGCTGTGCGATTATGTTGTGTGGTCCCGCACTGAAGCCCATGTCATAGAGGTGCCCTATGATGTAGAAGTATGACGTAAAATATCAGTACAACAGGCTCATCTTGAGCAACACGGGAAAAAACAGGTATTATTTGCAAGATAAATTGCAACTATAGGTACGTTCGATACACCTGCACCATCGGACCCAGTTCACAAGGTGCTGCACCATGCTGTTCGTTTCACTGGTGCAGCCTAGCGCCCTCTGCACTTCGGTATTCGTTTCAAAAAGTGTCGGTAAAGGTGCAGGGCTGGTTCCCGAAATTTCGGCACCGCCAGAGTTAGCGGTGCCACATTATTGTAGCCATATTTATTTCGCGCGCATTCGAAATGGCAGCACACGGCATGGTCGTCTGCATTGACGGCGTGGAGCAGACAATAATGTCATTGATTGCCGAAGACGGTTCTCGAGTAAGGAACAGCAACGGCTTTGCCTACAGAGCACAAGGCATGTATACGATCGTGGTATGCATGTGGCACACGAGCCCTTTAGATGTTATTTGAGAACATTTTAGACGATACGTTGCCGCAGTACAACATGCACAAAGCGTGTGCGGCACAAAAGAAATCGTTTTCTGTAAATAAAAGAGTGGCATGCTTGTTTTAGCTTCGAGGGTGGAGGGATTAGACCTAATAAGTGCAAAATGTACTGGTGACTGCAATAACTTTATACCTAACAACAATCCGCGCATGCGACGGACACACAATAAGCATGTGTGTCCGTCGTGTGGTTTGAGCTTACGAATGTCGTTTCGTTCGTGCTCGAATATCTCGATGGCCGTAAAGTAAGCATGATTAGTTTAGCACGGCCGCTGAATTAAATATAGTACAGGCTGTAATGGGAGCGAGGCAGGCCGCAACGTGTGCCTTCTTACCCAGAGGCCGTGAGTTTGGATTGGACGGGGCAGAATTGAACCTGAGATTACGATAGCCGTCGACCTGTATGATGTCATGTTTGCCTTGATTCACGCACACTCGCAAGCATTTGTGTGACTGTAACATTGGGTGACACTGCGCGCAATGTGACAGATTTACAAGGCAAGACAAAAAATAGGGGTGTCACGTGCTGGATGCATGGATCCAAATTGTGTGCGCGATTTCAAACATAGGTTTGCAATCGTTTGGTTTACGTGACTTGTTATTAGTAATATGTTGATGGCCAGCTATAAAATTATTTCGCGCCGAATGTGAGCACAGAAGAGCTCCAGTGTTTTTATTAAATGTTGAAGCTGTTTACAGCTAGGCACTTCCACAATTATCGTTCCTTTTATTCCTTATACAGATGGTACTCTGCTGACAATATTTGTAGATTGTACAGCAGACACCAGTGTCATCAACCCCATTAACTGCTGACACTGCTGAGCTATTTTTTTCTCAGAGTTTGGGCTGTTTCGCTTCGGACGAAACACAGGCTGTGGGCACTGCTGCACAGCCCTTCACACAGAGCCCCAAGGAGGAAGAAAGCCGCGAGAACGACCTTTGGAGCGGGACGAAGACTAGGTTTTTTATTAAGAAATATATGGAGCTGAAAGAGCTACTTAGTAAGAAGGGTGGCTTTCGGCAAGTATCCTTTATTTTTTAAGTGAGCAGTTTGACTAAAGAGTAAAATGTATTTGCTAAGGCATAAATATGCTCATTTATTTTATGCATCAGAGTAACCTCTTTTTATCATAATTGGATTTCGGCTTGTTTTTGTGGTTGACATTGATATTCACAAATGGTAATTCATTGGTTATTCTCTCCTTTCTGGATATCTTGCAGGGTTAAAATTGCAGTTAGCCCAGTTAGATTAGTAACGGTCATGAAACATGAAATAGCAATCTAAATCCTGTTGGCATACATTGCTGAGACAAGTTAGCATTGTGATTATTGAAACTAATTTATGGCAGTTTCACCTCAGTGTTTAAAACAAGTACGAAAACAAAGCACAAGCATGTTCATTCAACTTTAATGATGTATGTCCTTATGTCCAACAATCTAAATTTAATCAACTATTAATTAACTATTTTAGGCCGACTGTGCTACTTAATTGGTCTTGTTTAGAGAGGGCTACCTCTTTTTGCCTGTTTCAACTGGTCAACCTGTTAAAGCAATAATGTGGTATGTGTAGAATACAAATGACATTGTGGCAAAATGCATGGAAAGATATGCCTTGGGTAATAGCAGCACAGGTTTGTGCTTTTATGAGGTAGTCGTTTTTTTCTTCAATATTTATATCAAGGTGTCTTTACTCATGCAGCGAGTTTATAGACTACTTCGTATGTGTTCGGCTTCCACGCACTGTTTATGGTTCTCGTTGCATTTCTTTCAGTACAAAGTAAGTTTTGTGGATTCGCCTTGCCTCGATTATTTCAATGGAGTTCAACTGCACAGTGACGCCAATGCAGACTCAAAATAAGTGGAAGAGCTTGAAGAGGGCATATAAGCGCAGCAAGACGAATAATTCTTCCATCTGGCCACTCCCTGGTTACCTGCGATTACGAGGAGTGAGTACAGGCCATTGTTGCCGTAAATTCGTAAAGCTACTATGTACCTGATATTTTATTATTTCTAGGGAACTGGCTGAAGTACTGGAAAAGGAGCACCATATCACTCCAACAGTCCTCCTGGTGCCAGGGGAGATGATTGAAAACAATAGGTACAATGGCCCTACTTAAAATGTAGTTGTTTCTAAGCCTGATTTTTTTATGCTTCAGAGAGGGCACTGTTGCAGAGACAGAGCCTTGCCAGGAGCCAGGGCCATCCCACCAGCCCAGCCAAGAAGCCCCAGCAAGAAAAAGAAAATCTACTACCTCTGTGGAGGCTCTTGTAGAGGAATAAAAGGCTGCAAAGCAGGAGCGAGAATTGCAATTTGATAAAAACAAAATAGCACTTTTGGAGTGCCTTGCTGGTGCCGTTCAGGCATGTGCTGCCAATAATTAAGTTTTGAACATGAAGGAATGTTTTTTTTTTATAAAACTCTACAAGAACGCTTCATTGAGCATGAATGAATGTTTATTTTTTACAAAACTCTACAAGAATGCTTCACATCAGCACCTCTCACATTAAGAGAGTACTCTATTAAACAAATGGAAAACTAACACTGCTTTTGTGCAATCGCATTCCTCAAATTTTTCCTATAGGCAGCCAAAGTTCGGTCAGTAATGTCATTTTCGTCATCATTTCCAACATCTTCGAGCTCTGGAATTTCTTGCAGCTCAATAAAACAATCCCTCTCTTCATTGCACATGTTGTGCAACACACAAACACCCATTACTATGAGGCAGCACTGCTTGATTGTAGCAGCCTCAACAAAGTAAAGCCTACGGAACCTTTGCTTTAGAAGACCAAAGGCATCTCAATTGAACACCTTTGCTGAGAGTGGCACTGTTATAGCGCTTCTTCAATGACGGAAAACTGTGCTGATTATCGCGGTACGGCGTCAACAACCACAGAAGCATGGGGTATGCAGAGTCTCCGAGCAGGTAACCACCATCACATCTCATCGCTGCCTGGCATCGTGTGCCCCCCGATCCAGGAAAACCGATGAAACCCTGATGAACTTGTTCCTATTATCACATATTCCCTGGAGCAGTACAGATGGCAACTTCTTGCATTTGAAGTAGTACTGGGAGGATTCAGTCGGCTTGTTGATCTCTATGTGGCACCCGTCAATACAGCCTATGGTGTTACGCGGCCCTTTACGGGAGCGCTTTACCAAGAAGCCCGCCTTGGTCCTTTCTTGATCATGCCTGCAAGGCCATGCGATGACCTCTCTGCTTATGCTGTTTAAAAAGTTCAGTCGCTCAATGCACACGTGCTCTGAACATTCGGATAAATCAAATCTGTCAGGAAGACAGTACATACTCCACTGGCTTCCAATATAGCTCAGTACCACCAAGCAAGTCTTCTCGGCAGTAATGCGTGTGCGCCCTCCTGGAGAATTGGGGAAGAACAGAGACGATTTGTAGCGGGCGACAAGATCGCTGAACGTCTCGCGTGACAGTCAGAGCATTCCTTTAAATTCAAACCCAAAGTACCGGCCTACAACGTCCTCACAGTATCTTGGAATGCGATTTCTGTCGTCATTTTAAGACTCCACTAGCTCCATGGCGACATGCATGACAGTTGGAAGCAGGCCAGCGTTCATGACCTTCGTACACAGAAGCAACGGCAAGGAAAAAGGCGGCGATTTGGCACAATGAACACCAAAACACTAACAACGTTGAGACGAACCAAGACAAAATGCCGCGCATGCGAAACAAGAAAGCAGAAGTCCTGCACAACATCTGCACTTCGGCATTCAATTGTGTGTGGCACTGCTGTCCGGTCAGGCCGGCACCGCCGATCTAGCCCTGCACTCGCCCTGAACTTCTCGTGAACCGCCATGAACCAGGTTCACAGTGGTGCTGGCGAATCGAACGTTCCTTATATTGTTGCAAAAAAAAAGCTGTGCGATTATGTTGTGTGGTCACCCACAGAAGCCCATGTCATAGAGGTGCCCTATGATGCAGCAGTATGACGAAAACTATCAGTACAAAAGGTTTGTTTTGAGCTAGACGGGAAAAAAACAGGTATTATTTGCAAGTTAAACTGAAACGATAGTGTTGCGAAAAAAGCTGTGCGATTATGTTGTGTAGCCACCCACTGAAGACCATGCCATAGAGGTGCCCTATGATGCAGAAGTATGACGTAAAATGTTAACAGAAGATTTGGGAATGAGGGGAGCCACTGCGAAATTTGTGCCTCGAATTCTGACAGACCAGAAAAGAAGACTGTTGAGTGAAAACATGTTGTGCTTTGAACAAACAGCTCCAAAGTGACTGATCTAGACTTTCTTTCCAAGATCATTACTATTGACGAGACATGGTGCTATGCTTAAGACCCCGAAACCAAACATCAGTCAAGCCAGTGGAAGACGGCATTGTCACCTTACCCAAAAAGAAAGCACCTCAAGTGAACTCATTTGTTGCTTTTTTTTTTTTAATGTGAGGGGCATAGTGCATTTAGAGTTCGTTCCACCAAGTCACACGATTAATCAAACTTTCTATTTAGAAGTACTGAAAAAATTGCATAACTGTGTGGGACAAAAAGACCCAATTTGTTGCAGTCGGGGGACCGGTGTTTCCATCACAACAACGTACCAGCTCACGCAGCCATCTTAGTGCGCTAGTTTTTGGGAAAAAAAAAGTTACACTATTATCTTGCCTCACGTCCCTACTCCTCTGATCTCACCCTGTGCGTCATTTTCTTGTTTCCTTGAATGAAGAGGAGCATAAATGGACTGCGATTTCACGACGAAGAGGTGAAGAAAAAAAAAAAAGAAACTTGAGGTGAGGCCATCAAACAGACGAGTTTGAAAAATGTTCCCAAGAAAGGAATCACTGAGTGCATGAATGTATTAAGTGTGACTGAGAGCACACCGAAGGTGATAAGGTTCTTCGGCAAAAAAAAAAAAAAAAATTCAATGCACAGCTTTTTAAAAAGAATAATTTTCCCCCCCTTTTTTTGGTGTCTCCTCGTACACCAAAAATTGAGAAAGGCAGCAGCTGTAGCATCGAAACTGCGGATCTGGTGGAAGGTTAAATGCTCACATTCAGGGACAGGCTAGGGGTCCTTGTTATGGTACTTGGGAACTCATTCTACATCGACAGTGACAGGAAAGATGCAAGTGAACTGTTGGTGTCATAGGTTCCCTGTCATAGAAAAGTATATGATATTTATATTTTTAGACTTTGATAGCGGATGACAGCAACTTCTTTTGTGCAGCCACAGGAAATTCAGACTGGCAATGATGCTGTTCAAGAGGCAGGAGTTCCTGAGGTAGTAGAGCCAGGCCACGTGGGAATTTGGCCTGCGGCGGAGCCTAGCACCGATGACGATGACACCAGTGAGGGTGATGGTTATCCTCCTGAAAATTGACAAAGAGGCCTGCCTGCAGACTATAGAAGCAGCGACAGCAGTTCGAACCAAGATGATGATGATGACTGGTTACCACAGTGGCTTGAATGCATAGAGCGTTACAAGCAGGAAATGCTTATGATTACAACGCCGGCACTATAGATGAGGTGTTTTGGTAAATGTTATTGAAAAATAAAGCCTATTTATTGCAGCTGTGGTGTAAAGGGCACGTTACTGGTGGGACCAAGCCACCGCACTGCTCGGCTGGAAGTCTTTCGATTTCAGCCTTGTAGTTCTTTTGTCTTTTTCCATGCTTTCGAGGTGTGCTGGCCGGGCGTGGCATGTCAGACTATAGTAGGGCAACTTAATTTTTTTGTGTGTGCGGCACAAGTGAGGCCCAACGCTTGAAAGTAGCATTACTCTGTTTGCTGCAATAGTGTCCACAGTACTGTGCATGACCAATTTCGTGTCTACGTGAAAGAATGCCGCTACGTCTGGCGGCGTGATCTCTCGTCTCTGGGCTCTGTGCTTTCTTGGTGGAAATCTGTGCAGTAGTGGTAGTGTGGCAGTGCGGGTTCTGGCTCGGTGAACTCTCGACGGTGTGTGACCCGTTTTTCTGGAGGATCCGGTGGTGCTAACGATCGAAATCTTGAAGTGACGTCGCGATTTGGAAAACGCAGTATTCATACTGGCACTCTGTAGTAAAGTTGCCGTGTTCACCCTTTTCGGCAGCGTCATCACATCACACATGCACCTTTACTTGGTGGATGTCGCAGTCAAGGTATTCTATGTGCTGCTGGCCACTAATTAAGCCAAACACTATTGCAAACTGTTTTAAAAAATGCAGCTTTAGTGAACCTGTGGCTGGGGGTAATGTGTAAAGGGCCGCGCAGATTTCATCAGAAAATGGCTGTTTGTATGACAGCGTATGACAAAAGCAGCCCCCCAGGAGGAATAACTTTCAAGAGATTTGTGGAAGTAGACACTATTGTAGACATCTGTGCTTTGATACAGGCTACCTGCCCTGAGCAAGCCCCAGGCCAAGGGTTCCTCCACAATTACCAGCTACGGCTCTGACCAAAGCGAAAAAGAAGTGCCCACCTTCAAGAGAAATTGGCGTGGCATCCCCACTGGACATAGCTGCAAGCTACTCGTCTTTCAAAAAAGATGATACCGTGTTTCATTAATTAAGCGTGTCATTGCATCGCCAATTATTTTGATAATGATGCGTCTTGTACATGTAAACAAATGCTCTGCAACTCAACTTGCATGTGTCAAGCTGACAAAAAAAAAAAAAGACATTGAGAAGGTGCTGGTGCATGTTGTAGGCAACAGCGTGTCGCGCCGCCTGAATATTTCAAGGGAAAGCAGCAACTTCCACTTCTCTCAAACTCCAAAGCATGATGCACATTATCTTACAGCAAAGTATGCCTGATACAAGACAACTGCATAGCCTAAGACACAAGTACCAAGCTCGCAACATAGAACTTCGTTTTCTACTACAAAATTGTACAGAAGTGGGACACCCACAAGGTGTCAGGAATACCGATCACCATGAGCACACTGCCTTATCCAAAAGGCCTTGTAACGCCCACTAACGCCGCAATGAAGAGATGCTATTGTTGGCACTCATAGCCGGCGCCTTGGTGCCGGCTGTTAAAAGAATAGAAAAAAGCGGGCAAGCTTGCATTCAGTCGTGCAAAGCTTAGGCACAGCGTAACTGTAGATCCTGAAGTCTCAGTGGCTGCTACTGCTAGGTATTACAGTCAAATCTCGTTAATTCGAACACACTTAATTCGAACTGCCGGTTTATTCGAACTGACGCTCTGGTCCCGTCAAAGTTATGTGTATTTCAATGGGCGAAAATGCTCGGTAATTCGAACGCGAAAAGCATTTGCGACAGTTAATTCAAATACAGCACGGACCGACAATGCTCTCAGCAGCACGCCGAATGCCAAGACAGTGCCAAGAACGCTGTTGCTTGCAGACGCCAAATACGTTAGAGGTTAGCCGCTCAATATGAATCAGCCAGCTTTGCTGTGTCTTGAGCTTTGCGCGGCCTAGTGCAAGCTTTTGCCCCTTTTTTTTTCCCTCTCCCGGCTCAGTGCGCCACGGAGAGAAGAGAAGTGGGGGTCGGGAAGGGAGGGACCTGGCGAGGAGAATGCGCTGCGCCGCCCTCCTGGTTGCCATGGCTATGATGCGGCAGTTTCTTGATACGAACCACAAATTACAGCTGGCTTAAAGCAGCTTCTCTGTTAAAATAAAGATGCACAGTGCGTGCTCGAGACGCAAGCTCGGCACGCGCAGTGTTGTTCTGGAAGCTTGCTACACTGGTCGTCGCAGCCGCCGCTCGGCTCGCCGCCTTTGCCCTTCTGTCAAAATAAATATAGGGATGATGGCACAACTCGTGGGCCGCCGTCACATCCTCCTAGAGCCTCATTCCGGCCGAGATTGCAACAGACAACTGAAAGAAGAGAACTACAGAAGAAACAGCGAGTGCAGCTGTACCTGAAGGCGACTGAGAAGGAGTGAATAAATGTAGAGAAAGCCACCATCTTTCTTCCCTTGGTGGGTCGAGAAACTACTGACATCTTCAGTAAATTTGAACTTGCAGTGACTGAACAAGAGAACTATGATACACTAGTTCACCAGTTAGAGGCTAATTATCATAATCATTTACTGCATTATAAAAAAAATTTCATCTGCACAGAATGAATCGGGGCTTACACACTGCAGTTTCCAAGATGGACGTCTCTCCTACAGAAGTGTTTCTGGCCGAGTACGATTATGCATCTGCTGTTCCTGCTTTATCTACTGCACCGTCATTAGGTGCACCTCAAATGTGCCAAGCTACTCCGACGACTCAATCAATACTACTCCGACAATCAAGAGAAACAGCAGTGGGAATGCCCACTGCAGTGGTGCTCAGCAAATCTTGCTCAATGTGTATATGAAGCTACGAAAAAAGCAACCAAATTTAGCGACCACGCAGATCTGTGAGAGGGTGAGTGAACTAACCGGTGTGAGCTTACGCAAAGTTTTTCATGTCGAAGTATGAATGCCTCAACTAAAGCAGCCTAGAAGTTACGGCTGTAAGTGTTGCTATACATACTTATGACAGCTTCCCACTGACCGTACTAAGAAACTGCGTTCAGACTTGATGATGATTTGGAGATAAAGACTTGGCGATGAACCGTCCTTGGCATGACATTCGTCATATTGGCAAGATCCTGCAGCAACCTGCAGTCGCTTTGATGCATAACCAGAAGCGGCAAGTGGCATTAGCCTCAGTGAGTGTAGCGCTATTGAAGACATTTCAGAGGCAGGAGACGCCTCTTTTGACACTCGGGAATCTTCACAACAAGGATATCTGCAGATGAACTGCATAATGAATTGTTTGCGGAAATCTACTGGAAATGTGTCATGGTGCGACATCCTAATTTATAACCAGTCAATCGCATTGAGTTGTTTGCTTGCTATGTAGCGCTGTCACATGTAAGAGGTCGCCTGTGACGAGAGAAGAGGACGAAGAAGTTCGCGGAGCATTCCGAACGGCGCGAGCGCTCGAGGCACGCGAGCCGAGGTGTAATCCGCGAGGGAGAAGCATTGAAGCAGTATTATCGACGTGGCTCTTGAGCTGGAAGGTCGTCTCGTCAGCCATGCTCTGACGACGGGAGAGCGGAGGACCCGGCCACGAAGTCGTGACGCTGGCAAGGCCCAGGCGTAGCTGTAGTCCTCGGAGACGTACGGACGAAGCTCCTGGGACCGGATGCTGCTGCTCACGGTGGTTCCGGTCTTCTTCTCGAGAATCCCTCTTCCTCGGCCAAGCCCATTCAACCGATAATCACCGGGGCACCGGGCCGCCACGCAGATCGTCAGAGGGCGAAGAATACTTCAGTACGCAAGTGACACGTCAGCGGTGGCTACCGGAGCTCCAGCCATGCACTTGGCCAGGTCAATGGAACCGCGAGTCGTCGGCAATTTACGGCATCAGCGACAACCCGAACGAACAAGACGCGAGGCCTAACCCGGCGAGTGACACGTCAGCGGCGGCTACCGGAGCTCCAGCCACGCACTCGGCCAGGTCAACGGAACCGCGAGACGTCGGCACTTACGGCACCCACAAAGCTTCGGATGAGATCAACGCGGACTTAAAAAGAACTTCGAATCGCCGGTGTGTAAGAACCCGCACTTCCATATTGCGACGCAATTAGGCCGGGGCCAGGGTGGTCAGACTTTGATGAGTCAGTGCTAGGACTGACCGAGAGACTTTAAGGCGGAGTTAGGCTCCGAAACCGAAACTGAGATAGTATCTGTTGGTAGTTTTAGATTTTGTCCGAGTGTTGTATTTTTCACTAAGCGAGCATTCTTGGTTGAGTTATGATTTGAGTTTTGTGTGCCTTGTGCTTTTACCGTCCTTGTACATATTAAATCCTTGTTTGCTGTGCTGCCAGTCGTCTCTCCTCCATCGAGAGTAGCACATGTACGCAACTCTCCGCCTCCCAAGCGAGTAGAAGGTGACAAGCCCACAATAGTATAGTTCAAAGTAGCAGTAAATGAGGAGAATTAGGATTAAATTGTGTATTTTTAGATGCCAAACAACAATCTGATTATGAGGAATGCTGTAGTGGGGGACTGTAGAACAATTTTAACCACCTGATGATCTTTAACCGAGCGCTTTCACCAGTACCTGTGGGGCAGGAAATTTGAGGCGGTCATGAACCACAAGCTGCTGCTGGGTCTGCTGGGGCCGGACAAGGCAGTTCCCGTGCAGGCATCACCTCGAGTGGTAGGCTGTGCCTTGAGGCTTGCGGTCTACAGCTACGGGCTGGTCTACCGTCCAGGAAAGGACTTGGACCTGCTGATGCCCTGAGCTGCCTGCCCCTGCCGGAGGTGCATGCTACTCTGTTCCAGAGCCTGCTCAAGTGTTCATGCTGGAGCACGCGTACCCGGAGGTACTCTCCAGATCTGCGGTGCTGCAGGTGACCAGCCAGGACCCAGTCCTGCCCCAGGTGGTCAAGGCAGTGTCCCGAGGGGAGGAGTTAGTGCTGCAGGCTTACAGCCACAAGGCTGCTGAGCTGAGCCTGCAGCAGGGCTGCCTACTGTGGGGTTTCAGGGTGGCGATCCCACAAAGTCTCCGGTCCAGGGTCCTGCAGTTGCTGCACGCGGGTCTTCCTGGTGTGGAAAAGACAAAGATGGTGGCCCGGTCCCACATTTGGTGGCCTGGCCTGGATCAGGACATCGCTCACATGGTGCACAGCTGAAAAATGTCAGGAGCCCCAGCGGGCCTCACGTCATGTGGAGATCACCCCCTGGCCGAGCTACAGAGACCCTGGTCCCGCGCTTGCATGTGGATTTTGGGCGCCCCTTCAAAGGCCACTACTTGGAGGTCCTACCTGTCACCACTCCTTCAGCAGGCGCGACCATTGTGGCGCTGCAACAGGTCTTCGCCACCCAAGGGTTGCCGGACGTCATCATGTCTGACAATGGCCCCGCTTTTGCCAGCACAGAGTACCTGGCCTGGCTAATGAAGAACAGAATCCGCCGGATGATGGTTCCGCCGTACCACGCTGCTTCAAATGGTGCAGCCGAGAGGGTGGCGCAGACGATTACGGACAAGCTCAAGAAGAGTAAGGCTGGAGATTTCCGGACGCAGGTTGCCCGGGTGCTGTTTCAGTACTGGACCACACCCCACGATGTCGCTGGCCATGCCCCCTGTGAGCTCCTGTTGGGCAGGATGGTCAAGACACCCTTGGACGTCTTGACCGGACCTCCGGTCCACAGTGCTCCTGAAGCAGCTGAAGCAGAAGCTGGCTGCTGAACGAGAGTGCCGTCCCGGGCGTTTGCCGGAGTCGTCAGCTCTGGTCTTCCAGGAACTGCCATCCTGGTCCACCCTGGTCCGCCAGAGAGGTGCTATCTCCTGCCAACGCCTCATCGCTGCCTATCCGCATGCCGGACAGAAACATGTGGCACTGGCACACCGACAATGTTCAGCCTCGCTTCGTGACCCAGCTTGCAACCTCGGGCACCACTTCAGAAGTCCAGCCCGCAGGGGGGCCAACGGCAGCACCGGTCGCTGGCAGCGAAGCACCAGAGGCGGCAAGCATCGTCAGTTGCACGGCGCCTGTTGGGCTACTATCAAGTTCGGCGCCATTCTCATGGCCGGTCATTGCTAACCCTCCAGACAGAGCGAGACTGACTCAGGGAGCACCTGGCGTTGCCACACTTGGATCGTCGACACCTGTGCCCAGGCAGAGTACTTGACAGTGGAGGCCGCCGCATCGTTACTTGCCTGGTTAACAGGCTCTTTTTTTTTGTTTGTGTTTGCGTGAACAAACAAACTGGGGGTAAGGGGGTGTGACGATTATGTGACGTCACCCCAGCCATATTCTTCGTTGGCCCATTAGACTCAGTGGCCAGCCAAGCTCGGGGGGCAACATTGGTTCACCGCACCGAATAAACACCGATGAGCACAGGTGCTCGGGGTCAGTCATTGTTCACCACCAGCAGGCTGCGTGTCGTCTCTGGGCAAAGGTTGCCTGACGGGGGCCCCCCTTCGTTCACGAGCCCGGGGCAGATCGTGACACAAGCATTTTGCATTCGCTACCATCAGAATGCGGCCGCCGTGGAAGGTAATATTGTGGGTAAACATGCTGCCCAAGCATTTAGATAAATCACATATTCCTAAGAAATGTGTAATATGACAGTTCGGATGGTTTATAATTGTCTGCTAGCTGAATAATCTCAGGGTTCAAACAAAATTAATGCCACATGGCTCAAAACTTTTCCGCTAACTCAAAGCTGCATGTCTAGCAATTTACTGGGTTGGCCTTGCTTTGAACTTTTGTCTAATACCTTTATAACTAAAACTGTTTTTCTTCGTGTGATGGAGTTCACACAAATTAGCCTGCCTTTCTTTTTTTTTTTACTTGCAACGACGCTCACAGACCGGCAGGTGTCATCTCAAGCAACCGCAACTATCGAAGAAATAAAAAAGTCTGTAATGTCCTGGTTTTGTGATGCATCAGAGCGAGCAGCTACATTGGAGAAGAAAGGAGTGGCTGCTCATTACTCAGCTGTGAGTGTGTGGTTTTCAACATTCTTGGTTACTTCCTGCTTTTGACGTAATTGAAGGTGTTGCATTTTAGATAGAGGTTTACTTTAGCTGTAGGCTCTCATGGTACTCTCATTCAATCAATTTCTGATGCTTCCCCAAGGCCTCTCTTAAAGTGCTATTCTCTACATTGATATATTGCTGATGGTGACATTGAAAATCAGCAAGCAACATAAATCTCATGAATTTGAACTACTTTGGGTCATATGTATTTTCAGTTGTATCTAACATGGTCAAATGGAGGCTGAATTCACTCTTAATTGCTGGACTGCGATTTTTGGAATCGAGTCACCATAGCCGTTTTGTGAAAAACTGGTAGTAAATTTGCTTACTCAGATATTTCTTTATTCTCCCCTTAAGTATCTTGCTTCTTAACTGAATAACTATGCAGGGCGTACGTTGATTTCGTGTCCAGAACAGAATTTTCAAAAATTGCCTGTGGCAGCTAGCGTAATTGTAATCCTTGATCTGGGTTGCTTGAAGCAGTAGGCTTTACTTGCCAAATAAATCGAAATGCATAACAAACTAATTAGCAGAAATACTAACTCTTAAACTAATTACTTAATAGCACATATTGCAATTTGCAAATTGTAGCCGTCAAGTCTGTAAGGCATACCTACTAGGAGCAAATAGCAAGGATGACACTGGTTTTGTGATACACACCGTCAAACATCAGGTAAAGATGCACTGTTCCACTTCCTCAAGGATATGTTCTGTGTACTGAAGTACTACAGTAACGGGAAGCTGATTTATTCTGGCGTCAACATGAAAATTGGACGAAGGATGAAAAGGTTTTTGCGAGGCAGACAGAATCCTCACGCGCGCTGCACATAGCGCATGTCAGCGATCTAGAGAAGATTAAGTAGGAATTTTATCTGATGGGTCCACTATCTACGTGACTGTTGTTGTATAGACCTTTTCACAAACCGACGTTTGAGCAGCGCCATTGGCCGACACGGGCTACGTCTAGCGTCAGAACATGTTATGCCGCCATTTTGGAGTGTGCGCCTTGCGAGCGCAGGCCGGCCGCACTTCGGTTGTGTGATCTTCGCCGCGCTTTATTTCAATTGTTTTCTTCCGCTTCGCTTGTCTTGTGCCGCTTGACTTGTTATATGTTTCACGTGCTCGCGTGAGCGCTCAGTGTAGTGTGCCATAGCAACAGCAAGCCCAGCCAGTGGATGTGGTGTTTCGTCGTCGGTAGCGGCGGCAGCCGCGTCTGCTTCGTCGAGACCTGGCGTGCTAATCAGCGGTATATTTCATTGTTATTGTTTGGTACATGTGACCGTATCGTCGATTGAATCTGATCACCATTATGTTTCGCGGTTGAGGGTTGCCTCATTTAGCGAAAGCAGGCGCATACATAGCTGTTGGGCAATGCTAGAACCAGGCGCCGGCAGCCCGGCGACGCGTCAGTTGTTGGTAGATATGCACTGGTTACTCCATACGCTTCCGACGCAATGGAACAGCTCAATCATGCAAAATTTATTGGATCTGGTGCGGTGCGGGGTGCTTATAACCAAATGTCAAAGCATAAGCGTGGCGATCGAGCAGCGCAACACCTGCAGCGAACCGACGCGTAACAGTGATCACAGATGCCAGCGCAACTGATACAGCTCAGGTGCTAGATATTTATTTTTAGTATTTATTTATTTATACATACTGTCAATCCCAATAGGGATTATAACAGGACTTGTTATAAAGATATATTTGTTTACCTATTTTTATGTTTGTTTACCTGGAATGGCTTTTCTTTCGAATGTCTGAATTTGGAACAAGCTTCGCTCACGCTGAACCTTAACGTAGATCGTGCGCGAAGTTTGTATTGAAGATATCGCGTACGGCAAGAATTGTTTGTGTATGCTATCTCTGAAGCGAAATAAGCCAATAATATTGCAGCGTTAGGGCCATCTCTGCTCTTTCTCTTGTTTCCCTTACACCGTCTCACTGTGCTATGTTCATAATAAAGTAATGTCGAGTCTTAACAATTGACGAATAAATACATATGCATATGACTGTAAACCACTACTGACTGTGAGTGAAAAGCGCTTAGTGGTCAGTGAAGCGGTCACTGCATGCACGTAAGTATTTCACTTGATCGACTGTGCGAATAATTTATTAAAGACGATAGTCTTTCTTGGGGAACTTAAACGCTGAAAATTTGGTCTGTCTGTCTGTCTTTCTGTTTGTCTGTCTGTCAACCGATTCAGCCACCCGGCCAAAGTTGGACCACTTGCTTACCGCCCACACTACTTAAACTGGTACGGCTGTTCATACTTATGAACGTTATCGATCAAAAAGTAAATATTACGCATATCTGAGGCACAACATCACTAGGTAAGTATTAGGAGGTGTGTTCCCTTAATAGAAAATACATAGATACGCAACTCTAAAGACCCTAGTTTCTTAAGCTGCGCTGAAAATGCCATGCTATGTGCGCCGACGAACGACGTTCCCCGACTGCGCGCCGACGAGCGCCCTCTGCCATGGAGGAAGGAAACCCTCTGCACAAGCTCATGTTTCCCGATGTATTGCCAGATGGCGTCCATGTCTCACGCAGCGCCTCCTCAATTTTATCAATGCCAGCCAGATGCGGCCGATTCAACATAAAGGAAGCGCTGTCTGAGGCAGGGCAAAACATAAATGGCCGCTTGATGAAATACAACCCACTCTACAAGACATGCCCAGACAACGCAGGGAAAAGACCGACGACCAAATTGCAGCGGAGAAGCGCCGGCGTGCAGACGCTCGTCGTCTCAAGCGTGCCCAGGAAACGTCCGAGCAACGAGCCGAGCGGCTAGCGCAAGATCGTGAGTCGAGGCGCACCCGGAGGTAACAGGACACAGACCAGGTGCGCGACGCGCGAATCGTCAGCGACCGAGAGGCTAAGCGAGCATACCGGGCGGCAGAAGAGACGCCCGAAGCTCGTGCCGAACGGGTAATCAAGGGCCGCCAGGCACAACGGAAACGCCGGGAAACAAACTCCGGAAGATGGCGCCCAAAGGCGTGGAAAAGACCGTGAAGCCAGGTGAGCCCGCCGTGAGACAAAGGAAATGCCAGAAGCGCATGCCGCGAGAACCACCAAAGACCGCGAGGCCAAGCAAGTGTACCGGGCTACTCAAGAGACGCCAGAAGTGCATGCGCGGGCTAAACGCGGGCTAAAGAACGTGGAAGTACTGAAGTACGCCTCCTACTTCAGCGTACACAGACCTCTGCTCTGCTTGGTTGCCAATGCGTCGGACGACGAGGGATGTCATGTTGACACTCAGTGTGCCAATGGTACCAGTGCCACTGTGGAACGTGATCGTGCCTCACACCCTGGCGTCACCGGAGACGGGAAGGCGTCTACTTCGGCGCACCAGTAGTACATGCGCACAGCCATTGACCCTTCCACGCAATAAAATACATTCATGTCTCACAAATGGTTCTTCTTTGCAAACTATCATGCTATACAGTATACCACACGCGACCGAAACATTGCTGACATATCGTGGAGGTACGAACACATGGCATGCCAGCAGTGATAATGCGGTAAAATGAAATCTGTTCAAACAAACCTCCATTGCATTTATCATGCCAGGACGGAAATGGTACGAGAACAGCATCACGGGTGGCCGCGGATCAGACCAGCACTCATGTAGTACGGCCGGCAGAAGATCGTCTTTCGACAACATTTGCAGCGAAGCATGCAGATAAGCGGCCATTTTTTTTTCGTTACTGTTATTCTTGCAAGCATGATGCTATTGTCCGCGTACCCATGAGAATACCGTTTTTTACGTTCTTACTTGCGCAGGCTCATTTAGCGCATTTCTACGCCACGCACAGTTAGCGCATTATGGTTCCCGAACTCTAGCACTCGCGCTAGGCCGCGCTGATGAGGTTCACACGTTTGTTTTTGCATTCTCTTGCTGCCCAAGCACATAGACGCTCAAAGATGGGTGAGCTCGATGCAGCACCACACTGTTGAAGTTAATTACATTTATGGGCAGAGCCGCGCAGGGTGCGTGTGAATGCAGAGACAATGTTTTGGTGGACACAGGGTCTGCATAAATCTTCCATATAGGACACGATTTTTCCAGATCGTTGCGAAGTGTATTTACTGACTAGTTCTCTTGCAAAGTGCTCCAATTTTTCTTATACCGGTGTCACACGGCCACTTTTGATAGCGATCGAGACCAATTCGAAATGTTCGACCGCGATTGGCTCCCTTCCGCAGATAGAGCAAAGAAGCCAATCGCGACCAAGAAATTCGACCCATATCGGGCTCGATCACCATTAAAAGTGTGCCGTGTGACCTCCGTATTAGGCACTGGAATGAAGTCGTGTTTGAAAGAATAACAAATGTAGCCTCTGCCACTACATACGAGAAAATATTGCGTCGAAGAGCTGACAATTCTTGCAACCTATTGGGAAATGTGCCGAAAAGAGTTTACCAAAATGCATTTACTGATGTGTGCATTGGTTAACATTAGACTGAAATGCCAATTCCTCAGGTGATGCAGGAAACCGGTGAAGCGTGAACATACCACATTGCGGCAGTGGTCTCATGGAATGCTGTGTTGTGGACACAGTCCCCAAAATCATTATTTTCCGCTGGTTGTTTGTGCACCCATAAACTGCACAGTGCTGGCCTCTAGCCTTTTGATGAGTATATATGCTATTATTTACGAACGTAAGTCATTCGTGACAAAAATAAACGGATACATTGAAGGAAAGCTACCACTCCGCAATGCAAGCGCAAGGCAAGCTCACAGTCCAGACCGAACAGGAAACACCTGACACATACTCTCCACGCCAGACCGTCGGAAGCGCCCTCGTGAAAATGTCTATACGCACGATGGATAGAACTTATCTCATGCCAAGTGAAGTTCGCGCGCTGCATGCTGACAATCTAGAAAAATTGACTTTCATTCACCTCAATGCGCAGTCTGCACGAAATAAGGAAGATAATATTCTTGCTCTGATTGCTGAATTTGGTTTTGAGCCTGATGTTTTCATGACAGAAAGGTGGTATAGGAATGATTCTGATGTTCTTAGGCCCCCAGGTTACACATCCTACTTCTTAAACCGTTCTTCACGTTTAGGAGGCGGCATGGTGCTAATGGTGAAAAATAAGCTAACTTGCCGTCTCATACAGCCTTATACTCTCAATACAGATGATTATGAATTGTTGAGTGTACAATGTAATATTGTTTTTGGTGTTCTTTATTGGCCCCTGGCGTGAAGTGTTCCAAGTTTTATTTCTTTCCTTGACAATTATCTACGTTGGGTTAACGAGAATGACTTCAAATTGGTTCTGGCAGGCAACCTGAATATCGACCTACTAAAAGTTTCTGCGCATGCTATGGAACTGAGCAGAACCCTGGATATAAATGGTTTCTCAAACGTAATAAATTTACCTACAAGAATTTTTAATAACTCATTTACTTTAATTGACGTCTTTGTCACAAACCATGATGATTCAGGTCTCTTGTCAGGTGTAGTAAGCGCACATATTAGTGATCACCTGCCCATATTTCTGATCGTCAATCATAATACATGCACAACTGAGAACAAAGACAATACCAACATAGTCGTAAGGGATGTTAACGAATATAGCCTTAATGCTTTCCGTAGGGAACTGTCGACAATTGATTGGTTTAATATTTATGGCATCAAAGAGCCTGAAGTAGCTTATGATTCTTTCTTTTGTATGTTCAAGTCTGTCTATGATAAATGTTTTTTTATACAGAACTCTAAAACCTTACCGCAACAGCAAAAAACTAAGGATAACTAAGAACTGCACGAAAGAGATACGCAAGAAAAATAAATTATTCAAAGTCTTCATAACTACGAAGAGCACGGAATCTCTTAAAAATTTTAAAGTACAAAGAAATAAGGTCAACAGCCTTTTACGAAGTGAAAGACGAAAATGTTTAAACAACCTGTTTAACTACGAGGTAATGAAAAAAAAAACAGACCTAGCCTGGAAGCAAATGAATAGGTTCCTCGGGCGCCGCGGAAACGAGGCGAATACATTAACAGAGATTAGCATAGATGGCAATACAATTTCAGACCTGGACTTAGCAAATACTTTTAGTAATTATTTCGTGTCCCTAACACATCGGCCGGATGACCCAAAGTATGCAGAATTCCTGGGTCACTGGCAGAAGGAAAGTGCTTTCCTGTTTCTGTTGTCTGCAGATGAAATAATTAGTCTATTTAGATCCATAAATAACAGTAACTGCTGTGACGTTGATGGAATTCAAATCCGTCCAATTAAATACTGTCATTGACATAATTGCCCCTGTACTGGAATACGTATTCAATTCTATCCTCACTCACGGAGTTTTTCCTAAGCAGTTACAAGTTGCTAAGGTCGTAGTTCTGCACAAAGGCGGAGATAAGAACCTGCTTGCCCACTACAGACCTATATCCATTTTGCCAGTATTTTCGAAAGGTTTAGAAAAATTAATTCATGTTCGTATGACTTCTTTTCTTAATAAGCATAACATAATAACACCATCGCAATTTGGCTTTCAAAAAGGTCTTTCGACAGAGCATGCTCTTTTGACACAAAAGCAAATAATACTAGACGCCTTTGAACGCGAGGAGTGTGCATTGGGTATCTTCGTTGATTACTCAAAGGCATTCGACCTTATTAAACATGTCACTTTATTCGAAAAGCTCAGCCACTATGACTTCCGCGGTGTATTTTTAGAATTAATTCGATCTTACCTTCATTACCGCCAGCAGAAAGTCATTGTTAGAACTATTTGTCTGATTTAAGAGCTTTAACATCAGGAGTGCCCCAAGGAAGCATCCTGGGACCTCTATTGTTTTCTACGCTGAATGACAGCACTATACTAATTACAGCGAGGAACCCAAGTTATGCACTTCATAAAGCAAACGACGTACTTATGAAATTATCAGTCTGGTCTACTGCTAATTCTCTTGTAGTAAATACTGCCAAGACAAAAGCTGTTCTCTTTAGGCCCAAAAATCGCAAAATTGATAAAGAAGCTGCGCTGAAGTTTGAAAATTTATATGTGGAACTAGTGCCTACAGTTAAGTGTTTAGGTGTTCTTTTCGAAGAACATATGTCATGGGACCCTCACGTAGAAGCTACAGCAACTTGAGTCGCCGGTATACTTTCGAAACTACGTTATTCAGTCCCAGCAAGTGTGAAGCTTCTTATCTATAACTCTCTATTTACGTCAGTTTTAAGCTACTGCTACCTAGTATGGGGTACCACAACTGTTTGTAACATTAAAAAATTACACATAATAAAAAAAAAGACTGTTCGAGCGATCGCGAATGCCTCATACGAAAGCCGTTCTGAGCCTCTAGTCAGACAGTTGCATTTAATTTCACTTCCTAACCTTTACGAGCGTACACTCATTAATCGCTACGAAATGGAACTGAGGAAAAAATACAATTCGCTCCAGACTATTGCCTGTTTGACGTACAACCAAAATACACACGACACTCGATTTCACGAAATGTGGGACATTCCTCGTTGCAGAACCCACTATGGTGATCAAAGATTGTGCGTGCAGTTACCACGTCTTCTAAATAAATAACTTCTGATGCGTATGCACTGTATTGGTCTTGTTATTTTTAGATCCTGTTTTTTCACATGTTGTGTACTATAACTGTAGATTTTTGTAAATCTTGTAATATGCCTAGTTAATTGAATTGTTTGCTTATCAGCGCACGGTACTCAGCATATTGCATCATGAGTTCATTTTTTATGTACTTCTTCGATTCTTTATTATTGTCATATGTACATTGTTTTCTTCTTTTTGGTATGTTGCACTGTTGTAGTGTCGTCTGTCAAATGTGATGGTCAGTGCATGCGTTCAAGCCCATTTTTGCGGCTTTTTGTCCACTGCCCACAACATCATTGTCTTCTGATGTTGAAAATAATGAATTGAAATTACAAAGTGCCTGTCAAAAGAATGCATCATTGTATAATTACTTTCAAATTATCTGTGTTAATAAAATTAATTCTAAGAACATACACCTTGTGATCTCACTGGCTATAAATTCGGAAATTGCAACATGTGCTGTGATTTCATTAATTAAAAGTGTAATCAGTTAAGTTTTCATTTGTTGATTATGCATTTAGATTTCATGTGCAAGTAATGTTCACCACTTTCAGTAACCCAGCACAATAACTACAATTACACTAGCTGCCACAGTCGATAAACTGACAGAAAAAATAAATAAAAAGCACATGGCTTTTTTTGCACATAAGAGATTGCTTTGTACATAAGAGAATGTTCATTAACATGCTGGCCTACATTTCGTCATTGGAAGCGTTTGTTGTTCGATACTAATTTCCAACAGTGGCTGCTTATTGTACTTTGCGTTTACTTCTTAATTGTTTTTTTTTTCGATTTGTTTTTTCCCTTCTATTAGGGGCCTCTCAAGCAATTGGCAAGATTGCTCACCTCGAGTCCCATTCGCGACGTTGCTGGCCCTGTCGTTCCTGTCGATTGCGTTCCCATCGATCTGCACACCACCACTGTTACTTTGGACAGGAAAACGGGTGTGTCCTGCCTTCGCAAGCAGTTCTCCATAATGCAAGCGAGCGCCGTCACTATACGTAAATTACAGGACGGAACATACAGTGAAGTGGTCTACGATTATCACAAGCACCACCCACGGAAACTCGTTTACGTTGATTTAAGTCAAGCCACCATTCTGGATGGACTAGACACACAGAAGAAAACATCACCTTCTACCACGGAAGAGAAAACCCGGATCAGGCCTTGTCCAACGAATTTCGTCGATTAGGAAAAGCATCCACTGAATACGACTACCGCTAAGTGCTTTGCCTTGCTCCTGTCCCTGCACACCTTAGCATTATGCAACATCAACGTAGACTCATTGCTCGCGTAAGTCTTTGGTGTCTCGCACGACCACGTCATCTGCAAGATGCGGGCCTGATGACTAGTCGCAAAGTTCACCCACTTAGGCAGCCCGATGACAAGTTGCAATAAAGCTGCGCAAGTTTTACAAGGTTGCTCCACTCATTTACATGCGAAGGCCACAATGTGCCTAGAACAAGCATGAATAACATCCATTTCATGTCCTGAGCCTGGGATATAAGCTCCATTCTGCATCCAGATGACATCCAAAAAGACCCGGCCAGGACCTCCATGGGACATCTTTCGGTATTTCACATGGGAGGTTTTCTAAATTAGTGTAGGACATTCTAAGAACATTCCTAGGATCTGAACATCCTTACAGGCACATCCATGAAACATCTTTAGGATGTTTATTTGTAACACTGTTTTGCAAACATTCTTAGCTCTCATGTATCAGTTTTCTGCAGTCATTCGTCCTACGACGCCCCCCTTACTCAATGCTCCCCTTGGCGCCTGTGAGGTACTTCGAAATAAACAAATAAATAAATGTCTGTGTGCTGTCTGCGTGGTGCCAACACAAAGTGTGCCCGTCATCAAATGCCGCCCGTGTTCCAGGACTCGACTGCAAACATGCACTTTTGCCGCCCTCCAAGAATTGGCAAGAGCGGCCCGCCCGAACATGGAGCGCACAGGGCGCAGGCTGCGGTTCCACTGTGCAACCATCACACACAAGACAAAAAGCCGCGGATTTGGCTTTCGTTGACTGGCCAGTCGCCACAAACCATGTCTTCTCTGACTGCACTTATAGTGCAGTCAGAGTACGTATTAGCTGAACAGTAGCTGCCGCAGTGTCTGATGGTCTAGGCATGCCGACTGCTGTGATGAAGCAAATAGAGATGGGGTCAGTACCCCTAAGAAGTGACAGGATGCGGTGGAGTCAGAGAGCCGTGATCAGAAAAGAGGATTCATTTTTGCTGCAGCACCATTTACATGTTAAATAACCGCCTGTGATCTAATAATCGGACATTGGTACAGCCAGATGCAGCTTCCTGGAGCTGGTTGTACGAGACTTTTCACAATATAACATGATCTTGTTAAATCGCAAGTTTGCAGTTTAAACAGAGATTTCAGTAAACTGATTTTTTTTATTGTTTAGGAAAGTCACGATTTTGATGAGCCAGAGGCATCTCTACACCCCATACGAACCTCCGGCACTTCTGCAACCTGACAACACGGCAAATCGTCTGATCTGCATGTTGCGACAAGGTGTGTACAAAACGGTCACTGCCACTTACACGAGCTGTAGGTTTTGTTGGTATAATTCACACCTAGCAACTCTCCTGAGTTGCCCGACAAAAGCAGGAGGGCTTTGGTTACCTTTATTGTTACAATTTTTTGTAGACTTCTAACATCCGTGCCTGCACATATTCCTGTGTTCTTAATCATATTTCCCTAAGTAGTCAATATTGTGTATTACATTTTTTTTGGTGCTGCGGTGGGTATTTATTCACATAATACTACAGAGAAAGGGACCTCAAAACAAAAAGCCACAAAAGCTGGTTCAAAAGTGTTCGAAGCCTGGAATTCAACATTCTGTAATACGGCACTCTGGATTCCAATTCATCTCTATTCCGGGTTGTCTCAGTTGACTTATCAAAATTCAGGAAATTGTTCAAGCTGCGTAACCATTGTATTTTGCCAATATACGGCAAGACATTGTTCCTGATATTGTTTCACGGTTGTACTTCCCAAAATATGTCCCTAAATTATGTCTCTGAAATTCATTTTCCTTCTTTTACAGAATATACATGCAGCAACTTCAAGTGCGCAGACCTCAAATTGGAAAGGGCATAGGCTCCATGCTGCAGAAAATGGTGCCCAAGAGCGACTCCTCTTCCAAGGAATCAAGTGGCCAGTAGATACTCACTGACTACTTCATCGTTCATTGTGTTGGGGCAGGCACTGTGACACACAAAGGTAGTGAAAACAAAAACACATGACAACTTGAAGCACGAACTGTCAACTGAGTTTGGTGAACAAGAAGGAAGAACTTATACTCATAGCCACTATCATCAGCTGTCTGCGGGTTATATGTGCTAAAAAGATGGGGATAAGATGATCAGAATGAATCAGAACTGACAAGGCGACGCACTTGGCTCATATCGAGCCGATATTATGTTGGAAATTGAGTGACGATGAGGTAGAGCCACAGACAGCTCGTTCACACAGGCTTCAGCACCAGCCACAACTGTGCAAAATGATTCCCATATCTCTCTTGTCACTTTGCGCTTGCTTCTGAAGAGGATTTCCACGCTGTGAAAAGGTGGCGTGCAACCGCATCTCGTGCAGTGCACAGCCAAGTTGCCTGCGCATGTACTAGGCTGAGAGCATATCTGTGATCCCAGAGCTTCCGATTCCAGCACCGATGCATAACGTAAGCGCAGTTGCATGTGAGCGGTACTTTGTAAATGACTCTTGCTTCACACGCAACCATGTCCCCAGTTCTTTATGTGCGAACAGGCAGTTGTTTAGAAGATACCGCTCACATGCAACCATGCTTACGCAGGATAAATGTGCTGGTGCTTGAATCAGAGTCTCGGGGAGCACTGATATACTTTCAGCCTTGTAAATGCACCAGTCAACTTAGCTGTGCACTGCACGAGATGCGGTTACACACTGTCTTTTGAAAGTACGAAAATCCTGCTCAGAAGCAAGCGTGCAAAGTGATGAGAGAGATATGAGAAGCATTTTGCATGGTTGCGGCTGCTGCTGCAGCCTGCGTGAGTGAGCCATCCGTGTCTGTATCCCATCACCAAATTCAATTTCAAACATAATATCGCCTCTATATAATTCGAGTGGGCCACCTTGTCGGTTCTGATTCATTCTTATTATCTTTTCTCTGCCATTTTAGTGCATGTAACGTCCAGCTGAAGCTAGCGGCTATGAGTATAAATCCTTATTCATTAAACTCTGCTGACAGTTTGCACTTCACTTGTGTGTTTAAGCTTCCACTAACTTTGTGTGTCGCAGCGCAACAAATGATGAAGCTAAACTAGAGCCTGTTTAAGCTTTGCTTACCTTACTCACTGCTTCATTCCTTGGACATTATATTTTTGGTTTGAACCAGGCAGCCATGAAGAAATCACAGCCGAATAAAGAGTGAAAAGAATACTATTGCGTCTGTTATTTCATTGCATGCGTGCATGCATGCCTGTTCCCGATAGGTGGGCTACACAGATTCTCCCAAATGTCTGCTGATTTGCTGCATCCTGTGACCACAGCCTCGACAGACTTTCTGCAGACATGCTGCATCCTGCGGCTACACAGGCTGAGCAGACTTTCTGCAGAAAGGGTGTTCCAATTGCCCGCTGGGAGGTGACAGGAAGTGACAGAAAGTCTGTCACCTGTCTGCACATATTCTGCATCCCAGATGACTCAAAGTCTGTAAGATTTCTGCAGCAATACTGCAACTTTTTTTGTAAGGGCATGCTGCTGCCATTGTTGGGAAGTCGCCGGCTCGTGCATCGGGCGAATGCGGCCACGATGATTTAACTGGCGCTCATGACGCCGGCCCGATGTCTTCTGCCGGCCGCCTACCGGTGGTCGGCAAATAAGCTGGCCATTTGCAATAGCCAAGCCCGGCCCGACCTAGATGGCTGCGGTCGGTCTGTCTATACTTTCACTGGCCATGGGCGTCGGCCTGATTTACCGCCGTGCACATTTTTTTTTTGCTTTGGTCATGCTACCATCTTTAATCAGCTTACGAAGCTGATATGCTGCTGCCAACGCCTGCTCAACTAAGTGGCTGGTCGCTCATAAGTACAGGTCGAAAATGGATTGCTTTTTATTCGATTGCTGATTGCCATGGCATCTCGGCGATAAAAACACTTGAACAGTGTAGGACCATTTCATTTCCCAGATGCACTTTAAAACTAGCCATGTCACGGGTACCGGAAAACGAAAGACGACGCATTGTAAGTCTGTGCCTACAGAACTATTCTCAACGAGTTGTATCGGAGATGACAAATAGGCCACTGAAAACTGTAAATCGAATCATCCAGGCGTACAAAAGGACGGAAGAATTGCGGATGCTCCCCGTAAAGCCAGGAAGAAAGTCACCACTGGACCTGAAGACATGGCCGTTGCTGCGGTGGCGGCTGCAAACCCCACCTCAACTGTTCGAGAAATTAAGAACAGCCTTAGGCTAGGTGGCGTCTCCGAGACGACGATCAAGCGTTGCCTCTATGCGGCAGGTCTCAAGAGCAGAACTGCGGCGCAAAAGCCAATAGTGAGTGCGGCCAACAAAAAACGCGATTAAAATTCGCCCTGCAACATGAACATTGGACTGAAGACGAATGGAAAAAAGTCGTCTTCGCAGACGAGTCCACCTTTAAAACAAGATGGGACCAGAGGCAGCGAGTTTGGCGCCCCGACAACTGTCGGTAAGCATAATTATAGCATGAGCTCTCGTGTCCTAGAACGTGTGCATCAACTTAGATCTCGTAGAGATATGGAAACGAAGATAGGTGTATCTTCGCACTCAATTGGTACAATTTTGTCAGTAGGGTGTATTCGAATTATATTTCGGGTTGCGCTTCTCTCACCGTGTTTTAAATTAAGTATTACGCGGACAAATGTGATCTGTTGAACCATACTGTCACCATAAGAGTCCTTGGGTTTCAGTCGATATGAGATAGGTTTGTGTAAGCCGTATTTACTTTCTTACAAAAAATGTTTAAAAATTTTTAAACCAAAGACAATATTCGATTTACTGGCGCTGTACCGGACACACCTGGACAAACACAAACAAATGTTTGCCTGAATGACCGCCGCGGTAGTGCAGTGCTTACAGTGCGCGGCTGCTGACCCGAAAAACGCGGGTTAAATAGCAGCGGTAGCACAAGAGGCCCGTGTACTGTGCGATGTCCATGCACATTAAGGAACCCTGGATGGTCAAAATCATCCACAGCCCCCCACTACGGCGTCTCATAGCCCAAGTCGCTTTGGCACGTTAAACCCCATAAACCATAAATGTTTGCCTGAAGCTGGGCACACATCATTATCTCTGTTGTTACTGGTGTTTTAGGTTTAACGACTTGATGCGACATAGGCTAGGAGGAACGCCAACGCACAGGGCTTGGGAAGAATCTTGACCATCTGGGCGATCTTTAACATGGTTTAAAATCGCACAAAGCAAGGCCGCCTTTACATTTCGCCTCCATTCTATATAACGTGGCTGGCACGGCTAACATTCGATCCCGCGAACTTGGGTTCAGTAGTCTTGATCCACATTGTACATTGTAATCTGTGATCATAAATTAAATCACATGTGTGGCCACACGGTTCTTTGTTTATGCCTTTCATATTGGATTCATGATAGCAAGTGGAACATGACACAGGAAAAGCAGTGGTGGCCGTACATTTGATGGTGTGGATGAGCTCAAATGCGCAGCCTATTAGGGCCAACCAAAAAACCATAAGAGGTCAAAAGCTTTCTGTGTCCGTTCCTCATAGCCTAGACTTTGTGTGCGCCTGTTCGAAGAAGGTAATCAAAATTTCAATTTTTTTTACAGATATATGCCGGAGTTCATCCAGCGGGTCGCAGCCAGCGGCCGCTCTGCTGTGAGCGTCTGGGGCGCCATAACATTCCAAGGCCTTGGACCCCTTGTTCGAATCGAAGGCCGCTTCAATGCAGACTCGTACTATTCCATCCTGGATGATGTGCTGTTGCCATATCTTGTCGAGGGACCGACGTTCCCGGACAATGAATTTATACTGCAGCATGACAACTCGCCAATCCACAAAGCCAGAAAGGTCGGTGTCTACCTGGACGACCGTGACATGGCAATTCTCGACTGGCCACCACGATCACCCGTCGTCAATGTCACCGAGAATGTTTGGGGCAGAATGAAATTTTCGATGGCAAGCCGACAACTGCACGTCCTCTCAGCAGACGCGCTTTGGGCAGTTGTGGAAGAGGAGTGGGGGCGGCTTAGTTCAAACACTACTTTTTGTCATTCCCTCGATGCCAAGCTGAACGCGAGCCATCATCGACGCTGGTAGGAGAAGCCACGCGCTACTGTACAGACTGGAGTCTGAAGGATGAGCTGCTCTGCAAAGATGCAATCAACAATGCGAGCTGAGTGTTTGGTGGCTTGCTTAAGTCCGCCATTATCATGCAGGGAGATGCGAAAATCTAATCTGCAGGAGATAGAGCTGGATTGTGCTGGCAGGTCCCCGGGTGCCATCCCAAACACCAGCAGAGAGGTCAATACTCTTACAGTGAGCTTCTGAAACGCAGGAGCCATCTGGAAGAATTATACTGGTTTTCTCATTTGACACTACGGTTGAGGCCATGCTAGTGAGTCTACCCTTTAGCCTAAGAGGTATGGTATTTATAACAAGATATTACGTTGTGGAAGTCAGAAATAAGCAAACCGTTCAATTGCAAACAATGACTTATGCTGGCCTGCAAACCCGCTGAGTGTACATATGTACGTATGTTGCCTTAGGGCTGCGCTCAGCTAACGTGGCTCTGGCGAAACTTTTCAGCGGAGTGCCGGAATGTCAGATAAGTGAACAGGCAAAGTGGCCATCTGGCACCTGGAGCTGGTCTGGACACTGATCTGTACTATAGTGGGCTGGATGGCGCTTCGAGCATGCGCAGCTGAAGCTACCGGAAATGAGAGGCTTTGTCCCGGAAGTTGGCCATTTGCGGCTTCGCATCGCTTTGCAGCTCGCATGCGCTCGACGTTTTCTTTTTCTGCCCAAAAATGCCTGCTTGTTGTGTCGTGAATTGCACAAGCAGGCTGGAGAAGCCTTCTGGAAAGACGTTTCACGTGTAAGTATTTTTCAAATCAGTGTTATTTGCATTGTGTGTTGCGTCAAACCAAGGCTGTACCGCTGGCACTTTGGCGTGCATCCCAACACTGCAGACCACAGGCACTACAAGTTGATTCATTTTATGCATAGGTTCCCGTGGTCTCGGAGCGATTTGTGCAGTCGATGGGTTGCAAACTTGAGGCGAGCTTCACAAGTGGAGGCCATCACCGGGAAGCAGACTTTGTAGCGACCACTTCACTGAGTCGTGCTTCGACAGGACGCGAGCATGAACGCGGCTACAAACTGATGCTGTCCCTAAGATATTCAATTCTTTTTAACATTCTTTTTAACAACCGGTAGTCATCAGCATTGCTGAAGTGCGTTGCACAAAGAAAGATGCCAGCATTTTTTTATTTCTGTATAATAAACAAGATGTCTTGTGCATTAACCTATATCCTTTGTACCATTTCCTTGCACCGTTAATAGAGCTACATGATTTGAAATAAATGCATGAGGTTTCTTCACTAAACTTTTTGGTATTGAAATTGCTCCAACTTGCTTCTCGATGAATATATATATAGTTCACGAAATGCACGGGAAAACGCGGCAATCAATCGCTGCGGCTGATTTCGAGCGCCGACAACAGCTTGTGCGCGTGCATACAGAACAGTGGCGAGGACGTAGTAAATTCAACACCAGAAATAACGATGAACTGAATTTGGTTGATTGTAACATGAAGGCAAACAAAGGCATTTGAAGTGCGTGCGCTCATCCGTTTTCCGCGACACACTTGCACAACCAGGAAACTTGCTCGTGTTTAGGTTTCTTGAGGGCTGTCAAAGGACGTATTGCTGTTACAGAAATGCTTCGTTATTGGTTTGCAAAGCATGCAAATGGAGTCATTGGCCGACCGCCGTCAAGTAGCTTTGCGTGTAGGCTTGTCGTTTGCCGCAACAAAATACCAGGAGCAAGTAAAACTTGTCCGCAGATGTTCATTAGCATGTGCACGGTGCCCTGTGTCCATATTTTGTTTGTGCTGGGCTAGCAGGACCCCAAAATGATTTAAGGCAACTACATGATGTGTGCATATGTCTCTGGCAATATTTTCGAAGCAGTGGAATGGAAGAGGCATGATTGAAATTTTAGTCATTGTGAAAATTTCTTAACGCTGATATTTGCCTCTCAAAGGTGGTGGCACTCCGGCGGAAAGCCAAATGAGTGATGAATTGCAGAGGGTTGGTACAGTGGCATCACACATGGCCACACGTCTGGCAAACCCCTTCGACAGTGATCAGACGGGACCTGGCGTGGAGTCCACGCCAGTTGTAGCAGCACTGCTGGCTTCGTCACAGCCGGGACGAAGCACTGATGCAGACGGTGAGCATAAGTTAATCTGGAATACTCGATCTAGGCTAATTATTTTAAACACCAGATTTGGTAATACAGAAAGGCACCAAATGAGTCATTGCAGGTGGCTAATGAACAACTTGTTCTGTATTTCACATTTTACGCAGCAGTATTGCAAGAAACTAAAGCTACTTTTTAATGTCAGAATGCTGACATTACTTTGGCGCATCATGCTGATGAGGTTGTGGCAGCGCAGAATGGGTTTTATTTTGGTACACTACGAGGAATTGTGCTTTCACTGGATCTGTCTTGAAGGCTTCCAAAAATGGTTTTGACAGGTGTGTTTGTGCATTACTTCACTGATTTCATGTCAGTGTCGCAAACATAAAGTGCTTTTTTTTTTACAGTGGAGTGGTTAGGGCCACCAAACTTGTGTGTGCGCAATGTACGGGGCATATAGGTAAATATGCTCTTGCACTGTCTGCGTCCAGAAGAAACGTCCTTATCTTATCTGCACTGAAACATACGAGGGGCCATGCCTTGTGGAGGAAAATGCAAATTGACCATGCAACATCATCTCCTTTGTGTCCTGTACTATCTTAGATAATTGATTAGCTGTGTATGTTCAACAGAATTACCTGTCTGGTTGGGAAAATTGATTACGACTCGGAGAGTGACTCCAACCAAATAAGAAAATTTATTAGCTCGACAAAGGCAATTTATTAGCCCGTGGAACGTCGTTCCACAAAGTCTCCAGTTATGCCAACCGATCAACACAGCGGAAGGCCGCGACATCATCAAAAAGTCACCAAAACAGTTGACAAAAAAGTTGTCACCAAGTATAATATAACTCAGGAACTTGAAGCTAAACATTTCGCCAGAATTACCTGTACGGTTGGGAAAATTGATTAAGACTTACAGAATGACTCCAACCAAATAAGGGAATTTATTAGCCTGTGGAACTTCAACGAGTCTCTAGTTACGCCAACCGATCAACACAGTGGAAGGCCGGGACATCACTAACATGGCTCAGCAAACACTGGTGACAGCGCGGATACATGAGAGCCACACGGTGATTCGGAAAAAAGAAGTCGACGCGTTTTTTGCCAGAAGACAGCTCGAACACCAGGTATCCCATCTCTTTTCATCAATTCATTCGTTTGCAAAGGCGACTGCATCCTCAAAGGAAAAGAAACACCACGATACACAGAAGAAGAAACTCTCTTCCTTAATCAACCAAAGTGAGAAATCAGGAGTGTTAGACTGGCACACAATAACCAATTTATCATCAAGGTAGCTCACACAAGAAGAGACTTCAATCGTGGTGAAAGGTCACAAATTCAATGTCACCCCAGATATCCTCCCCCTGCCCAATATTGTTGCCGCCCTCAAGAGCGGAATCCAGCAGGATCCAATTCAGTCCAGGAGTTGAATAATTTCCTATTATTGCCCCTTGTTGCATATCTGCAACACCCGAGTTCCGCACCCTGCTGATTCCGAGTATCCTAATGCATCGGTAAAAGTTGTCCATACTATCGTTCCTTTGAGGGTTTTTCATTCCACGCAGTTACTATTTAAGCCGCTTGGGAGCCAAAGTCGTCGTATGTGGAGTTTGCAAAATGGCAGCACCCACGCCGTCTGCGAGCTCCGCAAACAAGGTATCGTAAACTTTTTTTATAGAGCCGTTAAGTGAACTTGTGCTGCTTTTTTCACTGAATGTGTGTTGAGGACACTCTCGACACTAGTCTAGAACGTAAAAGTTGGCTTTGCGCTTCCACTGTTCTAGAAAATACTTTTTGCACGTGGTGTGTTGCACATATGCAACACTGGGCACTAAATGCCATAATTTCCGCTGTTGCAACATTGCTTTTCTGCATGAAACGCGTCCTGTATATTGTGGCGTGCGTTCATCTAAAGCGTCGTACTTGATATTTGTTTGCTAATTTTGCTCTTTTAACGATTTTTCAGGGATCTACTGCCATTTCAACTTCAGTGTTCTATTCTGTTCCAAAAGAGAGGCCGAAACGTTTTGTTCATGCAAACCTGCTTGATGTTATCGACACTAATGAGAGCGATTTTTCCGCTGACGAGAGAAGTGAAGATGAAGTGTCTGGAGACAGCAGTGACGAAGAAGAGGCCGTCTCAACTGAGGTTGAAGAAGCTGAGGCAGAAGTTGCAAGCTTGACAGATATGCCTCCAGGAGATCGGAAATCACGTAACGTGAAAAAGCGGTACACATGGGTGAAGAAAGATGTCGATAACGAAGCAGAGAGTTCCGAGAACGACTTTCCGCTGCCACGTGCAGGGCCGCTGAGTGCTTAGGAATACTTCGCCATGTATGTTTCTCGATCCATGCTAAAGGCTGTTGTGGATGAGAGCAACAGATACTACTTCCAGAAACACGGAACCACCCTAAACCTCACTGTGGAAGAACTTACATCTGTGCTGGGCATGTTTTTCAGGATGGGACTCATAAACATGGACAGGGTTCGCACTTACTGGGAAAATGGAAGTAGATACGAATTAGTAGCCCAGATAATGTCCCGTAACAGATTTGAAAAGATAACACGCCACCTGCATTTTTTTGATAATGAAGCAGCCAATGACAAAGTCAAAGACAAGTGCTAGAAAGTGCGCCCATGGCTCACTTCCTTGTGCAGCAACACACGATTGCCTTGCCCCAAGAAAAAAAATCAGCAGTGAACGAAATCTTGATCTCCTTCCGTGGGCGCTGTTACATTCGTCAGTACATGCCTAATAAACCAAAGAGTAAATGGGGCCTGAAACTTTGGGCACGTGCAGGAGAATCATGTCTGTATTATGATTTTGATGTCTACCAGCGCTGCAACAAAGGTTTTTATGGCAACCAGGATGGCTACCAGCTTGGGTTGGGAGCTGGTGTTGTGCTCCAGCTGTGTTCCAGCCTCCCAAAGCGAGACAATCTAGTTGTCGCTGACAACTTCTTCAATGGCGCTCATCTTGTAGAGGAACTTTCAAGAATGGGAATCTCCTATATCGGAACAGTCCGGGAAAACAGACTCAGCTGCAGCAAGTTGATAGATGAAAAATCGATGAAGCGAGGCGGGGCACCTGTGATACTTCAGTCACCTCTTGCGACCAAAAGACAATGGTGGCAGTGAGGTGGCACGACAACCACACTGTCACTCTCCTTTCGAACTGCATTGGTGCCGACCCTGTTACCTCCGTCAAAAGATGGGACAGCAAGGAAAAAAAGCACATCTTTGTCGATTGTCCAGCGATCATTCCTGCCTAAAAAAGACAAAATGTGCTTCTCGTATCATTTTTCTATCAGGTCAAAACGCTGGTATATGTATTTATTTTGGCACACGCTCAAAATGGCTGCTGTTAATGCATGGTTCATGCACAAGAGAATCCTCCAGCAGCACAAATCGCCGCCCGCACCCTTGAGAGAATTCCTCTCTGAGCTCGCAACAAACCTCATCTTGCTCAACAAGCGACCACCAGGGCGCCCTTCAATTCGGAATGTCACGCCACTCAAGAAAGTGTGCTATAAGGAACGAAGCAACTGCGCATCCGCTGCATGCATCAATTATGCATCAATGTCACCTTTACTTGGGAGTGCGGAGAGCTGCGAGCATGCGCTACTCTCGATGGAGGAGAGAGACGACTGGCGGCACGGCAAACGAAGATTTAATATATACAGGAGTGGTAGAAGCACGCGACACACAACACTAAAACCACAACTAAACTAAAGGCACGCAAAACTAGACATAACAAAGCGAAAAAGCTTACTTAAAAGAACATCCAAATCTGTAACTATACTAATACAACACTACTAGAAAGCAACTATCTCATTTCCGGAGCCTAGCTCCGCCTTAAAGTCTCTAGGTCAGTCCTAGCCTTTGTTCTTAAAAGTCTGACCACCCTGGCCCCGGCCTAGCTGCGTCGATATCAAAAACGTGTACTCTTACGGGCCGCCGACTTGACGTTCCTCCCGTCGGGTCCAAGTCGTGTTCATTCGGGCGTTGTTGCTGCCGTAGGTGCTGACGACTCGCGTTGTCTCTTTTTCGGCGGTGAGCTCGTCGGTTCGTCGGTGATGAGCTCGTCAGCGATGACGCTCGGCGTTGCTTAGGCCCACCTGCCTAGGCCTAGCGTCGGGATGCGTCGCAACTTCTTCAGGAGTGCCGACGTGTCATCCCGAGGAGATTAGAACGTGCCGGTCTGCCACAGAAGGGGGATCCTCTCTGGGGTGCCTGGTCCTGCCGTGAGAAGCTGCAGCCCGTCCAGGAGCCTCGCCCGAACTTGCCGAGGTCGACGGCCACACCTTGGACGGCCAGCGTCGCGGACTCAACCAGACCCCCAAGTCTCCCGTCGCCAGAACATAGCTGGAAATGCGACCTTCCTGACCCGATGCCACGTTGAAACTCAACGGACAGCGCCGTTCATCCCTCGACTGTGCCTCGGTTCGTGCGCCTCGCGTGCTCCTCTTCTTTTTCGCGCCACCGGCGGCCTCTTACATGTGACAATCAATTATGCATAAATTGATGGCATGTTTCTGTCCTATTTTTGCGTCTGCTCTAGAGTCCTTTGCCATGCTTAAACGAGCAAAGAAACTAGTGAGGCAAGACGGCGAAGTGTGTCTCCCTTCATGTCTTGTCGTGTTTTTTTTTGCGCTGTTT
Organism: Dermacentor silvarum; assembly: GCF_013339745.2. Lineage (NCBI taxonomy): Eukaryota > Metazoa > Arthropoda > Arachnida > Ixodida > Ixodidae > Dermacentor > Dermacentor silvarum. The sequence continues at coordinate 49,532,123 of NC_051162.1, read as the reverse complement.
CCCTATCGAGAAACTAGTGAGGAAGTTGGAGAACCTGACGGTTATATCATACTAGAACTGTTACAATTTTAACTGTTGAGGCAATTTGTGAAACATGAATGGGTTCATTATAGTTTCACATGCTTGTTAATAGCTAATAACTGCACACAATATTTTTGTTCTTGGTATTACTAAGGGAAACGCGTACATTACGCTGATAAGGAAATCTTACCCTCTTACCGTTACATAGCATGTTTTTTTTTTGTTTTTGCTTTTTGCCGCAGGTACAGCGTAATACTACTGGCAGTCGTCGACCATGGGTACCGCTTCAGGTACATAAATGTGGAGGCACCTGGTAGGTGTCATGATGCATACGTCTATGGGCGATCATGGCTGTGCGAATTAATAGAAGGTGGTCTCCCGGAGTCTCCAGCAGCCATTACAGAAAATTACAGTGTCAAGCCTGTTATTCTTTGTGACCAGGCCTTTCCGCTGACACAACATTTGATGAAGCCATATCCACCTGCCTCACCTGGGACCACCGAAGCTGTCTTCAATTACAATTTCTCGAAAACAAGACGGATTGTCGAAAACGCCTTTGGTAGGTTGAAGGCACGGTTTCGGTTCACAATGAAGCGGATGGAGTGCAAGCTTCCCAACGCTAAACAGGCTATCAGAACATCGTGCATTCTGCACAACATTTGCGAGTCCTTCAACGACACCGTGGAACAGCACTGGGAGCAATATGCACAAGCATTTCAGGCAGTGTACGGTTCATATTGGTCATATTATGCAAAGTAATTTAACTTTACAGCTGTCAACACATTTCTCGTACTATATTATTTGTCTGTGTGAATATTTTGCTTCGTGTTTGGGTACAAGAATGAACAAACTGCTGCTATGCTAGTCAACAGGCCTGTCAGGGAGACTTTACGGCATAGGTGGTCATAAGCTATGGATACTAACATCTGAAAGGAATGAGCTAAGAAAAAGCAGTAAACGTGGGCTAGCAGGAATTCTAAACAGCTACTTAAGTAGGACAAGCTTAGCTTGCTATCTCGCAAACTATAAATGTCAAGCCTTGCAAAAAGATCAAACGCACACCAGCCACCATTTAAAGAAAAATGTTATCTAAAGCATACAAGTTAGTTGTTCTTTATATTTAGGGTTGTTCGTTTTCGGGTAAAACCCGATTTTACCCGATTCTTGCACCCCGAACAAGTTTCAGGAGAATCGGGTTAAACCCGATTTCTCCCCGAATAAGCCTCCCTGTAGCGATCTGCACAATCGTGAGTTGCTGCTAACTCGTGTTGATGCTCTTCCCCTTCTCTTCTCACCACTACCTGTCTCCTTTGTCACCCCTTTCTCCTCTCTAATCTTTACATCCCCTCCTCCCCCCCACCCCCGCACTGGGTTGTATGCAGGTGAGCCCACATTTGGGCTCAATAATATCCCCAGTGCACTTCCTTTCCTTTTCACCCGAACCACTTTCTCTCTCTTGACGGTCTGCCGTTCTCTCCTGGCGCCCCGCTCACAAACAAACGGGTGCATTTCACCCTGCTGCTTGGAGAGTAGCGCTGCAGTTTTTATCCACGCTTTCTAGACAGGTCGCCGTGAGAGCGTACATGCACCCCCCCCCCCTAAAAAATGCTTGCAGAAGAAAGTGGGAAACACCTTTGAGGCCGGCCACGCTTCGAGTACATTGTGAACAAATTTAGGGTGAAAGAAAAGCAAAGAAATCTGCCCCTTTGCCCACTGCAGATTAGTCTCAGGTATGTGCACCTGCTTCCAAGAATTTCACGCGGAAGGGACGGGTGACCAGTCGGTGGGGGAGAGATTGAGCGACGAAGAAGCCAGCCATACCCTCCCCCAGCGTCCAACCCCGCGCGAACGCCCCTCACTCTCGCGCGACACCCTCCTCTCACCGCCAAGCCCCCGCCGCCGCCGAGCGGACGCAGCGGGCAGCCAAGCCCCATACTCCCCCACCCCCTCCCCGGGCCTGATAAGGTGTCGGCACCTCACGCCAGACAGTTTCGGGCCCTTTTCTCTCCTCCTCCCCCCCCCCCCCAAAAACCTCGAAAGAAAGAAGAAAGAAAGAAGCCACTGCACTCAAAATCCTGTTTTGACAGGAGCAGCAAAATTCTGGAAATTGTGGTATTGCTCTTTTTCGAAGAACTTCTAAAAAGGGTCACGTTTTTTTAGTGGGTGGGGATAAAGACGAACGAGAAGAGAATGTGAACAAAACGCGATCCAAGGTTGGTCTCCTAGGTTTTCTTCCAGTTTTTCTGTGACGAAGTGAATCAGGCTTCTGATTGGTGCGAACTCTAACCAACGAGACGCATATCGCCATCCTCACTTAGCATTACCAGGCGCGTCTTGTGAGCGCAAAGCCACCGTCGCGGACATAAGGCGGCACCGGAAACTTCAGCGTGGAGATGGGAAGAAAACGAAAGACACTGGATGACTGGTGTAAAGAACATGAAGATCTCCAGATCGCAACGAAAGACAGTGAAGGCACCCGCACGTTAGTGTGCAAATATTGCAACACCGAGATGGTCACCGATCCAGCGAAGAAGCCCTACGACCGAATTCGTGAGCATCTAATGTCATCTCGTCATAAGAAGTTCAAGACGGCTTCCAAGGAAGCTGAGACTGCGGGAACGTCTCAGCAGACGCTTTTTGATATGTCCTGTAGACAGCGTGCGAAAGAAACTGAAGCGGACGGCGTTATCCATGACTTTGTTCGTGCCCTAGCGTACAGCGGAATAAGCATGCACCAGGCGGACGGACCGCTGGGAGACTTCGCACGCAAATACTGCAAGGCCGCGAAGACCATGCCAACAGGACAAAGACTTCGGCTGAAATACCTGAAAGAAGCTTTTGACAAGGACATGGAGAAAATCCGCGATGATATGCGAGATGTGAAAGTGAGCGTCATCGTCGATGAATCCCCAGACATCACTGGTGTGCCTACCATCAACACTCTCCTGTGCTACTATAGCCAGAAAAACGTGAAGAAGCACGTTGTTCTGGTCGATGTCGACAGGGTAAATGCATCGAACAGTTACACGGTGGCCAGCGCAGTTAGCAAGGCACTCCTGACGGTTGGCAAGACGTGGAAAGACGTTGTGGCAGTAGCCACAGACTCAGCGGAGTACATGCGAAAGATGGTTCGAGAAATCTGTCAGGCTGAAGGGATCCAAATCTTGCATGTGAAAGATATAGCACACCTTATTCATGTGAGTGTTGACCATGCCATTTCTTTACCATGCATGTCTGATGTTCGATCCGTAGTGATCAAGTTTGGAGCGTTATTTAAGCACGCTAACAAGCTTTACCAAAAGTACACTGAAATTTGTTCTTCTAATGGCCTCTTTGGACCTGACATTAAGAAGCCACCTTCTGTTGTCCCGAATCGATGGCAAAGCTTCTACAAGGCACTTGTGGTAGTCGTAGAAATGTGGAGCTCGTTAACAGAACTTGCTGAAAGCTCGCATGATAGCAGCAAAGCGGAAGCTATTCGAGGGATACTTTCTGAAAAAGAAGTTGTTTATGCGAAGGCAATCTTGATGAGAGATGCACTCGGCCCACTTTTGGAAGCCCAGAAAACGCTTGAAAGTGGGAAGCTTTTGATGCCCAGCTTTGATCACCTGGTAAACGTGAAGCTGCAGCAGATTGTCGGGGAGCTTTCGGCGATGATCGGTAAAAGCGATCAGGCCAAAGCTGTTTTGTCTATGTTACCCAAGCGCAGCGCTAATTTAGTAAAAACATGTTCTGAAGAGTTCTGCACGAAACTCGCCACAAAATGGCGCTGCACTCTTGGACGGAACGTCTCAGAAAAAGAGGAAAACCAGCTAACTTTGTGGAAGTTGGGAGCCGTCCTTGATCCGTTTCAGAAGCGTCTGCTGGGGCAGTCATTTGAGGACTACCGACCTCTGTTCATGTCCGTAACCGACAATGTAGATTCCCTTAATGACGAGTTCAACCAGTATTTGCTGGAAGCGAGCCCCACAAACCCAGCTGTCGAACTAATCGAGTATTGGCATGACTCTACTTCTCGCTACCCAAGGCTTGCAAAAGCTGCACTGACATTGTTGTGCCTAGCTAATGGTAGCTGTGATGTGGAGAGAACTTTCTCCCAGCTGAGATATGTTCAACGACCGGACAGATCTCGAATGGAGACTGACATGTTGCGCATGCAGATGATAATGTATGTCAACAAGGACGTGTAAAAAATCGATGACCAGATTTTCGAGAATAAAATGTATAATTTCTAAGAGTCAATGTTTACTGATTCATTCATTTTCAAACACCACTGATTCATTTTCAAACAAACACAAAATTTCGGGTAGTATACTGTATTTGCTATAATACTCTGGTGTCTGTCCCAATTACCAGCTTGAAACACCAAATTTAACGTGTTATACTTAAAAAGCCCGTGATACGTTTTGATAAGCTCAGTGTAAGTTCTGATAAGTACAACCGTATATTTAACCCGAAAAAACCCGAAGTAAGGAATGGTTTCGCAAAAAAACCGATTTTTCCCCGAATATCAGTTTGAAAAATACCGCCCGATTTTTACCCCCCGAATTTGAAAAAATATAAAACCCGAAAACGAACAACCCTATTTATATTGTGCGTGTGTGTGTGCTGTTATCACTGCTGCTGGGCATGGTAATAGTATAACAGCTTAATTTCACACTGAGAGTGTTTGATGGTGCTGCTATTCTGAGTGCACGGGTGCGCAGTCACATGGTATTTTTCATATTTTGCGGGCTTTCGAACTCATTACATGACAGCCGAGGCACCCTGTATACGCACACATACACCACATTTTCTATATTTAGTGTCTTGCTTGCTTGTACTACAGTGTTGGTCTGGCATATAAACTGGCATTATGAAGAGGTGTTGTCAATCCGCGGTTTTTTAGTTCCAGGAATCCCGGACATGGTTTCTTGTTGCCAATACTCACAGCCGTAATATGCCATATTTTTAGAGCTCATTTGTGAATTTCGTATGGGCACTAGTAAATTTACTATTCTTCATTTGGGGCCTGTTTTGGGGCCAAGTTTATATTTAAGAAAGCAAGAAAAGCAAAACAGGGTCCCCTGTCTGACTTCTTAAACCTGCAGGAATAATCAGGCCTCCCCACGCTAGCACCATCCACTTATTGATGTGATGGAAAGCGAAATATTGGCCCCCAAAACGTGAATGCTTCATGAGCAAACATCATGAACATTTTCATTTGTCTCTGGCGAAGATAATTCTTGCTGTGATTGTAGATTAAAATGCCTGTCTACAGAACACTTTCTGAATTTCAGAAATGAAAAGTTGACATCTTGAATAATAGAAAATTTTTTTGTATATTTCACCAAACAGTAGCATTTTCTGGCTTCGACTGTAGTATTTTTCAACTGCTAGTGTTGGCAGGTCAGGGCAATGAAAATGTTTTTGACAGAATGCAGGAGGGCATTTGACCTTAGGACAGAAAAGATGATTACAAATAAAATTCAGTATTTTAATAGACCAAGTGCAAGTTTTTCTGACATCTATAGCGTTGCAACACCTGCTTTGTGTGTACATAGATCTTAATTCAGGAAATCTTAATGTGTCTCTTTCTTGTCTTCATTATGCAGGTAGATATCGGAGGAGGTGCACTTGCAGAAAAAACAGTGCTCAGCCACCTCCATGCACATTGCAATGGCCTGCCTACAAAATTTGCCCGCAACTTGTTGCGGCACGTCTTTGGGGACGAGGAGTTAGGAGGAAAGTCCCTGTACAGGAAAGGCTCGAACACAAACAAAGATGGCCCATTGAAGGAAGCGCTTGACCCGTTAAGGCTGAACGCAGTCATAGGTATGTAATAGTTTAAACCACAAAGACAGGGTACATAAAAAGGTGATCCGTGTCTGTAGAAATACCTTTAGGCTTTAGCAAGTCGATGCACTAGTCTAGTTCTGGATTCTATCAAGGCTGCAGTGGGCGCATTCCGATGGTGACGGAATACAAAAACACTCGTGTGCTGTGCATCGAGTGCATGTTGGAATCCCAGGGGGGTCAGAATGATTCCTGAGCCCCCGACTATGGTGTGGCTTTGATACGTAAAGCCCACAGTATTACCGCAAGAAACAGATTTTACAATGGAAAAGATGCAGATATACTGTCACGGGATGGAAATTTGTTCCCATGCAATCAGGCAGCTTTTTTTTCGCTCTCTGTGGACCACATCATGTTTCTCCCTATGTATTCCATTGCATTTGATATTTGACTGTGAAAGTCATGAGCAGGATGATTACGCATGGCTCAACTAACCACTGCACCAGTTTGTCTTTTGGTGTGGCTGTTGCTATAGCTGAATGAGCAAATAAGTTTTTGAATTATCCTTAGTACCTAATCTGGCACATTATTATGACTAACCTATGTGAAAAGTTTGTTCCCACACCACCTTGTAATAATGGCACTAGCCTAGAAGTAGGCTCTTGCAAAAGCTGTGGAGGCAGTTTTGGTATTGTACACAATTGCACGCCGTTTGTGGTCTGAGAATTGGGTAAGTACAGTGTGTATTTCTGTGGTTGATTACTAAGAAAGCTTTGTTAATTTTTTGTTCTTTCTTCCACACAGGATACACATGCGGTCACTTCAGCACCACGACCCTCCACCTCAAGAACAGCCTCTCCTCAATGAGAAGTAGGGAGATAAAATGAAAGAAAATCTGTTCGAGCAATTGCTGCTCGAGTTGGATGACATGATTGAAAGCCATGGGAGAAATGTTGTGTTGCTACTAAACAACTGTGGCGCACATGGCGTTAGTCAGAAGATAACATCTGTCGAGTTCATGTTCCTGCCTCCCTATACAACAGCAGGCCTGCAGCCATGGGACGCAGGCATGATAGCCAACTGTAAAGCTTTGTATCAGCGGTGCATGCTTGAGTGGCTCATCTTAGTCATTGACTGCTCAGCTCCTGGCACGTAGGGCCATGCAGAGGGGCTCCCTAATTCGAAGATCAGCTTTTTTGAAGGCCATGTGCTTGGTGCGTGGTACGAAATGAAACAGTCCACCATACACAAATGCTTCAAAAATTTCCAGTCCCAGCTGGAACGGACTATTCATTCTGGAACAAGGCCTGGGTTGGCTGCACGAATGTTATTGACCTGCAATGCCTGGGGCATTGTTGCAAGTGAATGGTCATCGCCGCGAGTGGGGGGTGGTAGGGCTTTTGACGTGAATATGCGCGTAATGGAAGCAATCAATACCATCGGCAGAGGGGCAACTGCACTGACTGACTTTTGGTCAGTAATGACTGTTTCACACAGAGGTTTGCACCTTAAAACATTCCAAAAGATCTGAAATCAAAATTCAGGTCTGCTGGTAAGGTGGCTGTGGCAAGTGTCTTTTGTGATGCTATCGCAGCTGTGTGGAAATTTTACAGCGAAATGGAGCCGGCATTCACAAAAAAATGTGATCATAGTCTACGAAGCGACATGGATGACAAATGGTCATTCAGCCCATATTGGTGTGGGCTCAATAACTGAATTTGACGCCGAGCTGGTGCTTGACTGTGTTGTGATCTCCAATAGATGCCATGGATGCCCACTTGGGCCGAAAGAAGACGAAGGCTATAGTGAATGGAGAGACTCACGTGTGTCAATAGAACACCGATGCAAACTCAATCTGAATTGAGGTAGAGGCAGCATTGATCTTGTTCAGAAGGTCACTGGAAAGGAATGACCTCCGCTACACATCCATTGTTTGTGATGGTGATAGCTGTACTTTTCAGGCCTTTTGTCAAGACAAGGCCATACGGCTTCATTACATTCAACAAAAAGAACTGTATCAAACACCTAAAAAAAGAGGATGGGTAGAGCCCTGCGCACACTTGTCTCAAAAAGCTCAAATAAACCAATTGGAGGGAAGGGTGGCCTGACCCAAGACCTAATCAAAAAGCTTACTAATTATTATGGTATGGCCATATGTAACAACAGTGAGGTATACAAAGGGCCATAATGGGAACCTTCAATCATGTCACTCCAACAGATGAAAAGCCTCATCACGAGCTCTGGCCTCCAGGACTCCTGAGCTGGTGCAGACACCGGGCTGCTGAAGCTGAAGTTAAAGCTCCGCCACAACACAAGTACAAATTGGCAAGACATGTCGCAGCTGCATTTCTGCCCGTGTATCAATGCCTCTCAGATCCTCAACTACTCAGCCGCTGCCAAGGCAAGAAGACTCGGAATGCAGGCGAGAGTCACCACTCTGTCATATGGTCAATTCTACCAAAACAACAAAATGCTTTGTTGATTGCAGCAGCAAGAGCTGTCAATGAGGCAGTCTGCAAGTACAATGCCAGAACTCTTCATGCATGCAGAGTGTCTTGTGCTTCACTTGGCTTGAAGCCAGGAAAGCATTCTATTAGAACAGCTGCAGAAAACCATGACCTACAAAAAAAAGGGGTCATTTTATGTGTCACTTGCCACATAAAATGGCAAGTGACACATGCCCCGAGCACGGCACTGGACCACCCGATTTGAGGCAGTCTGTTAAACCACAAGTGAGGAACAGTGGCTGAAAAGTAAACTCCCTGCTCAGCTGTGGCGAAGAGCCTACCTCAGGGGAGAGACAGGGAGCAGTTCAGTGCACCTGCACGAGCTGTGTCTAGCGATGTGTGGAATGTTTTTGGAACTTCTACCCCTACACTTCCAAACACTGGTTCCCAGCGACTGATGGAGAAGGTGGAAGAGCACCTCTAAGCGCCTGTTTGGCCCCGCTTGGAGAATCCTATCCTGCGGTGGAAGAATTCCGGCGAAGTCGTGTACCTGTGACTGTCCCAGCTAGCTCGGCTGTGCCTCTCTCTGCCAGCAACCCAGGTGCCAGCAACTCTCAACGAGAAACATAACTTACGTCCGTATCACGTCTAGATATGACAACCGTTTTGGAAGTGTAAATACCTTCCGACAAACAGGCCCTTCCCGTGGCGACGGCCAACGAGCTGATCGCCCACTTTCCGGTTAAGGAAGAGGAAGAAATCCCTTGGACCCGCCAACCAATGAGAGTGCAGCCACATTTGCTAGCACCTCAAGCGAATATCTGCAACGTGGTCGAGGCAGAGGGCAAAGAAGAGGCCCATCGCAAGGAGGAGGACGTGGACGTCCTAAAGGTGAAGCCAGCCAGGGTGATGGAGGTAGAACATCTTTTACCCCTCAACCCGAATTCTCAAGCATGCAGTCAGACGTTCTAAACCGCGACTGCTTTGTTCTTGAGGGTATGGCGTTTCACCAACTTACTCTCCCAGACTACATCTCTCCAGAGATGACTGGTCTCAACACACTCATCGACACAATATACGTGAGATTAAGTGCGACAAACACTTATTTTTCAATAAACGTTACCAAGAGCATATTTTCGTACTATTGTTGTGTCTTTGGGTACGCTCGTGTGCTCAAGCTGTCTCAGACCAGTGACAGTCCGTTAACTCACAACGAGACTGCTTTCGTTGACTTCTTAGACAGCAGCTCTTTCAAAGTGCCTGAGCTACTAAGCATCAACCTTTCCGCTTTCGGTAGAACCTTTCTCGCAAGCGGAACAAAATTTAGGTTTAGGATGGCTCCCCGAGCCTACACGAGAGTGGTTGGCATTCAAGGCTTTTTCAGCCATGTAGATACTGACACGCACTACCTATATGCAGCTTATCCCTGCTTTAGTGTTCCGAGCAATTAGTGTTTATACACAGCAACATGCACTACGAAGGAAGGCTGAGTGAGCAGTGCCCAGTGGTATGAATAAATTTAACAATGAAAAGTCTCGCGCCTCACTTTTACAATGGTTCGAGAAATATAGTGGATAAGACAGCCAGCTAAGATCATTGTAACAAGATAACGTACTTCACTTTTTCAATTCTACTGTTGTGAAATGGTAGTCTCAAATATTCACTTCGCTTCAAAATTATTTGAATTAGACAACTATTTGCTTCGTATTCACTTGGAAATGAAAAACCACTACAGTCGCCAACCGTTTATTCGGACGCTGAAAATTCGAACATGCTCATTCATTTGGACACCCTCACGGCACCGCCACTCGTCCCATTGAAGTAATTACCACGACCGATAGTTAGGACGCCCTACAGTGCGCCGGCCGTTCGATTTTTCGGACTCCGGCTGCCTGGTCAGGTGCGACGTTGACCACCACGACAAGCTGACCACGATGTTTGCATTTTATTTATTTGTTTAAATATATGTTACAGGCCTCAATTGAGGCATTAACTAAGGGGGGCAGAACATAGAAAACACACAGAAAATACATAGAATATTTGACATACATAAAACAGTAGCAATTGACATAACTCAACCGGATCCTCAACCAGAGTACTAACGCAACATAGTGAGATAGCGGTAAACGCGGCGACATAACAGTACCATCGCTACAATAAGGTGCAACAACGTAGTGTAAATACAAGAATGCGTGGTGCGACAATCATAAAATTTCACATTTTATTAGACATATAGTCTGTCAAGGCGTCACGGAATGAATCATGGTTGGACAGGCATGCAATGGTATCCGGGAGGGAATTCCGAAACCTGACCGCACCGAGGAAGGGCAGAATATTGGAATGCTTGTGTAGAACCGTAAAAGTGGGCAGAGCTGAAATGATTATGAAGCCTGTGTCACGTGGAGTAGGGTTGTTTCAAGCATGCCGGTGCTCGAGTGGAATGAATGAATTTGTGAAACAGTGTCAACAGGGCAATGTCTCAGCGAGCGTTCAGGGATTGTAATGAAAGTTTAAGCTCGGTTTCCAGCACTGAAAAGGTGCACTTACTATGGTTGGATAGCTGGTGTTTATATCCACGCAGCATCTCCAAGTTACAATTGCCGATCTCGAACGCTGTACTTTTGTTGGCTGCCCGTAATGGTTGCCGTGTTTCGGATTTAGCCAGTTTGGCATCCACTGACTGTCTACCACGGTAAAAACTGCAGGCCAGGCCAAGCCAAGCCAGTGAGCTCGGAAATCGGTACTCGGCCTTTGCGTTGTCTGTTGTTTCTCGACCCAGGCCTTGTCGACAGCTACCTTTAGAGTCTCACTCTGTTGCTTTGTGTGCTAGGCCTGATCTGCTTCTACACGATCTCGTCCAGTCGTCACGTAGTATGGAATGACACAACCCCTGCCATCTGCACCAACGAGACGTGGCAATTACCAGACTCTGAAGTCTGCAGGGAAGCAGAAAAATTTTCGCGATGGCAGCCATCTGATGCTGGAAGTGTCCCTGAGCATGTGGCTGAGCGCTAGTGCAGCTAGGCAGATACCAGTGTCTGGCGATATGCTCAGACAAAAAGCAGAGACGCTGGCCCTGCACATGAATATTACTGGATTTAAATTCAGCGATGGCTGGCTGCGGAACTTCAAAAAAAAAAAAAAAGGTACAACCTGGCATTTAAACGAATGTGTGGCGAGAGTGGGGCTGTTGACCAAACCATCGTGTTGAACTACCGCGCTGACAAGCTGTGTGCATTGCTGTGCCAGTAACTCTCTAGACAACGTCTTCAACTGCGATGAGACGGGCCTCTTTTATAAGATGTTGCCTGACAAGACGCTTGCTTTGTCCGGGGAACCCTGCCACGGGGGAAAGCATAGCAAGGAGTGTCTGACAGTTGTCTTGGGAGGAAACATGTCAGGAACGGAGAAGCTTCCGCTCCTCGTTATAGGCAAGTCAAAACATCCTAGATGTTTTAAAAGGGTTAAGTCACTGCCTGTCTGGTATGAGATAAACTCTAAGGCGTGGATAACCCAGGATCTTTTCAAAAAATATGTACAGAAGCTTGACCAGAAATACGAGCTTCAGAACCGCAAGGTGCTGATGCTTGTCGACAACTGCGGTGCCCACTGGCACATAATCAATCTAAGTTGTTTGCCGCCAAATACTACAAGTGTATTGCAGTACATGGACCAGGGCGTGATTAAGAACTTGAAGCTTCACTACCGACCGCGCCTTTTGAATCGTGTGCTCTTGTGCGTGGACCGCGGCAAGAACTACCGTATTTACTCAAATCTAACGCGCACCTTTTTTTCCGATATTACGGGTCCAAAAATTGGGTGCGCATTGGAATTAAGTACGCCCCTAAAACTCTGATATCATATCGCCATTGGCATTCAAAATGACCGCCTTGTACGCACTTCAAGCCTAGCTGTCTATGCCTAGCTGCAGTAACATCCTCCGTCTGCTGTGGTGGTACATGTGCTTAGGTTAATCTACCAGTTTTCCGTGTTTGATCTACCAGCATGAACGTGCCAACAACGAAGGTACGCCGAGTTCATCATGATGCCGCATTTAAAAGGAAAATCATCTTGTGTGCGGAGACGGACGGAAATCAGGCCGCATCACGCGCGCGCATTCAGAGTTCCAAAAACATGCGTGCGGGACTGGCGAAAGCAGAAGGAGATCTTCGCCAGCAAGGCTACACGAAAGGGTTTCAGTGAACTGAACGAAGCAGGGCCGGTTCGCCGAAATAGAAGAGTGGCTCGCAGAATACGTTCAAGAGCAGCAAGCGGCGCAGCCGGCCCGTGACGACCGATTTGCTCAAAGTCCGGGCAGTGCAGTCAGCCCTACAAACAGGGCTAACGCGGAGCGACTTCAAAGCTAGCAGGTGCTGGCTGTCAAATTTTTATGAAGAGAAAAGGCTTTTCTTTTCGAAGGCGGACGAGGATATGCCAGAAGTTGCCTGAAGAATATGAAGAAAAGCTGCACAGGTTTTCAGCGGTTCGTTTTGAGCTTGCGGCCACAGGAACGGCTACCACCTCGGCCAGATTGGAAATGCCGATCAGACACCGCTCTACTTCGACAGGCCTGCCACCACAACCGTTGAAAAGAAGGGGGCGAAGCAAGTGTGCGTGTTGTCTTTCGGCCACGAAAAAACACGCATCACCGCAATGCTTTGTTGCACCACGGATGAACACAAGCGGCCCCCGTATCTTATATTCAGATGCAAGACACTCCTGAAAGGAATCGTGTTTCCGAGTGGCGTGATTGTGCGAGCAAATGAAAAAGGTTGGATGACTACGGACTTGGTCGCCAACTGGATCGATCACGTCTGGCGCAAGAGACCCGGCGGCAGTTTGGGCCTGCGTGAGATGCTTGTGCTCGACGTGTTTAGGTGCCATCTCGACCAACACATCAAGGACAAGCTCGCTGCGTGCAACACCGACCTTGTCATGATACCCAGCAGCATGACACTCGCAGGTCCAGCTGCTCGATGTTTGTTTAAACAAGCCGGTTAAAGATAGGATTCGGGCACTCTACACCGAATGGCTTGTCAGTGGCTGCCATGAATTCACTCCCAGCAATAGAATTAAACGTGCCTCGCTGCAAGACTTCACTGGATGGGTGACAGATGCGTGGTGCACGATACCGTCCGCCATGGTCAGCAAGGCCTTTCAAAAATGTGGGATATCGAATGCCATGGACAGAACCGAGGATGAAATGCTTTGGTCCGGCAAAAGTGATAAAGAGTTGTCCGACAGCGAAGACAAGTGAACCTTGTGCCGGCGTAGTGAAAACAATCTTGACAAGATAAGCTGTTTCCTTTTGTGTGTGTTTTTTATTATCGCAACTTTAGTGCATCGAGATGAAATCCTTGTTTTTCCAAACGAGACAAAGTTGTATTGCTGTATGAAAGCGTGAGGTGCGCGGTACTTTTTTTTTTTGATTGGTCATGGAAAACGGGTGCGCGTTACAATCGAGGGCACGTTAGAATCGAGTAAATGCAGTACGTTGTGGATGTGCTCTCGGCCATCAGCATCCTGTCTGATGCCTGGAAGGCAGTGACGGTAGACACAATCCGCGACTGTTTTCGCCATGCAGGATTTGTCCTTGATAGTGAGGACAGTGCCACAGGCCAGGACTCCGTGGCTGAGATGCTGCCTGACGCAAGCATTATGGACGACCTCCTTGCCAGTACGATATCCCCACCGTTACGTTTGAACAGTTTGCGAACTTCGAAGGTGCCGTCCAGCCCTGCGCCGAGTTGGATGATGAGGAGATCGTCCGTCAGGTTATGGAGCCATCGCAAGTGGACAGCGGCTCTGATGACGACGCACCACCCACACCACAGCCATCGAGTGCGTACTTGGCGCAGGTCTTGGCGACGTTCTTGTCTACTTATTGTAATGGTCAGACACTGTCGGATATACAGGCTGACCTGACCGCACATAAATGTGCGCATTTTTTCCGACCACTGGGACCATAAAGGTACTTTTTTCTGGCGAATACCTTTTTTCGGACTCTCGAGTATTCCGACTTTTCAGCGGTTCCCGTCGAGTCCGAATGAACAGTCGGCGACTGTATTCGCACATGCCTACATCTGAGGATACAGCTCTAGCAATGTTTCTAGACCCAAGATTTAAGGATGCCTGTTACATGGAAAGGGCTGAGAAGAAGTGGGCCTGCGCTGTTCTCACCAAAGCTGCAGAGGGAACACTGCAAGTTGTATGCTGTGAAACATCAAGTGAGAGTGGTACAAGTTTAGATAGCTCCGAAGATGCTTTTGTGTGGGGGGGCCTTGGCAAGCTTTGCTTCAGATGGTTCTCAGAAGTCTGGCCCTTCCATCGATGACGACAGCTATCAGAGGACTCCCCCCCCTTCCTCGCTGTGAGAAACCACTTGAATGGTGCAAGAGAAAAAGGCGTTCACCCGTCCCTTGTAAGGGTAGCCCGCAGGTACCTTTCAGTGCCAGCAACCCAAACAACAAGTGAAAGGCTGTTCTCGACAGCAGCTGCCATTGTAACCTGTAGAAGGAAGCACCTTCTTCCCCAGCATGTGGAGCAACTAGAGTAAAGCCTCGTTATTGGAGTAATTCGGCATCCTCGCTCCCTCCCGTCAAAAATGTACACAACCCCATGGCAGTAGACCTTCGTTAATTTGGCACAAAACTGCACACGCACAGGTTAATTCGGACTAGAGGCAGGCCAACGATGGTGCTGGTATACAACCTTAAACGAGTTTTCAGAGCACGCATCACTGCCGTCATCGGTGTCGCGTCGATGCGCGAGGTGTTACTGCGCTGTTGCTCTCTGCTGCGGTGGCGGTACCGGCTAAGTGCGCGAAGTACGCGGCCAAGGACTTGGCAACCACAGTAAAAATTCACAAGGCACTGAAAGACAGCGCTTCCAGAGAAGAGGTGATGCGCCAGTTTGACATAAAAAGAAGTACACTATCGACATATGTCCACAATGAGGCACAAATAGTGGAAGTCTTTTAATGCGTGTGGTGCAAATAGTCTTTATCTGTGATATTTCTTTACTTGAAACATGTTATTAAAGGATTTTCTGTGATTTCTTTGTGTGTATTGTAGCCTTTTAAGTAGGAGAAGGGAGGAACTTTTTCACTGCGTGTGGAGCTACTCATCTTTATGTCATTATGTTTTTTACTTGAAATATGTGACCAAAGGATTTTCGGTGATGCATTATGCATGTGTGTCTTGTAAGTGTTACCTGTTTAGAATGGAGCACCTTCACGTGTGAGCAGCTAGTCTATATAGATAAATTTTTTTTACTGGTTAACATAAATTATGTTTGCCCTAGAACCTAAACTTAATCTTAAACTATGATTTAACTATTCTGAGCCAACTGTGCTGCTTTAATTGGTCTTGTTTAGAGAGGGGTACCTGTTTTATCTGGTCAACCTGTTAAGGGGGGAAGAGGTTTTTTAGACATAAATGTTTTATTATTTAAGTTAGGATGATGAAAACTTCAGTGATCATGTATTTTCATGGGTTCACATCAATTATGAACTCAGTTTTTATGCAGACCATGCCATTAATTTTGAACTAATTATTCATGAAAACGTCATTTTATCACATCTTTATTGAACTGGCTGCACCGATCCTGCTGAATTAAATGTCATTGGATTCTACAGATATCAAAGAGTGCAACAAGATTATTTTATGGTTCTAGCTTTCCTAGAACAAAAGTTATGAAGCTTCAAAGTTCACATTTGAATGACTGAGAAGAAATACTTTTCTTATTTCACCCTTTCTAAAAATCTAACTTCTCACAGTAACATTTGACATCCTTTTGCACTCACTAAACATTCATATTTCCAGCAAAACAAAAATGATCAAAATTGAGTGTACCAAAGCTGAGAAAAGCCTGTCAGAAGACTAAGGTAACGAAAAAAAATTAAACTGGGAGAATAGCAAAAAACAAAACTCAGCGTATTCAAGGATTGCTACAAAAATAAAGAGTGCCGTACTTTGCACATAAATGCCTTAAAAGGCACCAGGTAAATAGTCTGCATCACATTTCTGTCGTTGCCGCTGTTTTGCTTGTTGCAAAAACCTGGCCGAGGCTGCACGTTTCCGCTCAGCACTCATGATTCGACGGGAATCTTTCTCTTCTGCCCTTCGCCTGCCCTTGGAGTTTTGTTATAATTGAAGTTCTCTAAGAATACGGGTTGAGGCTTCCTTCACTCCGGAACTGAAACGCATCACCGCTTCGGCAACTGCAGTCTTGACGGCAATCAGTGAGGCATGTTTGCCTTTTAGCACAAGAGACCATAACTGAATGGAGTGCCTTGTTTGCGTTTTGCGTCTTTCCTCTCTGGCACCGTTTCAGCAACACCATGTCAGAAAGTCGCTCGTAGACTGGAAGCAGTGCTTCACGAATATTTTGAGGAAAATTGTAGCTGTGTCTCGGCAGTGGTTCTCCCCTTGCAGCGGCAGCATTCTGCTTGCACCACGAGCCACTGCCACTCGGGAACAAGGTGTGGTTAACACTAGTGTACCGTCCGTCTTGGCCGTACGGAGGCTTGCGGGACTCGTTCGCAAAGCAATCTTTTGTTCGCTGTTGTCGACGTGCGTAGGAAGATGCCTTGAAGTTTGGTTTGCTTCTGTTTTGTGTATGGACAGTGTTCAGCATGAGGTACTGCTGTGTGCCTATGTGCACATCAAGTGCAAGAAAGAAGGACGCCGGAGTATCATTCCACGAGATTCCTGCCGACCTCGAGTTGCGCCAACGATGGCAAAAGGTGATCTCCCGAAAGAACTGGGAGCCGAACACAACATCTAATTACTCCGTCGTTTGCAGTAAGCACTTCGTTGGCTCGGACTTCAGGGAGAATACCAAAATCCGACAACTAAACAAGAGAGCGCTGCCCAGCGTGTTCACGTGCTATCCCTTGTATATGAAGCCTGCACTTGCCAAGGTACGCAGTGATGCAAGTAGTCGAAAGCGCGCTGTGCAGCTTGACTGCGGCCAGGAGAAGGATAGGAAAAAACGGGAAGCGGTAACTGCTACTACCTTCGACGAGAATGAAGACCCTGGCTGTCCTGGCGTCGCGTTATTAGCCGTTGCGCGAGCAGCTTTCACGCTGACTAAGAGGCCAGCATGCTCGAACGCAGCTCTTACTTTGAGTGGCACAGTATGTGCTGTAGCAACGTCGGTGCATACCAAAGTGTTACCTCACAGAACAGCGGCGTTTGCGAAGCGAACATTTTCAACTCAGACGGAAAGGACCCTAAGTGCAAGCAGTTTCGTAGATCGCCGAAAACAGAGAGCCAAAGAGAAAGCCCTTCAGATACAGATCGTCAGGTTGCAACAGACAGTTGACAGTTAGAAAGAACAACTTTGCAAGCTGAAGGAGGACTGCAATGTGAGTGCCTTTGTGGACCTTGTAGCCTGATGCGCACCAAAATAAGGCAAATGCTGTATTCATTGTGGACCAAGTTATCAATTACGGTAGGAAGAGACCAACGTGGTCTGAAACTACCGTGGGGTACTGCGTGATCTCGAGGAATCTCTCGACCAAGACCTACGAGTATGTGCAGATTGAACATCTTCTGCGTTTACCATGCAGAAACACTTTACAAAAGTATATTGGATCGGCAACTGGGGAAATTGGCTTCAGCCCTCTGGTTCGCTGCAGGCTCAGAACAGAGCTTCAGGGACTAACAGCATCACGGTCAAAAGTGCGCAGTTTGGTAGTAGACGAAATGCACTTCAAGCAAAAGCTTGAATATAATAAACAAAGACACGCTTTTGTTGGTGATGTCAATATGAGCATTGATCTGGAGCATCTAATACCAAGTGACAGCGACCAGTTAGCAAATTAATTGCTTTGTTTCTTGCTTTGTGGCCTGTCGACACGCTTTAAAATACCTGTCGGGTACTTTTTTACTAAGGCCTGCACAGGAGCCGAGCTCGCAGCAGACCATTCGTCACGTTGTCAAGAAGACAGAGGAACTCGGTTTTGAAATAGTTCGTCTTGTCACTGATAACCACAAAACAAACGTCGCTGCCATGGACATATTAAGCAAAGGAACGGCTAAAATATCTGCTCCACATCCAGCGGATCCTTCAAGATTCCTTTATCTTGCTTTTGACCAATCCCACATTATTAAGAATATGAGATCACAATTTCTTGCAAAGGACATACGTGGCAAAAATTCTCGCCTCCATTGCTAACTCCGCCCTCTCCTTCCTGTCCGCCCTGGCCCTTCGAAGGCATTGAGGAACTGCCGACGAAATTCTTCCCATGACGTCAGTGTCGCCTCGTGGTTCTCAAACCATGTTATCGCGGAATCTTCAAGAGCGAAGTACACGTAGCGTAGCTTACGCTCGTGGGTCCAGTCGTTGAGGTTGGCGACCCGGTCAAAATGGTCAAGCCAGTCGTCGGCGTCCTCTGAAGCACTCCCATGGAACGGATTTGGCGTCCGGGTCTGATTGACGACCACGTGCGACGCTGCAGTAGCGGCAGGAGGTGGTTGGTTTCGTCATTCTACTTCGTTCGGGTAGCAGACCGTGCTGTGGCTGGAGTCCCTGGAAACGTCGGCTGGTACGTACGTGCACAGGGGTAAGCTCGGCTGAACTACTCGCCAGGCTTAGGTCTGGGGTACGCTCCGGAGATCTTAATATCGACCGTACCCAGCACCTCCACCAGAAATGTCACCCAGCTAGTACAGCTAGAATAGTTGACCAGCAACAGATAGGCAAAAAACACGGCAGCCTTTAATAATGGCTGGACCTCGGAGAGCGCGCGCGCAACCACGAACTTTGTCGTTCTCGCCTCAAGGGGCCAGTGTCGCCACGTGCCAACTTATTTCGCAGTCAATATAACTTGCTGTCACGGCTAAAATACTGATCTAGGACGCATGAAAATTGGCAAGGTTATGGATCAGCAGTGGCAGAATCCAAAAAAAGCATTTTCAAAAAAACTTATTTTTTCGCGATTTTTGGTCTCAAAGACCTACTCTTCCCCCTTGAAAAGCAATAATGTGGTATGTGTAGCATACAAACTACATTGTGGCAAAATGCACGAAAACATATGCCTTGGGTAAGAGCAGCACAGGTTTGTGCATTTATGAGGTAGTTCTTTCTTCAATAATTATATCAAAGTGTTTACTCATGCAGCGAGTTTATTGAGTACTTCGTTAAGTGTTCGGCTTCCATGCACTGTTTATGGCTCTCGTATTTCTTTCAGGACAAAGAAGGTTTTGTTGATAAGCTTGGCCTACCTTATTTCGACAGAGTTTCAGTGCACAATGACTGCAATGCAGACTCAAAATAAATGGAAGAGTTTGGAGAGGGCATATAAGCGCAGCAAGTCAAATAACCGCTCATCTGACCACTCCCTGGTTACCTGCGAGTACGAGAAGTCAGTACAGGCCAGTACTGCCATTAGATCGTAAAGCTCATTATATTATTCCTAGGGAATTGGCTTAAGTGCTGGAATGAGAACATCATATCACACGGACAGTCCTCCAAGTGCCAGGGGAGACTCTTGAAAGCAACGGGTGAAATGGTCCTACTTGAAATGCAATTGTTTCTGAGCCCGATTTCCTATGCTTCAGAGAGGGCAAAAGAAGAAAAGAAGAAAATCTACCACCTCTGTGGAGGCTCTTGTTGAGTACAAGGCTGCGAAGCAGGAGCACGAACTGAGATTTGAGAAAAAAATAGCACTTCTGGAGTGCCTTGTTGGTGCTGTAGAGGCATGTGCTGCCATTAAATAAGTTTTGAGCATGAGTGAACTTTTATTTTTTTGTCAAACTTAACAAGAATGCTTTCACATTACCTTCCACATGAAGATAGTGCTCTTTAAGGAGGGACGCAGCTTCTGAAAACCGAAAAATCGTGTTGCTGTGCAACAAGAACTTGGCTCTATGCCAGCAACCGAGAGGAAGTTCCAAGCGATGGAGCCTGATCCCGAAGCTGCCACCGCTACAACTGAAGGCGAGAAATTTTTCCTCGTGCAAGTGGATGCCCTAGGCGACCTGCTGTCCAAGACCCTATGCCAGCGCTGCCTCGCGACTGGGATGTAAGTCCAAGGAGGCACCCAGCTTGGACTTGCCATGAAACTTGAGCTGGTATGCCCACATCGTGGAATGTAGTGTCAAGCGCCTGGTTTTCTGCTAGTCAGAGCGAATCAATGGCCCTCGATGTAAATGTCAGAGCCATTATGGCCACGAAGAAAATAAGGAAGGGACAGATGGCCCTCAATGACCTTTGGACAACTATGAATGTATCCCACCGAGGCCTGCACCATAAGATCTTCCAAAAGTACCTGAAGAAATTCAGGGAACCAGAGGGCATGGAGCAGTTCTATTCAGAATCAGCTCCTGCTGTGAAAAAGGTCTACAAGATGGACACATCCTTCTGCAGAGACATCACTGTGAGTTACAATGGAACATGGCATAAGCGTGGACACATGTCCCATATTGGAGTTGGGGCAATAATTGAATACCATACGGGCGTCATCTTGGACGCCATTGTATTATCAAGTAGGACCAAAAGCCTGGAGACCCAGGATACGTAAGCTGGCAGGAAGATCATGCGTGCCAGAAAAACACAGACTCTAATACCCCTGTTACACGGGCGACCTTAACCCTGGTTAAAGTAACCGCGGTTATCGCTAAACACGGCTAGCGCGGTTACACGGCAGGTGAAACTGTGGTTAGCCGCTAACCACAGTTGACCGCAAACCGGGCTTGGCAACCTCAGTTTAGGGTAACCGATGTTTCGGAAACGGGCAAAATGGCAGACAGTACTTCTCCCGAGTGCAGCGCTGGCACTTCCCAGATATATTCAGAAAATCATATCATTTGGCCTGACGGGACAACTGAGGCACTGATACGCAAATTTGGGAACATAATCTGGCCGCGCGGCGCTCAAATAGTCGAAACGCACGCCTCTACACAGAGATGACGGCTACGCTCAACGCCAGTGTTCCCGCCAGCGAAGGACCATACTCGACGAAGCAAGTGCGCCTGAAGCTCGACAACATGAACAAACGTTATCGGTAATTGAATAATGGGAAAGACCCCGTGCAGGGGAGTATGTACTGGTCAGAGGACGCGGTGCCTGCTTGCTACACGAGATGCCAGCCACTAATGCCTGGATAACCCAGAAATTCAACCAACAAAAGGCGCGGGCGGGAAAAGCCTCTAGCAAACAGCAACGCGTGAACATGAGAGAATGCGACCAGTTATGCCATCGCCGCATGTCAACACTAGGGCTTTATGGCATTGATACGCGTGCCGGATTATTTTTAAGCTTGGTGTAATTTCAGCCGTAGTCATATGTTTGTAAGGTGCATGGGCAACTCGCCGTATGGTCTCTCTGCTGTCCAGGCCCACCGAATATGGGGTCATAAATTGGCCTCTATATCTGTGCAGATATTCAAACCATGGACAAGCACTGCATACCACCATGGAATGCGAGTTGAGCATTGTGTGCTGTCATGCGAAATTTTTATATGGTTTTTATCTATTGCATCACCCATATTCCTGTGCCTATGTCCTGTGTAATTTTTCTGTTTGTCTTTTAACATGTTTCTTTGCTCCGTGCCTGGTCAGCTCCTCTGGTGTCGCTCCTGACCCTCACGTCCGATTGGCCTCCGGACGTGGGTTTCACGGCTGGGGTTTCTGGTTCCCCTAAAACCAGAATGCATGACCATTGAAGGAAAAACAAATTCACTCACCGCCATATCGCAACATCCTCTGTTTGAGGCCGCACAGGCCGCCTGGGCACAGACTGTCCCGGCGGTAATGCCCTTGAACAGTGGAAACCCCAACCATCTGGACCAAAATGCACACCAGGCCATCGGTGGTGCACACCGTCTCCATACGTATTGGCAGTGGGCGGAGCCTCTCAGACTTGTTGGCGTCAAGGCACACCTGGTGCCCAACCCGCACTCTGATTTGGCCCCCCACCTTCCGGTGCGGATGGCGCGCAATGCGCAGCATATTGCTGGACCCACCAATGATCTAGAGGTCACTCCTCTGTTTCAGCAATTGTTGTCGCTCAATGAGACGTCCGTAGGCGACTTCCAAGCAGGCCGCCTTTTTTCTGTACCCATGGCGAAGGATTCCCGATCCATGGCGTACCTTGTTGCCGCCCTAGCCCAGGGGGTTTCCGGCACCAAGGATGAAACCCCGTTCCTCACTGCTGTGTTGATTTCTGTGTGTCTGGTGAAAACATCCAAGCTCCCACTTCTCACCCAGTTGCCGGTGAGGGTGTGTGGGAACCTCCGGGTGACAGGCGTCAAACGAGAAATGGTAAAGTATTCGTCTCCTGCTCCCGATGGTAAGATCATGGCTGCCGATCTGGCCAGATTCATGGCCTTGTACGCCAACATCGGTGAGACGGAGGCGTTTTTTTTTTCAGACTTCACACGTGCCCCACGCCAGTGTTCCCGCCAGCGAAGGACCATACTCGACGAAGCAAGTGCGCCTGAAGCTCGACAACATGAACAAACGTTATCGGTAAGTGAATAATGGGAAAGACCCCGTGCAGGGGAGTATGTACTGGTCAGAGGACGCGGCGCCTGCTTGCTAGACGAGATGCCAGCCACTAATGCCTGGATAACCCAGAAATTCAACCAACAAAAGGCACGGGCGGGAAAAGCCTCTAGCAAACAGCAACGCATGAACATGAGAGAATGCGACCAGTTATGCCATCGCCGCATGTCAACACTAGGGCTTTATGGCATTGATACGCGTGCCGGATTATTTTTAAGCTTGGTGTAATTTCAGCCGTAGTCATATGTTTGTAAGGTGCATGGGCAACTCGCCGTATGGTCTCTCTGCTGTCCAGGCCCACCGAATATGGGGTTGTAAATTCACAACTTGCGGGAAAACGCGCGCCATCTACAGTGCATCACCGAAAGCTGCAGCGCTTTGGGTGCGAGGCTATCTGTTTGGAAAACTGGCGAGAGTAGCAACGCCATTTACTTTGTGGATGCGCATTCCTCGTGCTTGCGAAGACGTAAAACTTGTGTCTCTGCGAAGTGTATTTTCGTGCCCTGCGCTAGCGAGGATCATATGCTTACAGTATGATTGAAGAAGACCCGATACCATTCGCATTTTCAGTGAACGGATGGACAACAGAGCTGTCGCAGTGTACGATAAGTAGCGATTGTGTTTGGCGGTATTTACACTCAGTTACACACAGCGTGCGTCAAGCGCATCGTGGCTGGACTCTCAAAGAAGAAGGGTACGTGATGAACGCTATGCTGAACGTCAGTACCGCTGACGCAAAGCTCGGCCTTGTGCGGGCGGCGTGCAAACCGTCTATGAGAGCAGGTGTGTACACTGTGTCGGCATGGTACCTCCGAGCCTCGGGCAACATCGCTGGAGCGCATTGCGAATGTGTTGCAGGGTAAGAAACTTTTTACTCAGCTGTTTTTTGAAAATGCAATATAGACGCGCTGAACCGTTGGGACTTTGCCGAATAGCTATCATTTTATAGACTGTTGAAGTTAGATAAACTGTTGCAAGTCAGCGCTGTGTGCGTGTCGCTCTCTCGTGTCCCTGTTTTGCGCTGTTTTTTATTTTTTTCAAGCTATCATTTGCAAAGCTCTGAAAATCAGCTAGCTGTGATGCAAAGCAGAACCTTTCCTGCCGCAACATTTGTTACTTTCCAAACTTTCTGGAGAGTAGCTTGCCCCAGCAACGCTTCATTCCTCCGTCGCGACTGCTGAAGTGGTTATCGCTGTTTAGGAAACTAACTACGGTTTCGGGAAGGTGTTGACCTGTCCCGGTGATCCAGTGACCGTTACAATGGTCCTGAAATGCTTGAGAGAACCGAACATATGAAGCGCGCCGGCGAGTATCTTGCTTTTAGCACATACGTGCATGTGAATGCAGCTTCTCTCTGATTCTCTGTAATATTTCACAGCGCGGCAGCAGCGTAGAAGGTTCACGCTCGCACTTTGGGCACTTGCACTATCATCGTTTGTTTCCGTGATTGTAAGCCGCGTACATGACATGATCGATGGTCGTGCGATAAATAAAAAATGCAGGACGCTGCTCGGTCGTCGAAACGTTCGGTGATTTCGCGGTTAAATGGCGATTATATGCTGCGCGATCGACAGTCGCGCAAGGTCAATAGATAAAAAAAAAAAAAAAACGGGAGGAGCATATCATTCTCGGGCGTCCCAAATTTTTGAGTTATGCACCATTTTTGAGTATGTTAGGCGCACTGGAAGAAAACGGTGGGATGGTAGATCGCGCCTCACAGTATTTTTAGGTAAAATACTGGTCGCTTTTTCAGGTTG
Organism: Dermacentor silvarum; assembly: GCF_013339745.2. Classification (NCBI taxonomy): domain Eukaryota; kingdom Metazoa; phylum Arthropoda; class Arachnida; order Ixodida; family Ixodidae; genus Dermacentor; species Dermacentor silvarum. Next base: position 49,507,610 of record NC_051162.1, on the reverse strand, counting down.
AGTGAGACCTGCCAGCACGTTGCCGGCCTCTTATTCGCCGTTGCCGACAAGGGGGCTGTGCCAGACGAAAACAAGCCGTCGTGCACGGACTTGCCATGCAAGTGGATTGTTCCTTCAGAAGGTTTGTATTATTCTGTATTTTTTTTTTTTTTTGCTAAATAATTCCTTTAGTTAAGCTTCAAGCTGTGGGTCATGATTTTTGAAACGTCGAAAATCACCACATACTTGCACACTCAACCTGCCTACTGGTGCATTTATAATGCTAAGCCGTTATGGAAAGTAGAATATGATTGTGGGGCCTGCTTGTTCTCTGCTGATTATGGCCAAAAGTGCATTGAAAAATTCTTTAATATGCTCATTTTTTTCATTTCAGCAAAGAAACCAGCACTGAAGCTTCCTTTGCAGGAAATTCCTTTTCACAGGAACGTCATTAACAAGCCACCATGCCTAAAACAGCCACGTAACTACAACCCAAGCCAAAAGGTGACTCGTTATGAAGATATTGTCAAGCTGAAGACAAGGCTTGTAAGTGCGTGTCCAACACTGCATGCAGTGCGGTACATGTGCCCCACTGAAAGTGATCTAGCCACGAAAGCAGCAGCAGCATATGTACCCTTGGAAATTGGTGATGAGGACGACTTATGGAACAGTCATGCCTCAGAAGTTTTGGATCTCCACTACGAGTCTTTGAAGGCAGTGTCAAGTGCTGAAAGACAACTTATATGCACCCGCACACTCGGACAAGCTACCAATAAGAATTGGTTTATTGAAAGAACAGGCCGCTTGACGGCATCATTATTTAAGAGGGTATGTCGGGTTACAAAAACGGAGGGTTTGCTGAGGACCATACTTTACCCAAACGACAAAGCAATATCAGAAGCAATGGCATATGGGCGGACGCATGAAGACTGTGCAGTGCAGTCTTATGTGCTACTGATGAAAGCCAGAGGCTACAATGTTGAAGTAAAAAACACAGGATTGCATGTGCATGAAGAATATGGATTTTTGGCGGCATCACCCGACAGAATTGTAAAGATTGATCAAGAAGAGGGCTTGCTTGAAGTTAAATGCCCATTTTCCAAGATAGGAATGACTACTGAAACAGCTTGTGAAGATCCACGGTTTTGCTGTAAGAAGGTAGGTGGAGAAGTTGTGTTAAAGAAGGACCATGCGTACTATTTCCAGGTGCAAGGCCAAATGGCTGTTACAGGACACAAGTGGTGTGATTTTGCTATTTGGACTGAGAACAGCCAGCCTGGAATGCCAGCAAACATCCATGTGCAGCGTGTGAGCTTTGATGAATTTTTTTGGCAGCAGGACATGCTGCCTGCCCTCCTGCACTTTGTAAAGCATGCACTGATTCCAGAGATGGTGACCAAACGCGTGAAGAGGCTGGGGAAGTTGTACACTTGCGGACAATATGTGTCTTACAAGAAATTGCAGCAAGGTTTTTATGTTTGCAGCCCTGTAGATGAGAGCCTCACTCTAAAGATCAGGAAGCTGAAGTAAACTGAACATCGGTTAGGAAGGTTTTTGCAGTAGCAGAAGTGGTATCTCGCTTAAGCCAAGTATGACAACCTTAGTGTTCAGGAAATTAATACAGCTATTACATTTTGTAGTATGGAATGATAGATCTTCGAGGAAAGCAAATATACTGCGCAAGATTCGGACAAGGACGAAGTGAGGAACACTTCCTAAAGCTAATTGAAAGTTAGCGCTTGTCCGTGTCCCTCACTTTGTCTTTGTTTGAATCTTGCGCAGTATATTTGTTTTCCTCGAAGTATGAACGAACTTGCCCAGCCACAACTTTTATGGAATGATAGGTGATGCTATTTCGGTGCAGTACTCTTGAAGTTAGTACTGCAAGTGAAGAAGACTGGAGGTAGGAAGGTGGACTAGCTCATTTAAAAATTCAGCAGCTTTGCACAAGGATAGTGATAAATGCAATGCTACGGATTGAGAATAGAACAGAGTAGGGTCAGGGAACAATTTGGAGTTTATAGTATCCTAGCTAAAATCAAGAAGTGCACATCGTTGGGGCACATAATGCGAAGGTAACAGCAAAAATGGTCCCCTGGGGCAAGAGAATCTATTCCAAGAGAAAGAAAGCGTATAAGTGAAGTCAAGTGAGCTGATGAGAAAAGGAAATATGAGTAAGTTGGTTGCAGCAAGCACAGGAGAGGGTTAGTTGGTGAAATATGGAAGAGGCCTTTGTCACGGAGAGGGTGTTGTTAGGCTGATGATGCGAATTTTCTGTATGAATATAACATACAGGTTTGTGATTGCATGGTGCCCCTAAAGGATATCTCAAAATTCATAGAAAACGAATAGCCACGAGAGGCGCTGCAAGAACAGGTGTGACGTTTAAAAGAAACAATAGTTGTGGCTGTAGGAAAGGAGTGGTATCTTTTACTTTTCGAAGGGCACCTGAACTGCACCATGGGGCAAAGGGAACGAAAACGCAAAGACAAGTGCTGTAGTGGACGCCCCCACAATAATGATCACCTGGAGATCTTTACTGTGCTCCGACATTGCACAGCACATGGGCACATTCTACATTTTGCCTCCACTCAACTGCGACCACTGTAAAGCAGATTGAAATCTGGTGTACCGGGTGGTTACAGAGTCCTAAGCAGACAATGCTCTTGCTAATGATGCAGCTTTATGAAGTAGAACACTCAAAAATAAAAATACAAGCATACTGTTCATTGTCATGAACAAGCTGTGATAACACTTCTCTTTTTCATGGATCTAAGGTTAGGTCGACTGCTTTTCACTTCCAAGCAGCGACTGCAGAGTTCTCATTCTTGAAACGTTTGAATCCAGCAAAAAGATTTTTTGCTGCTATAATATATCTTATTGTATGTATTTGTCTTGTGTTTCTTTGGCGCATAATAGTGGCATTTAAAGATGTTCTTACTGCTCATGTGTTTTTGTGATGCTGTGTTGTATACTACTGCTTGTGTGCCTTTATGGCACACCAATAATAAAAATATGGGATCTCGCAAGCCATTTGAATGTGGCAGCTGATGTGTTCTCTGTATGTAATGTCACAGGACCGCACACGTGACAATATACCTTTGTCTGATACGTGTGCCTTCTCTGAATAGACTGAAATTGAAACAACTTGCATTTTACACTGTTTTCATGAATTTATTTCCTTACAAAGCAGTAAAATATCAACACACTAATACAGTAAAATCTCGTTACAAGAGACACTTGGTTATAAGAGACATTTGAAAATGGTTTGGTTGGTTTTCCTATGTTCGCCATGTTAACATCACATACAGGAGACATGATTAGTACAAGAGACATTCTGTTACTAAGGACAACTTTTTAGGTCCCTAGAGTAAGTTCTTCCCTATTTAGAAGAGACACAACCCAGACACCGTTCTTCCATCCAACCTAGGATGGAAGATCCTGTGGAAAACTGCCCTGAAGATAAAGCTTGGGCCTGCATCCAAGAGCCTGCAGATGTGGACCTCTTGTGCTCCAAAGAGCATACAGATCATGCAATCCTTGCGCAAGTAAACGGTACATGTGCGTTAGAAGATGAACCAGAATGGGGGGGAAGAGGACGACGAGGACCATGCAGGGCAGAAAGTGTCGGCAGTTGAGGCTGACGAACATTTAAAAGCACTTCAAAGGTATTGCGAGCAACAGGAAAGCTTGCAAAGTGAAGTGCTTTACCTCCAGAAGTTGGGAACGAAGCTAATACAATCTGCAGTCACTAAAAACAAACTACTATGAATGACTTCTTTAAGCCATCCTGAGCAATTTCCTGTAGATGTGTTCAAACACACTTTGATGCTGATGTATAATAAAGTGGTCTAGTCCGACTACTCGGGTGTTTTTAGAATTTTTGGTTACGAGACCAAACAGCAGTTTTTGCACTGAAATTGTCATCAGTGCTTAAATAGCCGCTTCACCTTTTATGAGCGGATTCCTGAAATTGCTGAGGAAGCAACACACTTGAAACACATGATCAGCAATATCAATCATGGAAATTGGGAATGGCCGGTCGAGTATACGAAAACTTTTCACGCGTGCAATAGCCCGTTCAACATGAACTCTTGCACAGGCAATGCGCCGCGTTTCATGGACTGCAGCTGGTGGCATCTGTTTTTGATGGCGCTGACGGAATGGAGGTCGGTATACAGTCACTCCAGGTGGTAAGTAGGGGAAGGTGAAACCCTTATCCACCATGACTGCATCTCCTTCTACCAACTCGTCGAGTAGTCTACTGCTTTCCAGGATCGTCGTGTCGGACACCGACCCACCCCAAAGGCGGGAAACAAATGCTATGTACCCATCAGGGGTGCACCCCAAAAGCACCTTGTATGTATTATAATGTTTGTATGGCGAAAATGTTTGCCTTTGGGCACTCAGCGACGATGATCGTTGAATTCTCACTTCAGTTGCATCGAGGACCAGTCTTGTGTCAGCAAAGTCTCGAAATGACTTCGGCAGGTACGGTTGTAAGGCTTCCCGAGGAGGCAGTGTTGTCAATTCTTTTAGCTCTCGTTGCAGCAGATTCACCCATGTAGTGAAGATGCGGCTAACGTGGCTTTCACATATTAGGAAGTTGCGTGCTAGCTCGACACCACCCATTCCTCTTCTCAGCCTAAGCAAGGTCATAAAAAACTCATTTTCTATTTCACTATCTTTTCGATGCCCACGAGGGCCATTTTCGCCTTTCTGGTTCGAACCCCAGTATGTCATTTCACTAGCGAGAGGTTTTAGGTGGTCAAGTAAGCTTTTGAAAACTTCAATGTTTGGCAGTCCGACGTAATACATGCATTTACTTGAATCATGCAGTATTTCTACTGTGAGAAGTCTTGACATGACACTGTCAAGCTTGTTTTCAAGCCTTAGGTTTCTGTTCTGAAGCCAGATAGCTTGTTTCTGAAGTTCACCGAGAGTGCGCTCCATGCGCCTCACATTGCCACAACTGCACTGTTGACAACTGCATTGTGGCAGGGTCATCTGCAATGGCCTGGTATCTGGAAATGATGCCAAAAGAAAAACTGTCACTTTCTCAGGCAGCAGACTTGCTGTGATAGAACTTATTGGTGGCCTGGTGGCAACCACTGTTTCCATAGCTGTACTGCATATGGCACAGGAAGCTTTAGAGCGTGCTCACAGTTACTACAATAGAATACCTTTATGGCTGCCAGGTTCATTTCTTAACCAATGAATATGTTGTTGAGAAGCATTACAAGAATATAAACATTGTGCCTTGCTGGGTTCAGTGCCTGATAATGCACTGCATCATTTCTTGGAAAATGTGCAGTTATGTGCTCTGTAAAATAATGAAATAGATTTTGGATATAAGGGAGTAATTATGCACCTAAGCACTGAACCAATGCAATAGATTGCATTGAATGCATATCGTGTAAAAACATTCAGTGTAAATGAGAGATGCAACAAACAAACTGCTTTAGGGAAGCGTCAGAGTTCGCATGTGCCCATGAGCTTACCATCTACAGAAACCTGCTGCAGTACATCTTTGTGGGGTACCACGTCGTCATCTGATAAACACGCAGTCATGTCAGCATCATCTAAAAGAAAAAAATGACTGTCATCACAACAGCATTGCATGGGAAGCAACCCAACTAAGCACTGGTTTTAAGTGACGCAGTGTAAAAAAGGATATCTAACCAATCTCATTGCAAAACTCCTTCCCAAGTGCTTGGTGAACTGTGTCGACAGAACTGTGTAGACAGGCATTTTCATTCATGCCAGCACCTGCAGGATGAAGTGAAGAAATACAAAACATTTCCATAGGTTGTTAAGTCACTTCAGGCAAAACCTTGGGCTTTTTTTTGCTATGTGCACTTAGCAACTATAATGCTAACGCTGAGTATACCCTGACAGCCTTTTGCTACTGTGGTTTAATATATAATATACCTTTACTGGTCTTCCCTTGGTTCACCGAAGGGGCTGTAGGTTGCTGTGTGGCAGGAAGCTGATCTGCTAGGTTCTTGCTACATTGCTGCTTTTTAGAAGCAGCGCCTGTAATGAAGTTTCATGCTGCTTAGAAAAAAGCTGGTAAAGCATGTACAGACTGTTTAGGCAGAAACGAGAAATCACAATGCCAGGTGCCTCTACAAGTCCAAGGATCACTATTTACATATCCTAAAAATTATGCGCACTGTCATCACTGCAGTGAACAAACACACAGCTGTGTACACTCAGGGCGCACCACCTAGCAGCGGTGCAGACCAAACACAGCATGTATACATCCCCATCACAAGCCACATGGTACTTGCATGCTCCCGTCGAAAAGCCTACGCCTGCGTTGCTTAGCACTAGTTAGTGTGATAAGTGGTATTAATCTGCCACGGTGGCTCAGTGGTTATGGCACTCGGCCGCAATCAGAAAGACAAGGGTTTAATCACGACCTCAACGGGCGCGTTTCAATGAAGGTGAAACACAACGCGTGTCCGCGAGTTTGATAAGAGTGCACGTCAAAAACGCATTAGTCCAGAACTCCCCACTACAGATTTCTCATACTCCATAAGTTGCTCCAGGGCGTTGAAAGCGAAAAGGAATAAGTGGAAACTTGCATGGTCGCTTCTCACACCCAACGCAGCGCCTCAAGCTATCTTGGTTAGCGTGAAATGTCCGCAAAGCATACAGCAAAACAATAATATCGAGCTTTACGCTTTTTTACCGGTCCTGAGCAGTTTTTTTTTTTTTTCATTTCGCTATTCTTGGGTTACTGCTCCATTCTAAACGTATTGTTGCAGCGTTCCGCGCGGCTTCTGAAACTTCGCCGCGCTCAGTCGTGCGTATGTGACTGGTAGCTTACATCAATGCCCATTTCACCCTACAAGAAGGAACAAGTACATACAAACTGCAACCTTACATTCACCTTGTTTTTTCAGCCAACGGCTGTGCCGATCTGCACCAGCCTGGCCCGGAGTTCTCGTGTAGCAGAACACATTTGGCACGTAGTCGGGATGATTGCTGAAAGTTGACGGCTGCCCTGCAATTTTCGAAAATATTATCAAAACCCGCGAAGCTGTCATACTTGCATGAACCAGCGCAAAAGGACACGGAAAGACGACACGGACGGATGACCCGGATACCGCGCATCCGTCCGGGTGGTCAGGCCAAATCGTTTTTCACCTTGTCGATTGTTTGTGCTGGCTCATCAAAGCATAGAAAACTACCTAGCTCAACCGCATGCATTGCACAAAACTTGTCTTAAGTCTATCAAGTTTGTTTCGCACTTACCTGTAATGAAATGCGCGCTACAGATGCGTGAATGTTCGTTCGGCTGCCACAATGAACCGTCTTCATTCTTCCTCTTTACCGCAGCAATCCAAGCATTTCGCTTCTCGGGATAGAGTTTCGCTGACGGAAATCTAAAAAACTTTACCGCCGCTTTGCCATAGAAGTAATTAGTGCAGCCATACGCGACGCAGTGCGCTGGCATTGTGTCGAAACGTACAGCCCTGAAACATCGAGATTGCCGGATCAACGTAATCTGGCGGGAAATCGTCTGTCGGCTTTCCAACCAAAGTGAGGGCGCGCTGCTGTCCCGCTTTCGTCGCGCATGCACAGCAGGTTTCCCGCAAGTTGTCCATTGGCCTCTATATCTGTGCAGATATTCAAACCATGGACAAGCACTGCATACCACCATGGAATGCGAGTTGAGCATTGTGTGCTGTCATGCAAAATTTTTATATGGTTTTTATCTATTGTCAAACAATTTCATTGCCATCTTCTAATCAGGAGAAAAACATTTAACAGAAGTGAATGCTGTCAGTATCAGTTTACCGTGAAAATACATGTTTAATAATTTCAAGCTCTAGTAGTTTAAGCTTACCTTCATTTTCATGATTACTGCTACAATGACTGTACCTTCAACAATGTGTTGTGCAGATGGCTATATTTGTTGCACAGGAAATAAACACTATTGCAGAATTGTATATCCTAGAGGCCACACTATAGCTTAGCATTTTTAATTACATCTCTGTTAGTTACACTTATTTTATTAATTGCTCCTTTCTTGATTTATTATCAAGGAAAGGGAAACTAGTGAAGTCATTATTCATAACATGTATTGGTTTTTCCTTCTTTCTGCAGCAGTGCTACATAGATTGGCTTTAGTAATCATGGTACATTTCTAGCACCTGTATTGGAGCGATGACTGCGTGGCATAGGCTGCTCTTTGACGAGATGAAAATATTATAATTTCAGGAAGCTCAGGCGCACCGCCCCCTCAACTGGCTCGAAAGCCATCACCTGGCTGTTCTACCCAACGTTTACAGAACTCCTTTCAGTTTTCAAACTCGTCGCTGTTACGCGGCGCCACCGCGCTGTAGTTGCACCAGGCGTAGGCAAACAAGTGGAGGCGTGCGTCGTGTCTGGTCGTGTAGTGTGGATTTTTGCAGTAAACAGGCAGAAAGCGCACACGTGCAGCTGTTTTCCACCGAGTGTGGATGTTTGTGCGTCCGCAATGCCGATGTGTTGTGTGCCCGGCTGCACAAGTGGCTATAAGACCAACAAAACATCGAGGTATTTCTTCTGGGCCCCGCGTGATCCGGCTCTCCGCGCTGCGTGGGATCGGGCCATGCCCCGTCTGGACAAAAGGCTGTCAGACAAATCGCAAGGGTGCGATGTGCATTTCCACTGCCAGGACATCTTGAAGACATACACCCACGTTGTCAACGGGCAAAAAAGTTCTCCACGTGTATGCAGTGCCAAGCTACTACCACGGACGTGCACTGTGTGCCAGCAGCAGCTGCTTAAACTGAAAAGAGGTCGTTTGTCCCTGGCGCTTTTAGGCACACTCCCCAACCACTAGTAAAGCTGTTGGCAGGTATCGAGCCCGTCATAGAAAAAAAAACAAAAAAAAAACTGGAAAGGTTTTTGGCAGCCTCTTTTGGTCTATTGTAGACCTGCTATCTAATCGGTCACTTGTGCAACTAGGCTGTGATGTGCATTCTGAAGAATTTACAGTAAAGATAATCAAGTTTTACTTGATAATGCGCATGCATTTTTACTCTAGGCACCTTGCGGAAAGAAGCCAAGTCAATGAGCAAGTCAAGAATGCCAGAAAAATGGCTTGTTTGCTCTAAATCTCAAAACCATTCAAAATCTTGTGGTTCTTTTGAATATTGTAAATAACCCAGCAAAACTGTTTAATAAAATATGCAATTCATGTGCTTTTGATCCACTATTGTGCTCTGCAAGGATAAAACCAATAGCTGATCACTTCTTTATAAATTCTTTTATGATGGCTTACAAGCCCATTCCAATGCATTAAGCGAGAGAAGGCTGACAACGTAAGTATTGATTTTTAGTACCCTCAAGGAATATGTGAATAATATTCGAAGGGAGGGGCAAAAAAAGAACTATAACACCTAAACAAAAACATATTTTTAAAAGTAGAGCATACTACAAGGTAAAAATGCACAAAGCACACGAAAATATAGTTAAAAATTCAAGGATGTTACAACATCCACAATCGAAAACATAAGGCAGCATTGTAATGTTCAATGAATTTTTAACAGAAGGACCATAAAAACTTAATCTTCTAAGTGTAATTCAAAAAGTGGTAATAACAAATGACTGAAACAAAATTAAGAGCTATTTTTCCTCTTTATGAATGATTAAGGCTCATTATGCCAGATTAGGCCCTCAGTACGAATTATAGTATCATGTGAGCTGAGAGCCTGCCTGCTTGAAATTCATGAAATGCACTCCGCTGCATTCGCGACCTAAATAATCAATGTGCAGTGGTGTTTCCTAGTATCTCCGCCATTTCTAAGCTGAACGTGTCTACCATAATCTAATCCGGATTGCAATTTTCATAATCATATAGGGTCTCGCCGCAAGAAATGCAAGAAAAAAACCAATAATAAACACGGCTACACGAGACTGCACGCCGAGCGCGCGTCCGACGGAATTCTGCAATAGACGAGGCAACCTTAAGTTTGCCCGGCGGCACCGAATACTCCCCTGGCGGAAGGATGGAAGTGTCGAAGGTCGCCGCTGGGCCAGCGCACACCCGTGTTCTCTACGGCAAGCGCGACCTCATCAACCAGGAAAGGTGGCACGCAATACTGCTGTGTTGTTGACTGCCACAAGAGCCTCAAAAGGTCGAAAGCCATCCGTGAAGTCCTACCGAATTCCGGGGAAATGGTACGAGAAGGATAGACAACAAGCGTGGATAACTGCGGTGCGCAGAGTCAAGTAAGTGATGTACTTTCACATTCACGTGCAATATCTCACGTGCAACTCACGTGCAATATGAACGAGCGGCCGTGCAATATCACGGCCGCTCGATGATAACGCAATAGTAATGTGTCTGTATTTAGCGCATATCCGTTTGTTTAGATGTGTCCCGTAGTTGAATCGTACAGTGACATCCGCCGTGCTAGCTTAGCGGTAAATGCATACGTGTAGCGCCGCTAAGCTCGACGACGCGAGCTCGATTCCCGGTCACGGCGGCCGCATGTCGATGGGGGCGAAATGCACGAATACACTTAGTTGTTCGTGTACTTTGTTTTTTGTGCCCGTTAAAGAACCTCCGGTGGTCAAATTTATTCCCGAGACCCTCCATTACAGCAGTGCCTCAGAATGATATATCGTGCTTTTGGCACCAAAAACCCACAAATTTATTTGATTGTACCGTTCGTTCACTCGCGATCGGCAAGGACGAGCTCAAGAAAATTATATCCCTTCTCCAAACGCTGCAACTTAAATTGCTAGTTGTGCAGGCAACAAAAGGGGCCACGCGCTGCTTGTCTTTTGTGTGGTGGCACTCCGTATTTAATGCAAACTGCGGTCATCGCGTGCATCGGTAAGCGGCAGATTGGAAAGCAGCTGCCCGAAGCGTGCGCATTATATTTGTTGCTTGGCCATGCTTTTTAGGTTCACAATATCCAAGCATGCTTTAAAGTAATTGCCACCTTGCACATTCTTCCTGCCAAGAATCTTCGTTTCGTGTAGTAGCCGGCCATCGGTGTGAGCTTACTTTAGCTGCAGCGGGGCATTCGCCCGACGAGAAACTAGATTTGCTTTGATGAGGCATGTATCACTAATTCTTGCGCTCACGCTGCTGGTCCCAAGGCAATCGCTGGTTACCGTGATCTGGGTTCATTTTGCGGAGCAGTTTGTACAAGTGATTTCTCATGAGCAGTGAAAAGATACCTTGCTAAATAATGCAATGGCTCTAACATTGAATAATACTGCATTGAATAAGGCATGATATACACTAAATATTTATACAGCATGATATAAGGCATTATGCACATATGTAGTACTTACATCGATAATTCATTTTATTGGCTTATTGGTGCCTAATGCACGTGTTCTTTCTGTTCCGACAGTGGTGATGCAACTCACTGGGAGCCAAAATGAGAGCAGCTGTGTGTGCGCGCCGAGCGACCAACGAAACCAACCGCAATCGTCACCGTCTCTGCACATCTCTACAAGCATGCATGACCGCTTTGTGACTGCATCATAGAGAAATAAAAGTGACTAAATTACTGTACCTTTAACTCTATGCTCTGTGTCGCATACAATCTTGTTGGACACCTCCGACACGCACTTGGCTTTCACTGGCACATCACCGCCCACAATTTGTTCAACACCACACACGTGTGGAAGCAGACGCTCCCCTTTCTTGAGGTTGCTGCCATGAAAAAAGCTGTTGGGCGTAGGCAACCGCCTTGAAACCACACTGCAGTCTTTGCATCGCTGTTCAGCAAGCAGGCGATCTGCCGCCGTCGAAAACGGAGCGCCGTGAGCAGGAGCAGTGAAGGAAAGTACGGGTGAAACAATGTAAACAAAGTGGAGACTGCACCACGGCACTGTCAGCAGGTGCAGCAGCCCCTTCTCGCGATCGTTTTCTCGTATATAGCGCATTTGCTTCCCAACCTACGAAAACCTTTCAGTTTTCTCTGCTGGCAAGGAAAACGGTCAGTCAAAGTCAACGTTTATAGAAACTGCGTCAAAGCTATTCTTTTTGTCGTCGCAAGCGGTCACAAGGTCCGTTTAATCAGTCAGCAAAGTTACTTTGACCCTTGTTGCCTTGCACTTGACGTGAACCTGCGCCAACCGAGCTCCCATGTCGAACAGTCCTGAGATATTAACTGCACGACTGCCTAAAGGGGGAAATTATTGGTTGGCTAGGCAATTCAATATTTGCGCGTGGATAGTCGCAACTGCAAGTGAGCCGCCGCCTTCGCTCGTATTCTGTTGTCTGCTACATAGAGCCTGTTGCTGCGGTCGTGCCACCTGTACCGGAATTATTTGTGTACTGGCTCATCCCATCTCAAACAGTTATTATTCCTGCAAGGTTGCATGTTAATGCATGGAATTGTGCCTTATACATGTGCTTACACAGAATTTAACGTAAAAAATAGCGCACTACATATTCACAGCAAAAAGGCGGGGAAGGTTGGTGAAAATTTATCCACCAAAAAGAAGGATCAGTGAGCGTAAACCTGAAACACGTTATGACAAAACATAAATGAAAAGCGAAAACACAAGACATTACGAGGGGCGCCTGAAAAGTTCATGGCCTGACCCGGGCGTAGTGACGGTGGGTCAAAATTTTGCAGTCAGTTCTGGACATCGTCTCCCTTGAGGGCCACACATGTATACCATCACTCATGGAGTTTCATTATTCCACTTTGGTAGAACATTTCGTCACACTCCTCCAACAAGTATTTTACGGCGTCCATGACAGCTTCATCAGAAGAAGAACTACTTCCACCAAGGTGCTTTTTCATAAGTGGGAATAGGTGGTAGTCCGAGGGAGCCAAATCAGAGAAATGGGGTGGGTGCTGAAGCAGTTGGAAACATCGCAACAGCCAATGTGTGAACTGGCACATTGTCCTGGTGAAACAGCACCCCTTTCCGGAGCATCCCTCGCTGTTTTTCCTTAATTGCCAACCTCAGACGGCGAATCTGAGCTGTATAGTATTCCCCGTTGATGGTTTGACCTTTAACGAAGAAGTCCAGGAGAATGAAAACCTTGCAAACCCAGAACACTGATGCCATAACCTCGCCAGTGGATGGAACCACCTTTTCCTTTTTGGGGCAGGGGGAGGTGGGATGTTTCCACTGTTTCGAGGCTTTTTTTGACTCAGGACGAAAGTGATGCACCCAAGTTTCATCCATTGTAACGAATTTCTGGGCAAGAAAAGGACGTGATGATTGTCAACGACAAGCAAGGCACTCTGATTTTCAGCACCCCAGACCATATGGACACTGTTTGGAAGGTGACCAAGATTAAGTCTATCAAGATCGAAGACAAGGACTACGAAGTCACGGCGTACCTCGCGCCGCACGAAGACGACGGGCGGGGTGTGGTGCACGGAATCGACCCGAGATTGACAATAGAGGAACTGACAGAGGCCTTCGGTAACCCGAGGAACCCACCGATACTTGGCGTTAGGAAGATTGGCAACTCCAGCTCGGCAATCGTCACCTTCAAAAACGAGACAGTGCCGAGGTGGATGTACTGTTATGGTGTACCTCTGAAGTGTGTGCTCTACAAGAAACGCTACGAGGTGTGCTACCAATGTGGCGAGCTAGGACACAGATCGGACGTATGTGTCAGCGAACAAGTTCAATGTCGGGGATGCGGAATGACGTCTCCACCTAAGGATCACGCATGTGAGCCCAAGTGTAAGTTGTGCGGCAAAGGACATTTCACAGCGGACCGGAAATGCAAGGAAGCTTTCAGGACCCCTTACACGATAAAGAAGAGGCAATGGGAGGCTAAGCTGCGCTTGGAGGAGGAAGAGCGTAAGGCGAAGGAGGCCGAAGTAGGAAGGAGCAGATGGGAAAACAATCAAGGGAGATCCAGGAGTCCGTCAAGTCAAGACAGCGGAGCATGTCGAGAGGGAGGTCGGATTCCTTCCCACGACTGCCGCAACGGCAGGAAGGGGAGAAGCAACAGAATGCGGGGACCTCCGGCGGCGCTGTCGTCAACAATCCATTGAGAGCCCCGTCGCCGAACAGAAAGGTGGGTTGGGCCGGCAAGGCCTCCCAGGATAAACGCGATGAGGAAATGTTTCAGATTAAGGAAGAGAATCGCATGCTTAAAGAACAGCTAGCGGCGATGAGTAGGCAAATTGAGGAGCTTAAAATAGCTCTTAAACCTAATACAGCACCGGTTAAACAACCGCAAGTGTCTCAAAAGCCAAATGTAGAAGGATCAGAGGAACAGATGGCGGCTCCGCCCCCTGCTTAGAAGAGGGCGACGGAAATGGAGAAGCCCATAATAGATAAGGACATAGAGACAGTGATAGACATTAAAATAGCGAAACTGGAGGAAACATTTGAGACCAAATCTAGTCAGGACGATGAATGGCGCAAGGCCTTCGAGGAACGCATGTTGGGGATGTTCCAAAATCTGACACAGCAGTTGCATCAGCGAGATAACAATCTCACAGAGCGACTGCATCAGAGGGATAATAAACTCACTGAAGAACTTAAGGCAGAATTTGAGAAGAGGGATCGGGCATATGAAGAGCTCACCCAGCAAGTATTAGGAAGTCAGATGAATCAGCTAGTTGGGAGTCATGGCTCATAGATCCAATAAAAACACCGTTTGGCAATGGAACTGTAGAGGCTTCACGCGCAAGCGTGCGGTCCTACAGGAATTCCTAAGGAACGGGGATCGACCGGAGCTAATAGCACTACAGGAATGCGGCAGAAAGGCAAAATTGTTGGGGTACAAATCTTATGTAGGCGAGGGCAAAAACACGCAGGTGGCCACCCTAGTCAGGCGAAACGTCACGGCAGTGCAGCATGACACTGGGAGTACACAAATCGACCACGTTCTCGTAGAACTGATACCGCGAAGAAAGAGAGACGGTAGCTTGTTTGTATTAAATGTCTACAGCTCTCACAGACAAAGAAAATGCGACTTCGGGGATCTCTTCGCGATGACGCGACATATGATTAAGAACAACCCGCTGTTGATTGTGGGGGACTTTAATGCTCACCACACGGCATGGGGATATAAGCAGACTTTGATCAAGGGCAGGAAATTGTGGGACGACATACAAACTCATAATCTGGATTCAATAACCGACCCGATGCAGCCTACGAGGAAGGGAACTAGTGTCGCGTGTGACACGACACCCGACCTCACTTTGACGGGGAGCGGCACTAGAGCCACGTGGTGCAATACAAAGGAGGACTTGGCAGCGATCACAAAATCATAGAAGTGGTGGTAGAGGGAGGCCCGGCAACCCCCCGGAAACGGAGTGTAGAGGCCGTAAATTGGGACTTTTTCAGGGCACTCAGGGACGACCCGTCTCCCATCTCTGATATTGCGCAGTGGAGCGATGGCGTAGTGCGCACTGTGAAAGAAGCCACCGAAGCGGTGGAAATTGAGGGGGACAACAAAGCGCTAGACAGGAGATTAGTTAACCTCTGGAGGAAAAAGAAAAGGCTTGAGGACCGACTTCGACAGAAGAGATGGGCTCGAAATATCAGGAAACAGATAGCGGCTTTAAACAAGGAAATTGAAGAACACGCAATCACGCTCACGAAGCAAAATTGGGGGAACGTCTGCGATCAGATGGAGAGGAATATGAGTACCGCGGGAACGTGGCGACTTCTTCGTCACCTCTTAGATCCGGATAGCACAAAGTCAGCGTCCACACAACAGCTGGAAAGAATGGCGCATCAATTTGATGGCACTAAGAAAGAACTCTTAGAAGAAGTTAGGAATAGGTACATCAATCCCGCCGGACTTGAACCCCTCCCGGCCTACGGAGGAGGAGAGAATTCGGAATTAGACGCCCCGATCTCCCTGGCTGAGGTCAGAGCAGAGATTAATCGGCTAAAGACTAAGTCAGCGGCAGGGCCGGACAGAGTGAGCAACAAAATACTCCGTAACTTAGACGACAGCTCAATCACCAACCTCGCAACGTACATGCAGGAGTGCTGGGAGAAGGGGACGATACCGCAGGAGTGGAAACTCGCCGACCTCATTTTCATTCCCAAGCCGGGTAAAAAACTGGGCTTCGAGAACCTCAGGCCTATATCGCTCACCTCCTGCGTGGGTAAGCTTATGGAGCATGTCGTTCAGACGCGGCTGAATAGGTACATGGAGGAAAATGGACTGTATCCGGACACCATGATCGGTTTTCGACCAAAGCTGTCGGCATGCGACGTGATGCTGCAGCTCAAGGATGAAATTATAGACAAGCAAACGCGAGACACGAAAGTGATCGTGGGGTTAGATGTGGCAAAGGCATTTGACAACGTGAGGCACGTGTCTATCTTGGAGAATTTGAACTCACTCAATGTCGGGGAGAAAGTGTACCATTACATCAAGGACTTTCTTACCAACAGGAAAGCCACTCTCAAGATAGGGGAAGAATCTATAGAGAACATTGAACTGGGTAACGTGGGGACGCCGCAGGGCTCGGTTTTATCACCTACCCTCTTCAACATTGCGATGTTGAGACTCCCCGAACAGTTGGGGGAAATTGAGAATCTAAACCACACCATATATGCGGATGACTTAACATTATGGATGAACAAGGGCAGTGATGGGCAAATAGAAAGTTCCCTGCAAATTGCAATTGACATCATCGAGGAGTACCTGAAACCCAAAGGACTTAGATGTCCGGCCGAAAAGTCGGAAGTACTGTTCTTAATGCCCCCCGGAAAACGACGGCTTCACCAAAAGCGCGAGGCTGGCATCCAGCTGTACGTCAACGGCGCAGAGATCCCCGCGGTCGACAGTATCCGCGTCCTCGGGCTGAGGATTCAGGCAAACCGGAAGAACTATGAAACGCTTGCTAGATTAGAAGCCAGTTCAAATCAGACGTGTCGTCTCATCAGACGAATAGCGAACAGGCACGCTGGGATGAAGGAGGCGAATCTCCTGAGGCTAGCGCAAGCCTTCGTAATCAGTAGGATAGTGTACATGGCACCCTACCTCAAGCTCAGTGGAGCAGAACGGAACAAACTCGAAATCATTATTAGGAAAAGTGTCAAGGTCACGCTCGGACTCCCCCAGAACACGTCCACCGACAAACTGATGAGGCTAGGGGTATCGAACACTCTCGAGGAACTGATTGAGGCTGCCCTTACCGCGCAGCATCAAAGGCTACTTGGATCTAAAACGGGGAGGAAAATTTTAGAGAAATTGGGCTACGAGCCCAAACATGAGCAAGTGCGCTCAAGAGACATCCCCAGACAGATCAGGGACAAGATAAAAATACCTCCGCTACCCAGAAACATGAACCCTGCCTTTCACGACGGCAGACGTAAAGACAGGGCAGAGGCATTACAAACTAGGTATACTGGTCGACAGGACGTCCTATACACGGACGCTGCAGAATATGACAGCAAAGCGGCATATGCGGCCGTGACGGTTAGAGAAGATGGAACACCAATGGCGTGCTGCACAGTCAGTGGCGTCGAGACGGTTGAAGCTGAGGAAGTGGCTATAGCCTTGGCCGTCAGCCAAAGGGGGGCAAAGGTGGTCATCAGCGACTCCAAAAACGCCGTGCGAAATTACGAATTCGGGAGGGTGACGGAGACTGCCATCCGTATATTAAACAGGGACGGGGGACCCAGACAGCTTGTTCTGCTCGTTTGGGCACCAGCTCACCAGGGACTTAGAGGGAACGAGGAGGCTCATTCGGTCGCCCGAGGTCTCACTTACCGGTCGACCCCCGGAACCTCCCAAGTCACCGAAACTATAAACAGAAGAGAGGATATGCGCGCATACCAGGAAATCACAGTATACTACAGACTAAATCGACAAATTTACCCGGCAGCGGACAGAACACTCAGTAAGAAAGATGAGGTTATGTGGAGGAAATTACAGACGGGGGTTTTCCCAAACCCCGTACTCTACAGCAAGTGGCATCCAAGAGTATTCGATTCAAAGTGCAAATTCTGTGATGAGGCAGCAAATCTAGTTCACATGGTGTGGACATGTCCGTCTAAGCATGATAGCTCGCGCACTCTAGAATCCTGGGAGGCTTTGCTCCGCAGCCCAGACCCCATTGTCCAGCAGGACATCATCGGTCAAGCCCTTGCTGCTGCTGTGTCTCAAGGTATTCCAGCCGACGGCTAGGGGCGACGGTGGAGAATGATTTCTCTCCCGACGTTGACTGGTGTTTTTTAATAAAGTTGTTCCTCCTCCTCCGCCCAAAAAGATTATTATTAGCTTCAAACAGTTGCACGTTTTCTGCAGAGTGAAGTTCTCCGAGACGTTTGTTCTCTAATGCCAAGAGTTTGGGCAGCCATCGGGTCGGAACTTTGTGCATGTTCAGGAGCTGCGTTAGGATATGACCAAACCTCTCCACTGATATACCCACACATTCTGAAATGTGCTGTTGTGTAGCACGTCAATCAGCCATTACAATGTCTCGCACTTTTTCGACATTTTCATCTGTGCATGCTCTGAGGGGCGACCACTGCACGCGCGCAGCATCTTCAATTGATGTCTGGCTTCGCTTAAAATCGGCAACCCACTTTTTAACTATAGCATAACAAGGCGCATTGTCCCCTTATGTTTACAGCATGTCCTTGTGAATTTCTTGTGGTGTCAGTCCTTTTTTTCAAGAGGTATTTAATGACTACTCGCTTTGCGAATTTCTCCCTTTTCATATTTCAGCCTCACGACCTTCTTTAAACCGCTGTACTTGCAACCAAGAAAATCAAAATAAATCCAGATTGCTCATAAGACCATTCAAATAACTGAGTAACATATTGCATTGCAAAACAAGACCACGCAAAAAGATTTCACGGATGGTGTGCGAACTTTTCAGGCACCCCTCGTAAAATGAAGAAAAAAAATGATAAAGCTCAACACTGGCTATAGCAGTTCAAAATACATTGTAAACTTCCTCCTAAGAAGCACCGAGAACTGCATGCCCAGCTAGCTTGGCGAGCAGCAAGGTGCTTGGCAAGAGCCTCTCTAACTGCGACTCCGAGTGGCTCTTCACGGCGACTTCTGCACAGTGGTTGCGGCCGACCCGCGTCGTGGCACTGCACAGCTTCCATCCAGGTGATATCGCAGTGATCTGTGAGCTCTTCACATATGTTGTGCAGTACACAGCACACACAAATAATGCGATTGACATTGTCAACATCAACTTCGAGGCCCTTGTGCATGATTCGAAACCGTGCTTTAAGTCTGCCAAACGCATTCTCCACAACCCTTCTCGCACTCGACAGACGGTAGTTGAACGCTTGGGACGGGGAACCAACTGGCCCGGCACGAGGAAACGGCTTCATGAGGTGGTGCTGTAGAGGAAACGCTTGATCAGCAAGAAGGAGAGGGCACACTAAAACACCTTGGACATTTTTTGCTTTTAGTCAAAACAGATCACTTGCCAAAACTTTAGGCAGTCGCGACCTTTCAAACACTGCTGTGTCACCGCACAGCAGAGGAACACGGACTCGTGGCGCCCGTGCGCCTCTCTAGTCCAGCCGTGCTAGCCGTTGCTGCATTTACACGCTACGCGACAGATGGCGGTACAGGACGTCAAAAACCGGTCGAAAGCGACCCCGATAACTCTATCAGCACGTTGTCACGTGGGCCTGGTATCAGCAGCGCTTGGCAGGTTTCGTGGACATCGCGGGTGCGCATTGCTTCGTTTGGTATCAGTTGTTTGACAGCCCTAACGAAGTGATGAGTTCGAAGAGGGCTGCCCACAGCTTGAAGTTCCAAGTGAACTGCAATCACGTTTGGTGAAGACAATGGCAACCATAGTGCCGCCGCGGAATTCGGCGTGGACCAAGCCTTCATCATCAGGTGGAGAAAGCAGTGGGACCAGATTATGAAAGGCGCCCCGACGCGTAAGAAGTTCACAGGACCGCGCAAGGGCCGACATCTGCAAATGGAAGAAGTATGCGAGTTCGTTCACAGCGAACGATGCAGGGGCTTTGCTATCACTGCTGATGCAATTAAAATGAAAGCACTGGAGATCGCAACAAGGATGCAGATTTCCCGCATGGTGTTTCGTGCAAGCCTGGTCTGGGTGGAGCGTATGATGAGATGAAAAATATTTTCTTTGAGATGCTGGACAACAGTTTGCCAGAAGCTGCCAGCCGATTTTGAAGAAAAACTTATAGCTTTTCAGCAGTACGTGATGAAGCTTTGCAGAGAACACTCCTACGAGCTCGGCCAGATCGGCAACGCCGATGAGACGCCGGTCTATTTTGACATGCCGAGGGCATGCACAGTTAATGAAGTAGGGACCCGAGAAGTGAAGGTGAGGACAGGGTATGAGAAGCAGCGTGTCACAGTGATGCTGCGCATAACAGTTACTACGGTCAACAAGCTGGGCAGAAATAACGGATAACACGACCACACAAACATCGTTTTAGTCTCAACCATGATCAGGCACAAACGCGCTCACTTTCAAGCCTACACAACGGTGCACATATGATCAAAAGCATAATGTTTGCACGTGAGGAAATGTTAACAGGTGACAGCCGAAAGCTTCCGCCATATATTAGTCTAAAAAGGAAAAACATGCCAAAAAATGAATGTTTTCCTAAAGATGTGATCGTGAGAGTACAGGAAAAAGGGTGGATGACAGCCGATCTGATGACAGACTGGATTCGAGTCGTGTGGCAGCAGCGCCCGGGAGCATTGCTCGGCGGACCTGCAGGCACGCAGTCGATGCTTCTGTTGGACGCACTTCGCGGCCATCTGACCCAGGAGGTAAAGACCAAGCTTCAGAACATCAATAGTGACTTGGTTGCGATTCCGGGCGGCATGACGCCAGTGCTGCAACCCCTCGACGTTTCAGTCAACAAGCCCTTCAAGGCCAATTTCCGACAGGAGTACAAAGAGTGGGTGCGGAACCCTGCCCAAAAGAAGACGCTGACGGGAAAGCTCCAGAAAGCGTCCCCACCAACCATCGCAAAGTAGATTTCGGATGCGTGGAAACGGGTCCAAGTGGACGTTGCGGTCAAATCATTTAAGAAGTGCTCGATCACAAGCCACTTCAACGGAACAGAAGACGACCTGCTGTGGGATACCGAGAGCAGCGGTTCAAGCGGTGCGACGGACTCGAGTGGCAGTGAGAGTGACTGGGCATCCGACACAAGCGGTGGGTTCACTGTCAGCACCAATTTTTCAGTTGAATGTTTGCAAAATAAAATGTTACTTCTTGCACCCGTCTCACTGGGATGTCGCAGCAAAAAGAGGGTGGGGGGGGTCATTTTATATTTTTCAAATCTAAGCACCCCCCCTCACTTAGGGCATCACGATCGTGAAAAAAAAGGGGGTGCTTAGAATTGAGTAAACACGATATTCAGTATGTGAAAAGCTGATACAGAAGACAAGTGCTTGAGCGCATGTTGCTCTGTATGGAGGCAAAGAAAAAATATGACGCAACGCTGCTCAGTGCAGTGCCCACATGGTAGTGCATGTGTGGAGCAACACGCTGCCCGCAGTAATTGCAAACTGCTTCTGACACAGCAGCTTTGCCCGTGACGGTGATTCTTTGGAAGCCGGGGATGCGGATGTTAACCAAAATGCCGAGGAAGATGACAGTCGCTTTGACAGACTTCTGCCTGCGGACGACCCGCTGGACGAATACATCCACATCGACAGTGACGTTGCCGGTCGCCTCAATGACGACGAAATACTGGATGTACTAGGCGACGAAAAGGCCGATGCTAAAGAGGCCAATGACGCCCTTAAAATTTTGGAGGATGCCTGTGTCGTTTCTGCCGACAGACTGTGCGGACTACGCCACCTCCAAAAAAAGTACTCAAAAAAATTGTGCTTTCCGCGCAAATTTCTCGAGCGCAACAAGCAACAATAACCAGTTATTTCATGAAGTAAAGGTATGTTGATGTTTTAGGCATTATTTTTAGTTATTATTGCTGAAGCCTCGTTAATTCAACATTCGGTTAACTTGGACATTTTCTCCGGTCCCGTGAAATCGGAATCAACGGGGTTTTACTGTACTCGGCTATATGAAAAGACCCAGCTCCAGAGACGCCAGCTAGGCAAGACGCAGAATTCGAATGAAAGCCTTCACTCTGTGATTTGGAGTTTAGTGTCAAAGGAACAGCATGCATCTCTCTTTGCCGTGCAAGCCGCTGTTGCGAAAGCTGTCCTACGCTTCAACACTGGGAATCTGAATGCGTCCGCTGCAATTCTACAGCAGCTACACATGAATATTTCTGGCAGTGCATCTCGGAGAGCAAACGAGAAAGATCTCCGTCGAAGTGCTAGCTCCAGCAAGAAGTGGGAAGCCTCCGAGAGCGAGGAGGCTGGCCAAGAAGAGGCATAAGGATGGGATGCATCCAGGCTATGCCCCTGGTGGAATTCCTTGCGATTTCACTGGTATGTTCCCAAAAAGATGTTGCAGAATGTTTTTCCTTGATTTCTCAAAACAAATTTGACACACTTCCAATTGTGAAGGTAAATTAGCTTCTGTCCTATTTCAGCTACAGTGAAATCTCGTTGACACGAGCTTCGTGGGAACCAGAAAATAAAGCATATATAATCCAAAAATCGTATCATCCAGCGTATTATCCAACCAAATCGTATCAAGGAGGTTCCACTGTATCAGCATTTTTTTTTTGCCAGAAAGAGAAATGTATGCAGTAAGCAATACACCCCTTTTCAAGGCAGTATTCTTCTCAAAAGGTTTTGAAATGGATCATATGTTTGACGTGTGAAGATGGAATTTTTTTCTACCAACTCGGATGAGCTTTAACGCTTGTTCAAATTGACCTAGAACATCGATTAGTACCTTATGACACTCCGTGAACCTTCTAGATAGTCCTTATACTCAAACCACTTATATTTTCTTTCTTACGAAAGTAATCCAGCGCTACTTTTCAAGACGACACAGAAAGACATGACAGGACGGGCACTGACATGTCAAACCACTGTGTTGGGGTTTCCTGTTTAGATGCTAATTTTCCTCCAAACAAAGGACCCAGCTTATACAATACTTTTAGAGTATGTTGGAAACTACTAATCCTATGACAGCTATCTCCGAAATCTGGTTACAAAATAGCGCGTATTTCTTCCGTTAACGTGATCTAAAGATGCGAGTCCGCAAGCGTTGCCCTTTCAATTTGGGAAGAAATCGCACTCGATTTTTTTTGCGCATAACTCGATAACTACAAGCTCTGCAAGCGCCACTTTGGTATCGTTCGAAAGCTGACGTTTCTGGCTTTGTTTATTCGTCGGTCGGCAATATTGCCGGCTGAACTGTCACAAAAAAAAAACAGCAAAAGAAATGCACCACGCATGCCACTATTGGCCAGTTTGAACACGTGACCATGATGGCGAGTGGTGATTGGCTCCAAGGACCACGCGCGAGTCAACGATGAAAACAGCTGCCATTTTGTCGTGGTCTCGCAAGCCTCGCAAGTGCGACGTTGGATAAGCCTGGAGGTCCGACTATGTTTCGTTCCATGAATCGTTACGGGCGGAAACGTGCAACAAGCAAGAAAATTCCGAAAACGATTCCGTCGTCGCAGTCGGCGCAGGATACCCGGCAGCTCGCTGCTGAAATCGTGCCGCCGCTGAACGTCGACGCCTCAACTGCTCTGCCGGATCACGCATCTCCACACGCCGGTTCCACTCAAGAATTGACATGCCTGTCGTAACTGAAGAGGAAGTGAATGAGATAAGAGCACGCGAGCAAGTTGCGCTCGACAAGATAGCATCTACGCTGGCCACGGAGCGAAAGATTCGGCGGTTTGAAGATCCAACCGCCGATAGTGCAACAGCCTCTGTCGCGGAGCCCGCTGCATCGTACATCATCGCATAACTTGCTGCAGTGAACAATTTTATCGGCGTTCTCTCGTGCAATACTTGCGGTGGTTCTGCGAAGCTAGTGCGGAACGATCAAGATTAAGGTCTTGCAACAAAACTGACTGTGGTTTGCGAGATCTGCGGTGAAGTTGCGTCGGGATGGAGCTCGCCGAGAAATGAGTGCCCGAGAACGTGCAATCGCTTTGAAGCAAACATACTCGCAATGCATGCTATGTTGTCGACTGACAACGGCCACACGGCCCTGAATGATATATTTTCGGCTATGGGTTTGTCCCGTCGGGGAATGCGTAAAAAAACATTTCAGCAGCACTTGAAAAAAAAAAAAAAAAAAAAACGCTGACGCCTGCTGCCACGCAAGCGGCTGAGATCGTAATGAAAGAGTGTGCGAGAGAAGTGGCGAAAACTTATGACGATTTGTGCTTTGGGCACACAAATAACATCGGCATATGCTATGATGGCACGTGGATGACACGGGGACATTCGTCACACATAGGAGTTGGTGCAGTGATTGAACTTTTCACTGGGTTGTGTTAGACTACCAAGTCTTGTCAAACTTTTGTTTGGGCTGCGAGGTTGCACCAAAGCCCGGCTCCGAGGGCTATGAAGCCTGGAAAAAAAGGCACCAATGCCAGAAAAACACAGAAAGCAAGTCTGGGCAGATGGAGGTGGAGGTAGGCCTCATTTTGTTTCAGAGATCCCTGCAGAAACACAACCTCCGCTACACATCTATCTTGTGCGACGGTGACAGTCGTACTTTTGAGGCCATAACGCAAGCCAGGACATGTGGCTTTGTTGAAGTGCAAAAGGAGGACTGCGTCAACCATGTGCAGAAAAAAATGGGTACTGCACTTCAGAACTTGGTGAAAAATCATGACTAAAGATGGACCAAGTCTTGGAGGAAAAGGCAGGTTGACGGCTGACCTGATAACGAAACTGAGCCTGTATTATGGCCGTGCTCTCAAATCGTATGAAGGCAATGTGGGTGCCATGCAGCGAGCTGTGTTGGCAACTTACCATCACGTCGCATCCACAGACAAGTGCGCCAACCACAGCCTCTGCCCAAATGGTGAGCAGTCCTGGTGCCGGCACAAAACTGCTACAGCCTGTGGGGAGCACACGCTGCCACCTTCTCCCGCGGGTGCTCGCCGTCGCTTGCGCACGCAGCGCACTCGGCGGGAGCCGGGCGGACACGGGAGAGATGCACTTTGCCCTCTCCCTGTTCTCGATCACCTCTCGCGACGCGCGTGCCCACGCGGAAAGAGGAAAGTATCCGGCGGGCGAGGAGGACATTCCCCTTGCAAAAAGTAAAAAGGTATAAAAGAGCGCGACCGAGAGACCCCCGCGGCTCTCTGACCTCGCTACACCTACCTGCCCATACGGATATACCCGCTGCAACCCGCGAGTGACCTCGTTTGCGTGACTATCACACGCGACGAGGCAAGCCTATTTTATTACTTATTATACAGAGCGGACTTCCCTCTGCAAGTGTGTTTTATTGCCCGCAGCAATAAACGTTGCTGAGTTGACTCGCTTGTTGCCTTATTCGCCCAAACCCTACGTAGCTGCGATTACCCGCGCTACGGGTTGGGGAAGGCGGGCTGCCCTCCCTTCGGGGAGTCCCCACGAGGGCCTTCAGCCCACCACCAGAGACAGCGTCAGGCCTCACCCCGGACGCCAGCAAGACCGGCCCACCACCAGAGACAGCGCCAGGCCTCACCCCGGACGCCAGCAAGACCGGCCCACCACCAGAGACAGCGCCAGGCCTCACCCCGGACGCCAGCAAGACCGGCCCACCACCAGAGACAGCGCCAGGCCTCACCCCGGACGCCAGCAAGACCAGGCCCACCACCAGAGACAGCGCCAGGCCTCACCCCGGACGCCAGCAAGACCGGCCCACCACCAGAGACAGCGCCAGGCCTCACCCCAGACGCCAGCAAGACCGGCCCACCACCAGAGACAGCGTCAGGCCCCACCCCGGACGCCAGCAAGACCGGCCCACCACCAGAGACAGCACCAGGCCTCACCCCGGACGCCAGCAAGACCGGCCCACCACCAGAGACAGCGCCAGGCCTCACCCTAGATGCCAGCAAGACCGGCCCACCACCAGAGACAGCGCCAGGACTCACCCCATACGCCAGCAAGACCGGCCCACCACCAGAGACAGCGCCAGGCCTCACCCCAGACGCCAGCAAGATCGGCCCACCACCAAAGACAGCGTCAGGCCTCACCCCGGACGCCAGCAATACCGGCCCACTACCAAAGACAGCGCCAGGCCTCACCCAGGACGCCAGCAAGACCGGCCCACCACCAGAGACAGCGCCAGGCCTCACCTCGGAAGCCAGCAAGACCGGCCCACCACCAGAGACAGCGTCAGGCCTCACCCCAGACGCCAGCAAGACCAGTCCACCACCAGAGACAGCGCCAGGCCTCACCCCGGACGCCAGCAATACCGGCCCACCACCAAAGACAGCGCCAGGCCTCACCCAGGACGCCAGCAAGACCGGCCCACCACCAGAGACAGCGTCAGGCCTCACCCCGGACGCCAGCAAGACCGGCCCACCACCAGAGACAGCGCCAGGCCTCACCCCGGACGTCCGCAAGACCAGCCCACCACCAGCGACAGTGCCAGGCCTCACCCCGGACGCCCGCAAGACCGGCCCCACATACACCATCACGCCGCTTCCCCAACAGCCCATCGCCTCACCGCCCGACCTCTGTGTCCGCCGAGGCTCAGTCGCTGGCACCACAGAAGCCCGGCGAGAGGACCCCCAACCAACAAGGCCACAGCACCCGGGACGTGGCGACGTGGACGTCCCAAGACGGCATGGACCCGCCGGAGGCCTGCGTATCCGACAGGCCTTGGCGGTGGCAGGAAAGGGCTCGCACTGGCATGCCCCCGGAGCGGCTGTTCCAAGGCCGGACAGTCCGAGACGTCGACCAGAGGGCGAAGGGCGCCTGCCTGCCGGTGCCGGCGGGTACAAGGCTGTGCGGCTGTGGGGCTGTGCGGGTCCACCAGAGCCACTACCCGGGGGCCCTGCACCGGATCCGAACGCGGGGTTCGCAAAACCCACTGTCACTGCAGCAGCGGCCGCCTAGCGGGGCAGCCCAGGCCATGCTGGCCCAAGCAGCCCGGGAGACCGAGTTTGCAGAGTGGCTGCTGTAGGTTACGACCGGCCACCCAAGCGCCGCTGCTGGAGCGGCGCCTCAAAAAGAACAGGAGCAGCCACCCACGGGTAAGCCGGCCGCATAGCCCCCGTCGGGCACAACGGCCGAGGATGCGGAGGCGGTGGGGACCGCAGCGGCAACAGCTGACGCCGGAGACGAGGCGGAGGCGGTGGCATCGGAGGCGCAGATCGACAAAACGGCACCGTTGCTGGAGGCGCCGCTGGCCATGGAGGTGGAGGCCGAATTGTGGGCCATGCTTGACGAATAAAATGCATCCACGTCTCTCGCGTCCGAGGACCTTCTAATGGGGGGGAGGATGTGGGGAGCACACGCTGCCACCTTCACTCGTGGGCGCTCACCGTCGCTTGCGCACGTAGCGCACTCGGCGGGAGCCGGGCGGACTCGGGAAAGATGCACTTTGCCCTCTCTCGGTTCTCGCTCGCCTCTCGCGACGCGCGTGCCCGTGCGGGAAGAGGGAAAGTATCCGGCGGGCGAGGAGGACATTCCCCTCGCTAAAAGGTAAAAAGATATAAAAGAGCGCGACAGAGAGACCCCCGCGGCTCTCTGACCTCGCTAAACCTACCTGCCCATACGGATATACCCGCTGCAACCGGTGAATGACATTGTTTGCGTGACTATCACACGCGACGAGGCAAGCCTATTTTATTACTTATTATACAAGGCGGACATCCCTCTGCAAGTGTGTTTTATTGCCCGCAGCAATAAACATTGAGTTCACTCGCTTGTTGCCTTATTCGCCGAACCCTACGTAGCTGCGATTGCCCGCGCTACGGGTTGGGGAAGATCCCCACAAGCCAAAGGAGAACATGTGCCAAAACACAGGTACAACTTGCCCAAGGAAGTAGCCGAAGCACTACTGCCTGTGTACAAGCGCCTCTCTAATAGAAGCCTGCTAGAAAGGTGCCAACGAGGAAAAACTCAGAACTCTAATGAGAGTTTTCCCTCTGTGATATGGAGTTTGGTTGCCAAAGAAAAGCATTCATCACTGTTTGCTGTGGAAGCTGCAGTTGCTGAGGCAGTCTTGCGGTTCAACACTGGCAACCAGCATTCAGATGGCAACGACAAAATTTTCCCGCCAAAAAAAAGCACAGTGGGAATGGCAATAAAATTTTAATGAACATGAACTTTATTAAGCCAAAGATTTGTTAGTGGTTTTTATCACTCTCAAAACCACTCTCAAAAAGCGCATTGACGCTGCACTGACGCGTCGCCGCGACCGGCGAAACGAACATTGGTTATGCAGCGTCTATTCCAGGCAAAATTATGTCCGCTATAGTAAAGTGACGCATAATGTTCACTTTATTAATAACCATGTCCACGGTGAAACGTTTAGCACTAATGAGAGTTCCGATACAAGTCAAGCTCAGCTGCAGTGCATGGCTACCGACGGCGGACAGCGAACCGCGGCTCGGCCATGCTCGCATCGCAGCTGGTGGCACCGCAAATATCAGCATGTTTTCTTCATCGTATGAAATTATTGCGAGAGGTAAAGTGGCAACGACGGTAAGAAAACATTGCTGCTTGGGAGCGTCAGTGGTTCGTTCTGAAGCGCCGTCTGCTACAGATTCGAAATGAACTGGAAAAGGCCTAGCGACGATATCGGTGGCGAGTAATTAGCAGTGGCGACGCACAAAGCGTAGCTGCGACCACTCCTCTGTCGCCGAGTGGTCTCGTCGCTGTGCTGCAGGGAAATCCTCTGTGCCTTGTGAGAGGCAGATCTCGCCGTTGGCCGGCGGTCCGCGAACTACACACCGCCAGCCGCAGTTCGCCCCGATGCGCACGTGTGCCCACTGGGGCACCTAAAGTCCCTAGAAAAAAATATCTAGGGACTTTAGGGGTGCCAGGTGCGACCATGATTCGATGAAGTGGCTCACCGGGGCACCGCAATGCGCACCGGTGCGGTTTGCCGAATGTGCCATTATTTTCGTGGACTGGATGTGGGAGGCCAGTGTTGGTGCGGAGCGGGGGGGGTTTCCCGGAACGGCGCGAAAATTTGAAGTTGGCAGGGAAGTTAGAGGGGGGGCACTTCCACGGGTGGAGGCGCTTGCTCGGAATTTCACGGTAGGCCGCAGGGTCCCCCTTAAGAAGAGGCATGGGATTTTAGTCAAGAATATGTGCGGCGAAAGCAGAGTGGTGCACAAGGTCGTGTCCGACTACTGTGTGGCCAAACTGAAGTCCTTGCTAGAAGAATGCTCCTTGGGACATATTTAATTGTGAGCGAGACGGGGCTATTTTTCAAGATGCTGCCTGATCGTACCCTCGCATTTCGGGCTGAACCTTGCACGGGGAGTAAACACAGCAAAGAAAAGATAACAGTCATGGTCAGTGCCAACGCACTAGGTACACAAAGACTGCCACTTCTCGTAATTGGCAAAGCGAAAACCCCTAGCTGCTTCAGGGCAGTAAAAACCCTTCCAGTAATATAACAGCAACTCCAAGGCGTAGATCGTGCACTCTTTGTTCGGCGAATACCTACGCCAACTTGGCCGAAAGTGTTTGCATGAGAAGAGGAAAGTTATGTTTTTCATAGGAAGCTGTGGCGCACACGGTAATGTGCCGAACCTTAAGGCCATTTGGCTGGAATTTTTGCCTCCAAATACAACAAGCATGCTGCAGCGATTCTGACAAAGAGTGAACCGAGGCATAGTCGAGGGATGAACGGCGCTGTCCGTTGAGTTTCAATGTGGCACCGGGTCAGGAAGGTCGCATCTCCAGCTATGTTCTGGCGACGGGAGACTTGGGGGTCTGGTTGAGTCCGCGACGCTGGCTGTCCAAGGTGTGGCCGTCGACCTCGGCAAGTTCGGGCGAGGCTCCTGGACGGGCTGCAGCTTCTCACGGCAGGACCAGGCACCCCAGAGAGGATCCCCCTTCTGCGGCAGACCGGCACGTTCGAATCTCCTCGGGACGACACGTTGGCACTCCTGAAGAAGTTGCGACGCATCCCGACGCTAGGCCTAGGCAGGTGGGCCTAAGCTACGGCGAACGCCATCAATGACGAGATGATGAGCTCGCCACTGACGGAGCACTGATGAGCTAAACATCGCCAAAAGAGACGACGCGACGACAGCGAGGCACAGACGTCTGCGGAATCGACAAGAGCGCTGAATTCGGAGAGAAAGAGCCGACGAGCTTCGGACAAGCACAGAGAAACGAAGATGAGTGAAGTGCAATAAAAAAGCTGTTCGCAAATAGTGCACGTGCATAATTACTGCAAAAGGTAAGCTATCACAGTTATTTTTGCACAACCGTACATTTTGCTCATCCCGAAAAAGTTTTCGTAAATTTTACCCGGCATAATAACACCCCCCCCCTGTCTTTGCTTCATTTTCCGGGGAAAAAAATGCGTTCATTACGCGAGTAAATACAGTATGTTGGTAAATGCGTGGAATGCGGTAAAGCCGTCGATCACGCGGTGCTTTAATCATGCAGGTTTCTGTGCTTCGGAAGAGCCCATGGCGGATGACCCGGAAAGCACGACCAACCGCACTGATTCAGGGGAAGGATTGGAGGACCTAATGTGCGATCTGCGAAGTGGTGGGGTGGACGTTCCTGCCACAATGACATGCGAGGAATTCACTCATGTCGACGACAATGTTGTACTGTGCGCCGAGCTCACGGATGATGAACTTGTGTGCCAAGTTGTACCGTAGCCAGAAAGCTGCTTAGACGAAGACGATGATGACCGCCCGCAACCATTGGCGGCAGAGATCACCAACACAGTGACGCTCTTGTTCAGTGTATATGGATACAATGCCACTTTAGTCCAAATACAAGCCAATCTGATCGCCGCTAAGCGTAGTGGCCAGAGCAGTATCAGATTTCTTTTTAAACCACTCTAAGGCTAATCAATTTTGTTTTCTTGGCTTAACGAACTTTTCAGAATGTTCGATTTTTCGGTCCCCGCCAGGTCTGACAAATCGGTCGGCGACTATATTCGAAATTTAGCAGATTTTAAGCTAACAGACTGGGGCCAGGACTTTTGAAAAGCTCGTATCAACCAAAGATTCATATCATGTGTGATTGTATCACCAAGATTCTGCTGTTTAAGATAGTTTCGACATCAATAAATCTTTTTCCACAAGAAAGTCAAGTGACGACCAAAGTCTGAAAGGGCAACAGAAGCTTTTTGTTGCCCTAAAAAGTTTGTCGCCTAAAAATGACTCGACTACTTTATTTCAAATTTGAAAAAAATTATGGCGAGTGTTTCAGACCTGTCCGCGAATAAAAGAATTTTCATTTAAGGGGGGATGCGGGGATCAGATCAAGAAAATCGCTAGAAAAATCAATTTTTGGAAACCACGCGTTTCAGTATCTGCAACTCCTAATCTACACTGTATCAAAATGGTTTAGTTGAAAACGCACGAAAAGTGCCCGAAAAAAATTAATTTGTCAGTGCACAGGGCAGGAAAACAGCTTTAAATCGCGCAAGATCACCGCAGATCACGGAGTCATATCTCATCTTTCCCGCCACCGAGCGGCGCCATCTTGGTATTGATCAAAAGCTCAAAGTTTCGTTGTTCCGCTTCTCAATTCTTCAGTCGTCGCCATCTTGTAACAAACGTACAAACACAAAAGAAGCGCGGGTCTGCTAGAGGCGATTACACGGGCCCTCCGATGAAAGCGGGCCTACGATTGGCTGCCGTGATGAAAGGCGCCTCCCCATTGGTTGTAGCTGCGGCAGCGGACAAGCTGGCAACCGCAGTTGTCTGCTTCACAAACCACGCCGGCGTCTTAACCTGACAAACAGGATTCGGATTTCTGAAAGCTCCCTAGGATAGTCATGGATCTTCACTCGTTTCAGAAGAAAGTTTTGACAAAGCACGCCTTCGGAAAACGGACGCACAAGCCTCCTACGGCGAGAAAAAGGCGGCGATTAGCGGGAGAAGCGGAGCCCCCGACTGAACATGTGAATAACGTGCCACGCTATCTTGCGACTCCAGCAGCGAAGCCCGCGAAGCCGACAAACGCCCTGTTCCATCTACACAGATAGCGCAGTCGACTGAAGACCCGCCAACGGAGACTCCCGCGCCTCGGCGTACGGCCGCGCTTATCAGCCGAGATCGCATCGTTGAAGGCAACGGGGGGCGAACGTCACCACTGCCGGCACAGACGGTGTACTCTGTTTCCGATTCATCGTGCGACACGGACACGCAGCCTGCAAGCGAGCTCCAACCGTCGACGAGCTACAGTGTGATCACCGAAGATTCACAGGACGTCACACGATTCAGATGTGCCTCGAGCCGCGTTTCGTGTCAGCGGTGGCGGCAAAAGGCCAAGCATGCAGCGTTCGCGACTCCCTTCGCGCGGTGGCCGCAACCGCACGGAAGTTCAATTTCATGGACATGGAAGATCAAGAACAAATTTCAGCACCTTGTGACAGTGAGTTTATTCTTGTGCAGGTTTCCGCAGAGAATTCTTTGATCGCTCAAACTCTGTGCCCGAGATGCTAGCAGCATTCCGTAGGTGTGCACTGTAATACAAGGCTGGGTCTGGCCGTGAAAATGGTGCTCTCATGCACTACTTGTGGCCCAATTGAGTCCTAGTGGTGTTCTCAAAGGAAGAAAGGGGCAAGGGTGTTTGATGTCAACATTCGCTCAATGCAAGCTGTGAAAACATAGGCAAAGGGCAGACAGCTCTGAACGATTTCTGGGCCACCATGAATATGTCCCATTGTGGTCTACACCACATAACATTCCAGGGCCACTTGAAAAGGCTGTTATGGGTGCTGTAGCTGCTGTGAAGAAGGTGTACAGCGAGATGGAGGTCGGCTTCACCAAAAATGTGACCGTTGTTTATGATGGCACCTGGCTCACGCGCAGTCATAGCTCCCACGTTGGTGTAGGATGTATAACAGAATTCCACACTGGGCTTGTGCTGGACAGTGTTGTTCTATCAAACTTCTGCATTGGGTGCAGCCTGGGGCCAGCAGAGTGTAACCCCACATACCTTCAGTGGAGGCAGCAGCATCAGTGTTAAAAAAACACTGATGTTGGCTCTGGCCGAATGGAAGTAGAGGCTGCATTGCAGCTTTCTGGTCGTTCATTGGCCAAAAACGACCTGCGATACACGGCAGTTGTCTCTGATGGACACAGCCATGTTTTCCAGGCGCTGCGTGACGAGCAGCCCTATGGATTTATAGCAGTCACAATAGAAGACTGCATAAACCATGTCAAAAAAAAAAAAAAAAGAATGGGCACTGGTCCTCGCTCCGTTGTGCGCAAGGCCAAGAAAGGGGAACCACTGGGTGGCAAAGGTGGGCTCACACAACAGCTGATTAAAAAGCTCACCAACTACTATGGCCTGGCTACTTGCAAGAATACCAATGATGATGCTGCAATGGAGAAAGCTGTGATGGCCACATATTATCACGTGACATCTACAGACAGTGACCCCCACCATGAGCTGTGCCCCCCTGGCCCTCTCAGCTGGTGTGAGCAGAGAGCAGCAGAAGCAAAAAAGGAAGCACAGCCTGCTCATGAATATAAGCTCATGAGCAGAGTTGGCCATGCCATGCTGCCCGTTTATGAACGACTTTCAGACGTCCACTTGCTGGAGCGGTGCAAAGGTGGAAAGACCCAGAATGCAGCCGAGAGCTTGCACTCTGTTATTTGGTCGGTGCTCTCAAAAATTGAGCATGCCTCACTTTTTGCAGTACAGACAGCCGTAAGCGAGGCAGTCATGAAGTAGAATTCAGGGAGCCAAAAAGCCTACTCCGAAATGTGTGCCACCTTGGGTGTATGTCCTGGTGCTCTTGCCGTCCATAGGGCTCTCGAAAAGGACCAAAAACACCTGAAGATGTCATCCAAAGCCCACCAAACGAAGAGGCAAAGAAGCAAGAAGACGCCTGACAACAAGGATGCAAAATATTACAGCCCTGGTGTGTTTTAATAAATGTGTACTGCTTGCAAAACTTTACAACCCGTTTTCTCAATTGTTTTTTTTTTTTTTGTCGGTCACCTCGTTTGTGGAAAGCATAGCACAACAATGGCTGGACCAATTTTGATCCAGTTTGTTTTGTGATCCCTAGACTGTATTGTACATCAAGACAGCATTGAAATTTTTATTAATCGTTCCCTTATTTTATTTTTCACATTAACTACATGGCTCTATGCAGTGAAACACAGTCACATGCATGTCATGTTGAGCAAAAAAAAAAATATGAGGGCACTAAAAAAAGATTGAACACTGTCTTGATGTATAGATTAGACATTTAGACAAACATACAAAGTATTCCCAGCTCCGTACCATGTTTTGTTTTGTACCATGTTTTGTTTTGTACGAGCAAGGAACTTGTACATTTTTGTAAATTCTTATAAAGTAAGAACTAATGCAGATATCTCCATGAAATTTTAGATTTGTCCCTTTATTGCAATGTGCAGTGTGTGTGCCAAATCTCAGCCCTTTCTGCCAAGAAACAAAAAAGTTAATTGTCATCCCCTACTCCCCCCTTAAGGAGGGACACGGGTCTTTAGTCCCAAAAAATAATTTTAAAAGAAAAATAATTTTGGAAAATAGCATTTCTCGAATCTACATCCATTACTCTCCCTATCTGCCAAGTTTCCAATCCCGTAAGGTCATATTTCAGCCAAACCATCAATTTAAAAAAAGATAGGGCACCTGATTTTTTGCATGTGTCCACGCTAAAACTACACACATTCCATGGTGCCGCGCTTGCATACCAGTGCCTTGAGGGCGGCCATATTGGTTTCATTTGAAAGAGCGAGGGTTCGGCTTCAAATATAGCGCGCTGCCGCTTCGTTAGGCTTGCTGGTTCCATACAAAAACCAGCAGCAAAAATAGATGAAACGCGCGTTCTTATTCGCGGTCACATGCATGTGACGAGAACGCCACGCGATTGGCTGGGCCCACTCCGAGCTGTCTCCTAGCCGCAGCAGAGAAGCAGGCGAGACGCCATGTTCAATACGATCATTGCGTGAGTACGAGCGACAATGCCTCCTCCGCTTCGAAAGTTTGGCTCTAAGCACAAGTTCGGAAAGAAACGGAAGAAATCCATGCTCTACAACTTCAAAAAATGCCCCACCATGTCGCAAGTCGTTGAGGACGAGCCACCAAAACGCCAGCCGCGTCCGTCGTGACACAGTTATGCTGACGCCTTCAGATTTGGAGCTAATCGACAGAAGAGCCAACGAGAAACTACAAGAGCTCGTGTCAACCACAGCAGTAAGCCGTAAGTCGGAGATCTTGTCCGATGGCGATGTCGCGGCCGGCCCGCTTGACAATACTGTTTTCACCGAGGTGTGCCTGGAATCGGTGAACGCACTGCTGGAGCCCGTGAATTGTAATACATGCGGCGCTAGCGCGAAAATCAGCCGGAAGGAGCGCGAATATGGCCTTGCAGTAAGTCTGGTGCTCATATGCTCGAAATGCGGCGACAAAGCTACAGTGTGGAGCTCGCCACGTGTGAATGGGACTCGCGGAAGGTGAATCCGCGTACCGTTAATATTCTGGCTACGCGCGTGATGCAAAGCACCGGCAATTGGCAAACTACGTTCTATGATATTTTCGCAGCCATGAATATATCGCACCGTAGGCTGCATACGAAAACGTGGCAGGGGTACGTCAAAATGAAGTTGACGCCTGCCGCGAATCGGGCAGCTGAGACGCTCACAACTAAATGCGCAATGTTGGCACTAGGAATGGGCGAATATTCGATGTTGTTGAATATTCGATCGAATAGTTCTCTATTCGCTATTCGCTTCAATTCGCATTAAGGTACTTGATATCTTTGAATTATTCGGCGGTTTTGAAAAGGCAGCCAAAAGCCACGAACAACGGGCACAAATAGAAACGGAATACCCAGATACAGCGGAAGAGGTTGCGATTGCGCTTGCGCTTACCGACCCCTTCTGCGAGGTAGTTCTTAGCGACTCACAATCCGCAGTTCGTAACTACGCGCGGGGGCGCATTGCCTCCGAAGCTCTTCAGATCCTAAGGAAAGCTGGTCGACAGCACTTCGATAGCACCGCAATCATGTGGTTCCAGCGCACGTCGCCACCCCCACCGACGAGGGCCCCCCTAACTTGAATGAGGTGGCACACCGCTCTGCGCGAGAACTGACTCGCCGCGCAGAGTCTGAGACACCCTCTTCGAGTTCGGACCTCCTGGTGCGAAACACACGAGAACGCTTAGTGAGATATAACATCCCCAAACACTACCAGTTAGGCAGGAGGATATTGCCCCCACCTCACCCCAAACTGAAACGTTGCCAGGCAGTCGTCTGGCGACAACTGCAGACACACACCTTCCCCAGTCCGGTGCGATTGCAGCACATTTTCCCCACGCAATACCCGAGTGCTATTTGCAAATTATGTCAGGCAACTAGAGCGACACTCTCACACATGTTGTGGGAGTGTCCTGTTATAGCAGCGAAAATGGCAGTAGCTCCGGAGGCTCTTGCGTCGAAGTGGGCCGCCGCTCTGCGCAGCTCCAACCTCAAGACACAAGAGTGGGCAGTCCAGCGGGCCCGGGAGGCTGCGACGAGGCAAGGCCTCGAAGTCCCCTCATGGGAGACCTGAGCCCGGGTCATTAAACTTCGCCGGATTTGAATAAAGTTGTTTCCATCCATCCACAAATAGAAATCTCTGAGGCTATGTTTCATCTGACATGGCTGCCATACAGCAGCTGTAGATCTCGAAGGCTATACATTTTTCGCATTAGAAAGCCGGAAATACGTCATAGCTGTATAGCTCACTACGTGGGCTATACAGCTCACTACGTGGGCTCCATACCATGCATTGGTATGGAGATCAATTTTTTTGCCTTGCTTTTTTTTTAGTTTGGTCATGATAAAAATGCTAATTTTTTAAATACAGTAAAACCTCGTTAATACGTACCCGCTTACGACGTAGTTACGGTTAACACATAGTTGCTACAGTTCCCCGGCCAAGCCCCCATTGAAACCAATCTATTGACTGACCGCTTACGGCGTAGTGGCTCGTCGAATGCGTACCGGTTAGCGTGTACCATTTTCACTAAGTCACAGTATGGGGGCAAAATTGTTGTGCCGCAAATGCGTTTTTTTTTTTTTTCACTTTTGAAAAAGAAACGTGAAAACCGCAATTCATTCGGTACTTTGAGGCACCGATCGACGCAGCGTATCAACGCCATGTTGGTGATGGTGATTGGGCTTCCTCCTCTAGATCGGGTCGCAGCGTAGTGTAGCTAAAAGCTCCATCACCACAACCATCACTCTCCGTGCTGCGACCTGCCCATACTGCTGCTCCTTCGCAACTGGATTGCATGTGTGTCATCGCATTCCACGTGTGTCATCGACGTGGTCGTTCAGCGGCGACTGGATATTTCATTGCGCGTGTGACTTCGTTCTAGGAGTGTTGCGTGCATAGTGGTGTCGTTCGTGGTTGCTCATCATCGACAGAATATTTCTTCGTCCGGAGAACGGGAGCGATGCCAAAACCTGGACAAAAGAATCGCGTGCCATGCGTGAAGGAAAAGTTGGACATCCTTCGTAGTTTTGAAAATGAAACAACGAAGACCACCGTCGCGCGTGCGTGTGGACTGCCTTTAACAACAGTTTGCGGCATATGGAATGTTCGAGAAAAGCTAAGGAGCGGTGCTGCATCCAACATTAAGAGGTGCACCCGCTTGAGGGGATCAGCCTTTCCCGAGGTTGAAGAGGCGTTGGTTTTATGGCTGAAAAAAGCCAGGGCGCAGAACTTGCCAGTCAGCGGCCCCCTACTCGCCAAAAAGGCATAAATATTTGCCAGTCAAATGAACTGCAATAACTTTTCTTGCAGCAATGATTGGCTAGCAAGGTTTAAAGCGCGCCACAACGTAAGTGCGAGGGTGGTGTGCGGAGAGGCAGCACATGCGGACCATGAAGGTGCCGCAGAATGGCAGAATGGGCCGCTGCCGGCGACTCTAGCCAACTACGCCATGGAAGACGTTTTCAACTTGGACGAGTCGGCACTCTTCTACCGACTTCTGCCCAACCGAACGCTGGCGTTCAAGGGCGAAAATTGCACTGGTGGCAAGCATGCCAAAGAAAGGCTGTCAGTTGCTTTCACGGTCAACGCGACAGGAACCCAAAAGCTACCACTGCTTGTTATCGGCTGGTTTGCGAAACCGAGGTGCTTTTAAGGCGCCCACCTGCCCTCGGGCGTCATATACCGAAGCAACACAAAAGCGTGGATGACTTCAAAGCTTTTCGAAGAATATATCCGGCTTCTGGATCGCCGTTTTGTCAGAGAAAAAAGAAAAGTTCTCCTTGTGCTCGACAACGCATCGTCACACGTTGCGCTCGATAACTTGAGCGCAATCGAACTCTTCTTCTTGCCGCCGAACACCATGGCGCTTGCACAGCCCCTTGACCAGGGCATCATTCACTCAGTTAAGCATTTGTACAAAAAAACTTGCTGCGCAGAATGCTGCTCGCAATGGAGTGTGGCAAGACGTACTCCATCGACACGTTAGGTGCAATACACCTCCTAGCCTACCCGTGGCAGCAGCTGGAGTCCGCCACAGTGGAGAACTGCTTCGCTCGAGCAAAGTTCGTTGTGCGCGTGAGCACTGGCAAAAACGAAGAGACTGCCGACGACTGCAACAGGCTGCTCACACTGTTGGAGCGTCAAGGTAGTACCGAGGCTCTGCAGTTTGAATCCTTTCGTGACCTAGACAGTGACGTGGCAACATCTCCTGACCTAACAGACAGCGAGATTGCCGCCGCTGTTGTGCCTTGTGAAGTTGAAGACGACGAGAACGACGATGACGACGTCGAAGCGGATCCGGATCCAGGTCCGTCTCTGACGGCAGTTGCTGACGCCGTGACTGTGATGAGCGCATTTGCCGAGAAAAAAGGTCTCATGCCGAAGTTGGCCCGCGGTCTCTTGGAATTCGAGGATGCTGTTGTCGCTGCAAGGCCTGCGCGGCGGCAACTGACACTTACCGACTTTTGGTCAATTGCTTCTGAATAAAGCAAGCTGTGTACTGCGAACATTACTCATTACTTTTTCTTCACTTTTGAACGGTAAGTCGCGGCTAAATCGTGGTTTTCGGTTAAGGCGTATAACCGGTTAGCACGTATTTTCCCCACGTCCCCGCCAACTACGTATTAACGAGGTTCTACTGTAATGTGATATACACTATTCGAACAATTCGATTCGAAATTATTCGACCAAATCACTATTCGCTTCAAATTCTCTTCGAGCCTCAGATTCATTATTCACCCATCCCTGGTCGGTACGGCAGCTTTACAGCCAATTAAACTTCGGCAACCCGGGCAACGTTGCTGTATCGTATGATCGGTCTTGGATGACTCGCGGGCACAGTTCGCACATCGGTGTCGGCGCCGTCATTGAACTTTTTACCAGACTTGTGCTGGACTACGTTGTGCTGAGCAACTTTTGTGCCGGTTGTCAGCGTGGACCAAAAGTTGGCAACCCTTCATACGAAGAATGGAAAGCCAGCCATGAGTGCCAGAAAAATACGGATAAGAAGGCTGGTAAAATGGGGGTGGAGGCTGGCCTCACTTTATTCAACAGATCGCTGGAAAAGGACAGTCTAAGATACACAACTGTGCTGTCAGACGGTGACAGCCGTACTTTCTTGGCCCTAAACGAGGTCAAAGTATATGGCGACATCGAAGTTGACAAAGAGGATTGTGTCAACCATGTCCATAAGAGGATGGGGACAGCACTACGCAATGCCCTGTCAAAGCACAAGGGGCCTGGCTCAGAGCCATTTAGTGGAAGAGGAAGGTTGACTGGAGATTTGGTCAACAAATTGAACTCTTATGGATGGGATCTGAAGTCCCACACTGGTGACATTGAAGCCATGGAGAAGGCCGTGATGGCAAGCTACTATCACGTAACATCAAATGATGTCACCTCAAATCATAGCCTTTGTCCAGAAGGTCCCGATTCCTGGTGCCGGCAAAATGCTGCAAAGGCCAAAGGCTAACCTGTGCCGAAGCACCACTACAATTTACCGACTCATGTCAGCAAGGCGTTACTGCCAATTTACCAACAGCTCTCTAACAAGATGCTGCTTGAACGTTGCCGGCGAGGCAAAACACAGAACAACAACAAAAACCTGCACTCGCTAATACGGGCGCTCGCACCGAAGGAGCGGCACTTCTTCAGCGTTGAGGCTGCTGTGGCGGAAACAGTGACAAAATTCAATGCTGGCTGCAGGAGAACCTCGGCAAGCATTCTGCAAGAACTCTGGATGAACCCTGGCCAAAAGTATATGCAGCGCATGGCGGAAAAAGACCGACGCCGATCAGCCGCATCTGAACAGAAGAGTGCATCGGCAGAACATGTGCAGTGCTTATTCAAAAAGCGCCACAGAGGTGCTGATGCCCAAACCGACTATGCCCCAGGAGCCTACTAATGTTTTGGGAGTGTGTATGTGTACACATTTGTGACTCTTCACAAATAAACGTCACATTTGTTTGTTTTCTTGATTTTCTCGAAATACTAATTTTGCACACCCAGCAAGACATTTGCTGTGATATATCAGTAGCCACCATAGATATAACGTTAATTTTTTTTTGCAGCATGAGCTACCTGTTTGGAGCGCCCAACATAGGAAACAGTTTTTCAAGTTTCTTTGTTTTTAAGTTTTTAAAATTTGTCTTTTGTGTGACTAATGCATGGCCATGTTCAAAACAATAGAGTTCAGTGTACCATAAAGTAAGAAATATTGATCCAATCATAAAAGTGCTTCCTATGTTGTGAAGCTTGTGCTTTCTGCTATTGGTCCATATGTCATTTGTCTATTTTTGTGCAGTGGTTATTTTTATATTGTAGTAAGAACAAAACATTGTTTTCTTAATTACATAATGAACCTACAGAAAAAATATCTGCATTTTTAGAATCAAAAGAAGAAAATAAACAAGCATGCAACTTTTATCAAGTTTGGTTCAGAAATAAGTAATGATAATTTTAATTACCACATCCCCCCTTAATTGTGGTAACGGCTGTTCATTATTCTAAAACTATTCGATATTCGATTCGCTTCTGGCAGTATTCGATTCAGTCTCAAAAAGCATTATTTGCACATTCCTACTCGACTACTTTTTTTTTTTTCAATTTTCCAAAAATTATAGTTTGACAATTTTCGGGAGTGTTTCAGAGCTGCCTGCCAAGAAAACAATTTTCAGTTAAAAAAACTGGTCCTTGGCCATACTTCGAAGGCTGAAAAACAGTACTGGTGCACCTGAAAACATCAAACTCTAATATGGGCGCTTTTCTTCAGATGTCGAATGTAACTCTTCCTGCACAACATGCACAAACACACAGCTACACATGCAAAAAGAGAACACTTGCAGCTAGCTACTAATCCTCTTGATATTTTCGCAAAGGAGCAGCCCTTCGTCTGAGCGCTACCTTCACCTTGTGTCTCGTTAATCGCACTAGAGTGCATCATGCTCAAATCATATTCATGTATTCACTTGGTTGGCCTCCACAGCACTACTGGTGGATGGGATACCATCAGCTCGTGAAGTGACGGGCTGCCCGTAGAGCCTCTTCCAAGAGGTGGTCAAGCACGGGAGCACACAGCACCTGTTCCTGGGCCGCCCTAAACTTTTCCAGCAGTTCGGCGTCGTGCTCGAGGAGCCTTTTCTCCACTTCAGAGATGTAGCCCCCTGTGACACAAACAGGACGGCACAA
Organism: Dermacentor silvarum; assembly: GCF_013339745.2. NCBI lineage: Eukaryota > Metazoa > Arthropoda > Arachnida > Ixodida > Ixodidae > Dermacentor > Dermacentor silvarum. The sequence goes on along the minus strand of NC_051162.1, from coordinate 49,466,003 downwards.
GAGTGACATTTTTATATGACTACACGTGCCTACTTATTCGGTCAAACCTCGATTGAATGAAATTGGCGATGTAGCATAATATTTTCAGTTCCCGATCTTGGTTCCATTGAAAATCATGCATCTTTTTCCGGGATTCATCGAAGTACCGTATTTACTCGAACCTAACGCGCACTTTTTTTTCGATAAAACAGGTCCACAAATTGCATGTGCGTTAGAATCGAGTACGACCCTAAATCTGCATTACCATATAGCCGTCAGCATTTCAAAATGGCCGCCTCGCATGCGCTTCGAGCCTAGCTACACTGCCTAGCTGCCGTAGCTTCCTCCATGTGCTGGAGTACACATGCTTAGGCATTATTATACAGTCTGTCTTGCCGTTTTCTGCGTCTGCTCTATCAGCATGAAGTGCTGATAGAGCAGACGCACTAATGATGCCACATTTAAAAGGAAAGTGATCATGTGTGCAGAGACTGACAGAAATTGGGCCGGATCATGGCCGTTCGAAAAATCCGAAAATTGCGTGCGGGACTGGCGCAAACAGAAGGAGAGGATTTTCGCCAGCAAAGCAACCCGGAAGGGTTTCAGTGGACCGAAGCAGGACGTATTCTGCGACAATCTACTCCCGCGATACGATCGCCTTGGCCCTATCTTGACAGCGATCTGCGACGAGGAAAGTCCGCCGTGCGCAGTGTTTTCGCCACTTATAGGTCGCGGTGAAGCGAGAGGCATGCTAGCACGAAGGTCAATTCGTTCGCCGCACCTCATCACTCCAGCATTTTAACAGCAAGTTTCCACAGTCAACGAGCGAGATGTGTTCATGTTTGCTTGTGCGCGCGTGACACCGTGCTTGTTAATTTATTTAGTAAGCGAATGTTTGCAAGTTTATATGGCCAATAAAACTGCTATCCTTACTTCGTATAGCAGTCTACTAATCTGCTATCGCAATCGATGCTTCGCCTTTCGGGCGAAACTGCAACTTTTTTTATTAATCGCAACTTTAGTGCATCGGGAGGAAATCTGTTTTTCCAAACGAGAGAAAGTTTTAGTTCTGTATGAAAGCTTGAGCTGCGCGGTACTGTAAAGGATCTTTTTTTTTGTGTGTGGTCACGGAAAACAGGTGCATGTTACAATTGAGGGCGCCTTAGAATCGAGTAAATACGGTAGCTTTATGACACGCTTCTGATTTAACAAAGTTTTTGGCCATATCAAGCACGTAATTGGAATCTGTAGGGCTGCTAAATCTATCAAAAAAGCAATAAAAATGCCGGCCGAAGCCGAAGTAATTTGCACGCATGTTTCCGCACGAAACGATTTGAGTGGCACAAACGCCGTCAAAGCGTGCGCACCGGAGAGCATCACCACGGCACTATCTGTTCAGGCTGCACGTGCGCGGCAGCTTGGGTTAATCTGAGAGCTCGATTCCTTCACTGAAGAAGAAGGGGGGGGGGGGGGGGTAGGTAGGAGACTTGCCCACACCTACCTTCTTACCCTAGCGCGCATCTGCTCCTCTACCCTGGCCGTGGCCACGCATGGCTGCGGATGTGGCTAAGTGCATACACAGGCCACGCACCATATCTTGGAGGCAATCTCTGGCAAGTGCAAGGACCTCGCCGAGATGGCTTGTGCCTTAACACAAGCTGTGTTTATGTGCATCTCGTGCTGGATGTTGTATAATCTCAAGTTTCCGAGACACAGTGAAGCAAGAGGTCACCTGAAGCACTTGCTCCCTGCTGCCAGTGCTTGTTATCACACTAGTGTTGTGACAGCGAGTGTTCGCGGTCATCGAGTGAGATCTGTTTATATTTGCCTGTACACACCCTGCCTGTGTTAATTTAATCCGCAAGCAAACACGCACTGAAATTTATAGAGCCGATAAGCTACTGTCACGGAGCGGCATATTTTCGAATGGTTTGGACGCTGATTAACGACACGCCGAATTACGAGCGTCAAAAACGTGGGCTCCTGGCTGTGCAGCGTATAATTTATTCGACATCGACACGCCGAATTACGGGCGTCAAAAGCGTCGTGGCCACTCGGGGTGCCATCTCGATTCCAGACGCGACACGCCGATTACGGACCCCGAAGTGTGCATGTACGGCCACGTGGTAGTGCCGGGCTCGACCTTGGCCCTTGACATTGGGAGAGAGGAGAATCTGTGGTTCTTCGTCCATGGTGAAAGGGACGCGGCCAAGATTGTTGGGAGCTAAGAGCCCTGAATTCGGAGAACTCTACATAGCGGCAGTTTCCCTACATAGGGAACTAGGGAAAGGAGAGGCTATTTAAGCGCATGATTTGGGCCCTGCTGATTAGTCTAGAAGCTGAACCTATGCGCTACTGAGAAGCCGTTGGGGGGCTAGCGCCGTCCCATATCGCCTGGGCCGCCTGGCCACGTCGGAACTCTGAGGAACTTGTTGACGTACGAGACGTCAAACCAGCGTCTGCAACGAAGCTCACAGTAGTTCACCTCAAGTTAGCTCAACCTGCTTGAGGGAAGTCGTCAGATCTAGTCTCCCGGGAACCCCAGCTCAGCAATTCGCATCCACCTCGACAAGATCGGACCGCCAGCCTTCTTCGGGAAAGCTTTGTGCACCGACTTCCACGGTTTATGGACTTGCTGCTGCTGCCCGGCAATGCGTATGACATCGTTTGTTTTCTTTTGAACGTTGATTTCTTTTGAACTTTGTTTAGTGAAATGCTGTTAGGTGTTATTCTTGTATATTTGATCCGCGCCATGTTTCATTTTAATATCTACTGTTCATTGCTCGTATTTATTTGTCTTCATCATTGTGTTATATGAAGTTCAGGTGTGTTAGTCTGTCTTGTGTTTTCTTTATTATTGTACTTTATTAATCTGTGTATATTTATCAGCCGATAAATATCTTGTTTTTTTGTTTACTCCCGACTCTGACTCTTTTCACTGTGCTCGCTTGCGTACGGAACGACCAACCAGCTTGTCTACCCCGTCGATCGACTTCGCGCCGACGACGAATCGGGGACAGCTGTGACAGCTACGAACCTTATTTCGTGTAGTTATGTCTTTGCTATCGCCATTAATGCGTTGCCTTTAGGGCGAAACTGGGACTATTTTTTTCTCAAGGAAGACAAATATCTTAAAAGCATCTTAAAAAATACCCTGAACACACACCTTTATCCTAGCCACAGCTGCAAAGAATGATTTGCCACCATCAATCACCATCAGAACGCCCAACCACCATCACTATCGCCAACATGGCGTCGATCGGAACTTCCGAGTATCGATTTAAGGGGGGACGCGGGTTCGAGAATGGTAAAAAACCGCCCAAAAGTTGATTTTTGGAAAAACACATTTTAGGAATGTTTGGGCCTTCAAGCAGCTGCCCTCAAATTATTAACCCCGATTTCGATCGGTAAATAGGAAAAAATCAGCTTTCGAAACGCCACGGGAACTGCGAAACGACCTGCAGCAGGCAAAATTTGTTCAAAATTCCCGCGCGCGCCGCGGGAGCAGCCGTCAGCCGACCGCCGCCATCTTGGGCTTGTTTTGTAGCTCTTTTCCTTGTGAGCATTTTGCGCCAGCTCAATATTGGCGCCGCTCAAGCTGGACGATCGCTCTCGCCGCTTTTCCGATGGGTGCTTCCGGGCCTCTGATTGGGCGGAGCGCGCGCGCGCAAGGCGAGCCCCCCGTCTTGCGCCTCCCATTGGCTGGCGCAGCCTGAGACGGCCATTTTGCTTTTTATTTTTGTTTTGCATGCGCTGCCGTATCTCCTCCGTAGCTCCCGGTTTCTCACGGTCGTCTGCTACGTTTGTGTTCACGCGGCTCACGCACAGTCTTTTCCTTTTGCACTCGTCTAAAGATAACGCGTTAATCTTACGGAAAGAAACGAAAGCGTCCATGGAACGCACAGCTGAAGATCGCGGACGAAGGCGCTCTACCCGAACGGCCGGAACCACTGCGTCCGAAGCGGCACATCTAACGTCGCCGTTGATTCTACTGGGCATAGCTACGGCCCATCTGATGTCATTGGATCGTCAGCCAGCGCGTCCAGCGGCACCCAAGACTGTGTTGATATGACATACTATTCAGCGCAAGACCGCGTTGATATGGCGTACTATTCAGTGCGCTGCCCGAACGGTCAGCACGTGCGGAACGGCCGGAACCACCTGTTGCGTCTGAAGCGGCACATTAACGTCGCCGTTGATTCTACTGGGCATAGCTGCGGCCCATCTGATGTCATTGGATCGTCAGCCAGTGCGTCCAGCGGCATCCAAGACCGCGTTGATACGGCTTACTACAGTCGAATCCCGGCACAACGAAGTCCGCTTCAACGAAATTTTCACCACAACGAAGTTTTTTTCATTCCCCGTCGATGTCACATAGAACATAATGCATTGAAATTCCCTCCAAAACGGCAGCTCACCGAAACCCCTAAAACTCTTTTTTCATGCCTTAGCAAACCATCGACCTTCATAGCGTAAACACACAGAAACTTGAGCTGCTCGGGCTGCAATGTAAACAAAACAAAGCCGCCATGCCGCGTTAGTGATGGCGATGCAACGTACCCGTATGGAGGAGCATCCGAGCTCCGAAGAAACGTTTTGGGTCATATTTGTTAGAAAAATAATATGCCTATAAATTACATACACGCATCAATTTTATTTTTTATAGTATGTCTAATTATTAATGTTCTATAACGTTTCGTGAGAATTTCACGGTGTACAACACCAATTAAAAAGTTGCGGTTGCGAGGTCAAATCCCGGTAGGGTGCGCCAAGGCGTTCACGCGATGCACACTTGACAACAAGCGATTGCACGCCAGTTGGTCATTGTCTCCCGAAGGTGTCAAATCGGTATTCGGAGAAGCATGTCGCCGCCGAACAAAGAAGCGGAAGTTTTTGTCGCTGGAAGAGAAGGCTAAAGTTATCGCCCAGGCTGAAGGCGGAAAGAGAAAGTCAGTCATCGCGGAAGAATTTGGGATTCCGGCGAGCTCCCTTTCTACTATACTGAAGTGCAAGGACGCTATAGTGAAAGCGCTAGCTTCCGGGACGTCGGCGAAACACAAGAAAGTGACTCAGCCGGTGCACGAGGACTTGGACAAGGCAGTATACACCTGGTTTGTGGAGACGCGGGCCAAGAAGATCGCTCTTAGTGGTGATATTGTGCGACAAAAAGCACTGAATTATGCCTGCTTGCTAGGCATAGATGACTTTAAGGCCAGTGTAGGTTGGCTGAACAGATTCAAGTCGCGTCACAGCATCATCGGCAAAGTTTTGTGCGATGAAGCCGCTTCGGCGGATAGTGACGGCGCCGCTGCGTGGATGTCAGCTAGCCTCGCAGGCATCTTGAATGACTACTCACCGTCGGATATTTACAATGCAGATGAGACCGGACTCCTTTACGAAATGCTACCCACCAGGACCCTGGATTTTAAGGGGCTGCGCTGCCACGGAGGCAAGCACAGTAAGAAGCGAATAACCGTGCTCCTGTGCGCCAACATGGACGGTTCGGACAAGCGGACGCTGTTGGTCATCGGCAAAAGTGCCAAACCCCGCTGCTTCAAAGGAAACCGGAGCCTTCCCGTGAAGTACATGGCTAACACTCGGGCGTGGATGACCCGGGCTATTTTCGGAGAGTGGGTCCAGACTTTCGACCGGGACATGGGCAGGCAAGGCCGAAAGGTTTGTCTACTCTTAGACAATTGTTCCGCCCACATCATAGAGGACGACGCCGAGCTGGAAAACGTGCAGTCAAAGTTTTTCCCACCGAACTGCACCTCCATCATTCAACCCCTCGACCAAGGGGTCATCCAGAGCGTCAAGCGGGCCTACCGTGAGCGCCTCATTCAAAGGCTGCTTCTAAATACGCAGTTGGGCCGCGAAACAAAAGTGGACCTGTTTATGGCGCTCCAAATGATTGCCGCTTCGTGGTGCGCAACGAGAAGCGCCATAATCAGCAATTGTTTCCGCCATGCTGGGTTCAGCGCACAGGCTACCGAGACTTCGGACTCTGAAAACGAAGATATAGATGGAGACGGGTCGCCGTCTGATGAAGTCGAAGCCGCGTGGGCAGCCCTGCTGGAAAGTGGAGATGTGCCCGCCGGTGTACATCCAGACGAGTACATCCAAGCTGACTCGTGCGTGGTGGTGCGCGAGGAAATGACCGACGAAGACATCCTGAACAGCGTCCGGGAAGACTGTGTTTCGTCGGACGAAGATGACGCAGCCGCGCAACGTGAGCCCGGACAACCGACTACATCGCAGGTAAGGACGCATTCGACACGATCAGGTGTTCCATCGGGACCACGGACAACGATCAGGCAATGGCTTTGCTGGCGGCATGCGAGAACCTCGTTGTGCCATCGCTTGGCAGGAAGCGGAAGCAAGCTAAGCTGACTGATTTTTGGCATTAAAGATTGCTTTTTGCGTCAGCGAGTCACGTGTCACCTATGTATTTGAATAATCTCGCGACAACGAATTTCCGTGACAACGAAATTTTTCGCGCTCCCCGTCAATTTCGTTGTAGCGGGATTCGACTGTATTCAGTGGGTGAGTCAGCTGAGCGCACGAGAAGTGCGGCGATCTTGAAAGAGTGCCTGGCATCATAGTGCGCAACGGAGCGGAAATTCAAGCTGCTAGTCGCAAAAGTTTCGGAAGTCACAAAATGAGCATCTAGACAGTAGTGCTACCAAGGCTAGGCTTTCAAAACGGCACAACTCAGCAAAGAACCCTGCATGCCCTGGCATGCTGTAGAGTGAAGTGTTGTTGAATGAAAATAATCAATTTTGGTCATTCAATAAATATTCCATAAGTGCGTGCTCTTGACTTGAACATAGTGTAAGTTTATTTGTCTATGGAAAGGCTACTTTATCATAAAATTTTTGTATTCATTTAGCTTGCAGGCCACTGGAACGGACACATGAAGTGGTAAATGTAGTTTCTCATGCTGGTTTGGGGGCAGTACATGGCTTTATGAAAAGCTTTTCCCATTTTTCTGGCAGGGTACAGTCATAAATTTAGTATAGTAATTATTGTGAAAAATAGAGCTACAAAATGATGTCATTAATATTGCTGCAGCTGGATTCTAGAAAAAGTTGCAGCTCTCTAAACTTCAAATGCGTTTTTCTCAGTTCGATGTTTTTAGAAACCGCACTCAGTCTTACGGGGCTTTTTTTTTATGATGTTGTGGAGTGACACTTGTGTATTCGTAATGAAATGTTTTAGGGGGTGATGCTATTTTTGTTACTCTAGCATCATTTTATAAATTAGAATCAAAAGTAACAGTGAGTGAAAATAAGAAAAATATATTCACATTCAATGTTGGTCTCCTTTCTTACCTTTATAATGCTTTCAAACAAATAAAAATAGCATCACCCCCCAGAGCAAGTCTTTGGCATTAAAGTCATGCTCTAACTTCTTGTCTTTGACAAGGATAAATTGCCAAAGGATAAATTGCCAAAAAGCCCCGTAAAAAGTACTCATGAAATTTATTTTCAGATTTTAATACTTTCTGAACTAGAGTAGAATTATAGATTTGAAATCAGCGTGAAAAATTGATCTAAACAGTGAAGTTTAGTTAAGATAGAACCAAAACTGAAGAAGAAGTTTTTAGAACCCCCGTCCCCCCTTAATTGCGGTTTCTGCGTCCATTTGCTTTTTCAAAAGTGAAGAAAACACATCTGTGGCACACCATGCTGTTCGTCAAACGGCGACTTAACGAAAATGGTATGTGCTAACCGGCACGCATTCTAGCACACTATGCCATAAGCAGTCAGTCTGTACATTGTGTTCAATGGGGCTCAGCCGGGGAACTATAGCAATTACATTTTAAGGGGGGAGGAGGGGATGTGTAAAAATCTTTGCCGTACGGGTACTTTTCCCCGTGTTTCTTGGCAGAGGTGCTGCCACCTTTAGGACTTACAAGCTGAAATTTGTTTCAGCACACACGCACGCCAAACGTGAGTTTTCTCTCTGTCGGCACATTGATTTCAATAGCGCTGTCTTAGCTTGTTTATCAGACAGGTAATTACGCGGTTTCGGTTGCGCCGCGTGATCGCAACGGAGGCGCGCCAAACGTGAGTTTTCTCTCTGTCGGCACTTCTTGCAGGGGCGGCGGAAGATTTCTATCTTGATTGGCGCTGTCTTATTAGTTTTTGCGCCGCTCACGAGGTTTCTCGCTCTCTTTGCGGCAACGCGCTACGCGGTTTCGGTTGCGCCGCGTGATCGAACGGAGGCGCGCCAAACGCGAGTTTTCTCTCTGCCGGCACTCTCTTGCAGGGGCGGCGGAAGTTGATTTCTATCTTGTTTAGCTTGTTTATCAGCGCCGCTCAGAGGTTCCGCTTCTTTGCGGCAACACGCTTACGCGGTTTCGGTTGCGCCGCGTGATCGCAACGGAGGCGCGCAAACGCGAGTCGCCGGCACTCTCTTGCAGGGGCGGCGGAAGTGATTTCTATCTTGATTAGCGCTGTCTTAGCTTGTTTATCAGCGCGCTCATGGGTATTCTCGCTCTCTTTGCGGCACGCGCTTAGCGGTTTCGGTTGCGCCGCGTGATCGCAACGAGGCGCGCCAACATGGTTTTCTCTCTGTCGGCACTCTCTTGCAGGGGCGGCGGAAGTTGATTTCTGGGGCGCTGTCTTAGCTTGTTTATACTCATGAGGTATTCTCGCTCTCTTTGCGGCAACGCGCTACGCGGTGTTTGGTTGCCCAGATGCCTAATCTATATCAAGACAGTGTTTTCTCTCTGTCGGCAGCAGGGGCGGCGGAAGTTTTTTTTTTAGTGCCTTGTTTATCTTATATTCTCGCTCTCTTTGCGGCATTTTTTCGGTTGCGCCGCGTGACTCAATCATTTTTACTCAACATGACATGCATGTAACTTGTGTTTGACTGCATAGAGCCATGCAGTAATTGTGAAGTAATTAAATAATGGAAAAATAATGAACATTTCAAGGACTGTCTTGATGTGCAGCACAGTTCATGGATCACAGCAAACAAACTGGATCAAAATCGGTCCAGCCATTGTTGTGCTATGCTTTCCACGAGCGAGGTGACCGACCAAAAAAAACACTATTGAGAAAACGAGCTGCAAAGTTTTGCAAGCAGTGCAGGTTTATTAAACGCATCAGGGCGGTAATTTTTGGCATCAGTGCTGTCAAGCATCTTCTTGCACCTTTGCCTCTTCGTTTGGTGGGCTTTGAAAATTTAATAGCCTGGCTAGTACATCAAATTGAACTTCCGTTCAGTTGCGGACATCGCGCGACGGGAGTCGCGCACGCTGCATGCTCGCGATTCTGCCGTCACCGCTGACGCGAAACGCGGCTCGAGGCGCGTCTGAATGGTGCGCCGTTCGGGCGACTATTTGTCCGGTGAATTTTCGGTTATTACACTGTAGCTCGTCGACGGTTGGGGCTCGCTCAGAGGCGGCGTGTTCATGTCGCACGATGCATCAAACTAAGTACACCGTCTTCGCCGGCGATGGTGACCTTCGACCCGCGTCGATACGATCTCGGCTGGTTCGCGCGGCCGTATGCCGAGGCGCGGGAGCTTCCGTTGGCGCGTCTTCCGTCGACTGCGTTATCGGTACCGATGGCACAGGGCGATTGTCGGTTTCGCTGCTTGAGTCACACGGTGCAAGATAGCGCGGCACGTAATCCACGGTGCAAGGTAGCGCGGCATGTTCAGTCGGGTGCTCCTCCGCTAATCGCCGTACTTTTCTCGCCGTAGGAGGCTTGCGCTTCCGTATTCCGAAGACGTGCTTCGTCCAAACTTTCTTCTCCAACAAGCGACGATCCTTAACTAAACTGGGCGCTCTCAGAAATCCGAATTCTGCGTGTCAAGTGAAGACGCCGGCATGGTTTGCGAAGCGAACAACTGCGGTAGCCATCTTGCCCGCTGCCGCAGCAGTAACCAATGGGAAGACGCCATTCAGCACGGCAGCCAATCGCAGGCCCGCTTTCATCGGAGGGCCCGTGTGACTACCTCTAGCAGACCCGCGATTCTTTTGTGTTTGTGCGTTTGTTACAAGATGGCGAAGACCGACGAATTGAGAAGCGGAACGGCGAAACTTTGAGCTTTCGAACGATACCAAGATGGCGGCGCTCGGTGGCGGGAAATACGAGATATGGCTCCGTGAACTGCGGTGATTTTGCGCGATTTAAAGCTGTTTTTTCGCCCTGCGCACTGACAAATTAATTTTTTTCGGGCACTTTTAATGCGTTTCCAGCCAAATCATTTTGATACAGCGTAGATTAGGCGTTGCAGATACCGAAATGCGGGGTTTCCAAAAACCGATTTTTCTCGTGATTTTCGCGATCTGATCCCCGCGTCCCCCCTTAACCGCAACTATGGTATAAGCGGGTATATATCAACGAGGTTTTACTGTACATCATTGCAGTCACCACGAAACAGGAAGCACTGTATTTAATGTACTTCGGCAGGAAATTTCTCAATATTTGTACAACTGTGATCATGCCACTGAGATTCAACTGTAGCTGAAGAAGTGCTGTATGTGAGCCGTTAAAAAGTGGTGAGTCAAACGAAAATTGTACCTTTGCCAAAATCTGTGAAACGTCCATGGCAACGTACCAGTAGGCGAAGGGAAAGTTTGCCCGCTTACCTGCCTTGCCCACAGTCTGTCCCAGGGCCAGCAAGAAGACTACTTTCAGGATCCACGTCTCAGGACTGCCATCCAGGTGCGGAGAAAAGTGGTACGGCAGCCAGTAGTCGCCACGCTCTTGCCACAGACGACTGCCACAGTCCCTGACAGCTGCATCTTCACTGCACGGACATCACAGACAGATCAGTTCATAGTGTTTAGAGGGGCACCAAAGAGAAAAAGAGAAACACAAATCAATTTAGAGTCATAAAATATTCTTTCAAATCTCTATGTTCATTATTTTGTGGAAACAGGTCATTATTAAAAATGGAAATGAAGGTCACACTTTAATTTATCGCATTTTGTGCCAGATGCATTTTGTACCAGGGCCAGTACATCACTGTGACGTCACAGATTTCATATTTAGTTTTTCACATTTGACCTGTTGTGGTTCAGTAAAAGTTCATGAAACTTTCGAAATTCAATGTTCAGATTTTACTAGAATAAAATGCAGTAAATCTTTAGCGATAGAAACCTAACAACCTAGGCCAAAGAAAACGCCATCGACATCCATGACATAATGGCGAGCTGCTGTGGCAACTTCAAGGCAGTGTCACCACCCTGTCTTTAATTTTAGTGCCTTTTCTAGCCACAAGCCTCTTCTTACGACGAAAATGCATTCTTGTGGTATTTTAGAAGAAAAAATGTCGCAGTTTCACCCGAAAGGCGAAGCATCAATTGCGATAGCAACTTAGTAGAGAGCTGTACGGAGTAAGGATAGTTTTGTCAGCTGTATAAACTTGGACAAGCAGCAGCACCAGCAACGCGCAGAACTGTTGTCGACGCCGTCGGCGTTTTGCCCGCGTTCACTCCAAACATGCGCAGCGTTGGTGACTGTTGCCAGGGCCTCTGGGGGCGGCTCGGAGGTTTTCGACAAGATCAGAACGAGAAACTCGTCGAGCAGCGTCAGAAGTCTTTACCACCTTCTCGCCTCGCAACGTTTTTATATACAGTAAAAGCTCGATGATACGATCACGGCTAATACGAATGTCCGGATGATACGAATTTTTCTGTGGTCCCGGCCGAGCCCCATTACTTTGCAACGTGCTAGAGAACGGTTGTTACGAATCGATTTTCAGCCTGCGTCGGTTGATACGAATAAACGCCGCCCCACCGACGGCGGCGAAAGAGAACAGCGCGCAGTCACGCGCTTTCTCTCCTCTTTTGGTGCGGAGGCGCGGCGCCGGACAGCGCGGACTCCGCGACTGGGCGCGAAGAGTTTGAAGCGGTGGCGCTTCAAGAAATAAATACTTTTTACGTACACGTGCCTGAGTGAGTTCACCTCTGACTCTTTAATTTAGCTACAGTCGAATCTCGTTAATTCGAACACGCTTATTTCGAACATACCGCGCACCGACAATGCTCTTAGCAGCGCGCCAAATAACGCGGCGGCGCCTCCGACCGGCATTGCTCCGACACCGCCATAGAGCAAAAGCTCAGGAGAGACCCCTCAATGCCGCGCGCGAAGGAACGGGGGAAAAAAAAAAGAACCCGCGGCGGAAATTTCCCCCTCTCTGAAATTGCAAGGTCGCCATTTCTGCATCGCGCCGGAACAAGCGTGTACGTGCCGACTAGAGTGTTCTAGACAACCGTATTCTAGCACACACTAGTGCCGACGTATCAGCCACGCGGATAAAATGGCAGTGAACCCTTCTTCTCTATTTTCTAGTCACATGTTGACCTTGCACGCTGCGGCAGCAGCGCAGAGAAAAGCAGCGGCGGAGGCACTTTCGGGCCAACGAAACTGCCACGCCCGCAAACGCTCGCTTCCCGATAACGGCAGAAAACGAAACTTCAGGGGGTGGCTAAAATAAGCTGGCGCCAGCACGGCGGCGGGCGCGCACGGAGATGTGCGCACGGATTCGAAGGTGAGAGAGCTACGAGGGAGTTGAGAGGGAGGGCGAGGGGAGCCACCGAAGCGGCGGAGTTGACGCGGCCAAATCCGCTTCCCTGCCGCCCTCCTCCCTCACCTTCGACGGTCTCCGCGCGCACCCGTGTGCCGGCGCCGCCCGCTCGCTCCCTGAAGCTTCGTTTTCTGTCGTTATCGGGAAGCGACCGTTAGCCGGCGTGGGCAGTTTCGTGGCCCGCGCTTGCTATGCGCTTGCGCGCTGCGATATTTCACGACTCGCACCGTTCGTGCATCGTGCTATAGTGCACGAATACTTCAAAAATACGTCCTTTAAATTCGAACAAATTTTCGGGCCCCTTCGAGTTCGAATTATCGAGATTCGACAGTAGTTTTAATTGTGTTTCGATGATACGAATTTCGGCTAATACGAATATTTTTCGTGACCCCGTGAGATTCGTATCATCGAGCTTTTACTGTAAATACGCATTTTGCACCGCAGCTAAATGCCGCCTCCCCTCCCTCCCTCCCGTCCCCCCACAGTCATTTGCGCGACGAAAAAAGTCGCGTTTGCTCTCTATATATGGCGATTGTAAAGGAGGAAAGAGACGCTCAATTCTGCAGCCCTTCAGGGAGCACGACATAGAACGCGCGTTAGCTCTCCATCGTGCGTTTGCTCACCGTGAACGCGCGTCCCTCGCGCCCTTTCACTCGCACATACAGCGTCCAGCGCAAGGCGACGATTTCATCGCCGTTGACGTCATACGGAACCTCACGGTGACAGCGACGTTAACGGCAGAAATCCTCTTTGAGTGTCAATATAATTGCTATTGCAATAAAATTTACTAGTACAGCTCAAACCATTTATCTCTTTAGTGTGCCTTTAACATCCTATAGCAACCCAGAGGGCTTGAGAGACGCCACGCAAGGAAGCCTTTGGATCAATTTTCACCACTCCAGCTTCTCTAATTGGCTTTCTCCACCCAAACATTCCTTTCTTCACCCAAACGTCTGTTCGGTTCTGAGAATAAATCACTTATTGTTTATATTGTGGGCTTGTGCCTGCACGCCAGCTCGAGCGCTCCTCGAGACACGGCCCAGATGCTCTCAGGTTGCCAGTCGTGCAAATGGAGCTGTCGCTACATGATGTGCCATGAACAATCAGCTTTCACATGAGCTGTCAGTGAAAACGCCTCTGGAGACATCCTAACCCTTTACGCGTGGGCCACGCATGTGCGTCGATACCGTGACAGCCCAATGACGTCAACGCATTTCGTCGACTGCCTGTATAATAGCTATCACAGAAGAACCAGTAGGCGACTGTACTGGACCAAAAGATGAGAGCAGAAACAGAAACGGCCCCACGTTGATGTTCTCCCACCAAAGCTCTCCACATAATGCTAGCACGTCCCTCCCACGAAAAGATTCGTGCAAGGGCCGGTTAACGACAACCTTGTCATACCTGTGTCCCGTGAGTACCGTAATGTGGCACAGCCTCCTCCAGGCATCCATGCTGTCCTTATTGTCGGGGCAGTCCACAAAGTCGGCCAAGAGACGCAAGCACTCGATCACGCTCTCCTCTCCTTGCTCTGCACGTAATGAAAAAGTGATCATGAAAGCGACCTAATAATGAAAACCAGTCTATTAGGTATACTAGCAGACAAACTTTTTCTGCCTGTGAAAGAAAGGATGCAGAAGTGGGCATCTCGCGCTATGTAGAACTGTACTCTCATTCAAGATTCTTTGACATGAAAAACAGAAGGTCATCCTTTATTTACTACAGCATGTAGTCTGAAAATAGATGTAGAGATGTACAGTACAGCTCGTTAATTTGACCCTTGTTAATTCGGGAAATCGGATAATTCGGCCTCGCCCTCTGGCACTGACCAGCGTATTCATTACTCAATACAGTCAAACTCTCGCTAATTCAGACGTTCTTGGCAGCACATCAGTTCATTCGGACAACTTTCGGAGCTCGGCGAGCGAGGAACGCCGCAAATGAGCAACGACACTAGCGTCCAACTGAAACAAAGCGGCGGAGTCCGCATCGCCATAGTCATCATCAGAAATCTTATGCCAAAACGCTTCGTACTTTTTCTGCCTTTAACGCCTTTATTCTTGCGCTTACCACCGCACATAACACCGCGTTGGCCGCGGGCCTTCATACAGTCGAGTCCTGCTACAACGAAATTCACGGGACACACGAAAAATTTCGTTGTGGCAGAACTTCGTTGACGCGAAATTAGTAGGTATATACGTACGCCAAACGGCAAAGCCGCAAACGAAACCGAAACCATCGTCTGGGAAATCTTTGTGATGGCATGGGGGCAAAGGTTAAGACGTACCGAAGGCGGTCCGGTCAATAAAGTGTCAATCAACTTCACGAGAGATTGCATTTTACGCCCCTGTTACAGCATTTTTCGCACATTGCGGCAGACGCATAACTCAACGCGCGTGCCCAGCCGATCGCAAAACACTCATTTTGTGGCACATGCACCGTCGCAACGAAGCGGTTTGAATTATCACAATTTCATTGCATATTTATGAAAAAGTCGGCAAACTTGGCAAGCTTGCGCTTACTGGAAGTTTTATTTCCAGAAGTAGGCCAGCCTGGATTTCTTGCACTTCACGGCAAGTGAAGGCGTTACACGAGTCTCACAGTGTGATGTTTTTTGTCACCGATCTCGGGGCGTGCGGGTGTTAGAAGAGATGGAGAAGGAAGACGGGATGGCGACACAGCAAACGAGGATTTAATATGTACAGGGATGGTGAACTCACGCGGCACACAACACTAAAACCGAAAGTCAAAACTAAAGGCACGCGAAACTAGACATAACTCAACAAAAAATACTTGCTCAATACAAAATACAAATCTCTGACTAAATGCCAAAACTACCCGAAAATAATCTATCTCTGTCTCGGAGCCTAACTCCGTCTTAGAGTTTCTACGTCAGTCTGAGCGCTGACTCGTCAAAGTCTGACCACCTTGGCCCCGGCCTAACTGCGTCGTAAACAAAACGTGATCGTCTCTTACGGATCGTCGTCTTGAAGTTCTTGTCGCACACTTGTCGGGCTCGTCGGAAGCGTTGAAAGTGCCGTAGGTGCCGACGCCTCGCCGACGCCTTTTGTCGGCGGTGAGCTCGTCGGCTCGTCGGTGATGAGCTCGTCAGCTCATCAGCGATGGCGTTCGGCGTTGCTTAGGCCCATCTGGATAGGCCTAGCGTCTGGATGCGTCGCTACCTCTTCATGAGTGCCGACGTGGCGTCCCGTGGAGAATCGAACGTGCCGGTCTGCCGTAGAAGGGGGATCCTCTCTGGGGTGCCCGGTCCTGCCGTGAGAGGCTGCAGCCAGTCCAGGAGCCTCGCTCGAACTTGCCTAGGTCGACGGCCACACCTTGGACGGCCAACGTCACGGACTCAGCCAGACCCCCAAGTCTCCCGTCGCCAGAGCGGAGCTGGCGATGCGACCTTCCTGGCCCGGAGCCACGTCGATAATCCCCCGACAGCGCCGTTCATCCCCCGATCACGCCTCGGCTCACGCGCCTCGAGAGCTCATGCCGTTCCGAACACTGTGCTTCACGTGCTCTTCTTTTTCGTGCCGCAGGCGGCCTCTTACATATGACACACAGTACGGTAAAAGAGCCATCACAATGTCGTTGTCGTGGGCTCTGATAACTTTTAAGAGGAGGTCAAAAGGATCCATTACTTTCAAAGCAGTCGCCGGAGTCAGTGCGTCTAGCGGGTTGTCATTTTCCTCAGAAGACGAGACGTTGGCATCATGTTGACAACAGCAGATGCAGCGCGGCCGCCGTATCTTGAAAGCAATCTGTCCCGCACACAAAGCACGCAGCCGCTCCGGCCTCATCTTCAAAGTGATCTGCCACGTGGGCAAAGTGTAACTAGTGCCGGTAGAGTCGTGTGCACTGTGCTTTCGACGTTTAGTTCGCGCTGAAGCAACAGGCGGCACGGAGGTCAATTCGCTCGCTGCTATTGACGCACCTTCTCATTCCAGCATACGCTGACACTGAGTTTCCACGGTCATCGAGCGAAATGTGTTTACGCTTCTTCGTTGGAGTAGCCATTTCGACCGGACACACACCACAGAAAATGGCAGCGATTGTGGTGATCCCGTGCGGTATCGTGCAGGCGCGTGATGTGGCTATGAATTGCAGTGGCATAAATCGGTACTTTGAACTTAATTTCGTTCGCGAAAACCTGGTTCGAGTGGACATACGATTGTCACAGCTTTGGAAGAGCCTTCTAATTTAACTACTCGGCAATTCTAATTTCAATTCAGTCCCAGTTTCGTTCTCGAAAAGTTCGTTGAAGCGGAAATACCGAATAAAACACCTGCGTTATGGAGAGACCTTTTTTGTATTACTTTCTATGGACAGCTGACGGGGAATCGAAAAATTTTCGTTGTGGCGGAAATTTCGTTGTAGCGGCATTCGTTGTAGGGGAATTCCACTGTAATTGCGTAGACGCCATCCATGATTGCATCGACAGGGGCCGCGGTTTCTTCCCAAGTGGTTGCTGCAAACAGCAGTTTCATTTTGACTCGGTACGCACATCGGCTGCGTGCCTAAAAAACTGCATAGTCGCCATGATCGCATCGATAGCAACCACGGTTTCGTCCGCCATTGTTGCCGCGAATGGTAGTTTCATTCTGACTCGATGGGTGCACCGGCCGCGTGCCTTTAGCACCACAAAGTCGCTGTTTATAATCGTGTCGATAGCGGCCACGGTTTTCTCCGCAGCGGTTGCGGCAAACAGTTGTTTCGTTTTGACTCGGCGCACAGCTTGAAGAGCACCAACTGCATCGCGATGGATGGACGATCTGTTGGCGATAAGTTCACTGACGACAACGACAACATAATTGGGATATGCGTGTGGTAGTGAAAAGCACGTCCCAAATGAAGGCGCACACCGTGACCGTGCTGCGAAGGAAGTCACGAGGCCTTGATCGCCGTTGCGAGAGCCAATGAGTCATGAGATGACGAGAATTTCAGCTTCCGCTCTGCTTTTGTGCAAAATAGCAACATTATTTGCTCATTCATTCACTAAATAAAAGCGTGTTGACATAGTAAGCCCTTGCTTATTGTTTTGTGGATACCCTCGATAATTCGACATTCGGTTAATTCGGACAGTTTTTTGTCCCGTGAAATCCGAATTAACAAGGTTTTACTGTACTAGTCACAAGTCAGTGTTACATTACTCTTAGCCTTTTATATTCAATCTTCCAGGTCCCGACAGATCCAACGTCATTGTGTGTTTCACACATCTTTCATAAGCAAAATGTTGTCCCCGTCCTTTGATGGCTGTCTGGTGGCAGCAACGCGCGGCGAATGCTCGAATGGGTGCGAGACCCATTTTTTGCGGCAGCCGCCAAACGAGCACCAATCAGAAGTGAGCAGCGCAGTTGTGGCGCCACCTGTCGCGCAAGCAAAGAATCATAATGTATGGGCTCCAAGATCGAACAGTGACGCGCAAGCTGTCAAATCTCAGAGGCCACGTCCAGTCAACGAAGCCATTTTCGTTAAGCCTTCCCATACGGCTGTCGAGACGTCGAGGAAGAAGTCGCATCACAATGGAAGCATTTTTTGAAACTGTTCGCACAAATGCGGGCATGTATGAAAAATCTAATGTTTATTTTAAGGATAAGGAGCTGCGCTTTCACGAGAAGTATCGGAAGGAAACGAGGCAAAACGGGACGTCAGGTGGTGTCATGTAACTGCTGTGTCCCGCAAAACGCGGGTCAGTGTGACCTTCGCAAGGCATTCGTGCTGCGCGCGTTTTTGCCGCTAGTATGTACGTGCCTTAATGCCCCAGCCACACTAGTGGAAAGACGCGCGCCGCGGGAGGAATCGGTCCTGGGCCGATTTTTCTCGGATCGCCACGCTGGCAAGTGAGCAGAGGAGACCAATGAGAGCGGCCCCTTCGGTGATGTCCGTGAAGGAAACTGGTGTCACGCGGATCCACCCGACCACTCCATTCGTACTCGCGCCTGATTCAGCCGGACCGCTTGTTTCGCACCCTATCGTCTGCTTGCATCAGCTCTCGCTCGCGCTTGTTTTGGTTTGCTTGGTTTGCGATTGTTTCTTTACAATGACGAGTCTAAACCGAGACGTCCTGATGGAAAGGTTTCTGGAGACAGTGCGCCATATGCGATTCTGTACGACAAGACAGATACTGAGTGCAAGGACGCAAAGGCAACACCCATTACCTCATGTTCCTTGTCTTTTGAACTCGGCGACACCGCAACAGAAGGGAGCACACCAACATGATTATGATCAGTGGCAACCCCTTCGTCATCCTCGCAACTCCGCTGCCCTCGCCCTCCTTCGTAACTCTCTCCCCTTCGACGATCGCCACGTGCCGCGCGACCACCTCCGCGCGGCCGGCCCGGCGACAGCTCAGCCCGCTCCCTGAAGTTTCGTTTGCTGCCGTTATCAGGAAGCGAGCGTTGGCCGGTGTGGGCAGTTTTGTGGTCCTCGCTGGCAGTGTGCTTCCGCGCCGCGATATTTCACGACTTGCACCGTTCGTGCATCGTGCTATGGTGCACGAATACCTCGAAAACAAGTGCTTCTTTTAATTCGAACTTCTTTTAATTCAAACAAATTTTCGGGCCCCTTCGAGTTCGAATTATCGAAATTCGATTGTAAATTGAACTTCAGGTTTATTTGAACTGATGCAGTGGTCCGTTCAAAATTATGTGTGAAAAAATCCAGTAATTCTTCATCCTGCATCAAAAAGGATGAGCCAATCCTGTTTCTGTTTTGTACAAAATTAGTGCGGAAGCTGCAATTCTCATCATCTCGTGGCTGATTAGTGCTCGCAGAGGCGAAAGTTTCACGACTTCCTTCACAGCATGGCCGCGGTCCACGTGTTCATCTGAGACGCCTTTTCGATGCAGAGCGCACACCTTGATCATTTTTTTGCCAGTGAGCTGGTCGCCGTCCATCGCGATGCATCCAGCGCTCCTCATCCTCGACAGCTTGCCAAAACGAAACTACTGTTTGCCGCAACCATTGCGGGCGAAACCGCAGCCGCTGCTGGCACGATCATGAATGGCAACCTTGCGGTTCTGAAGGCATGTGGCCAACGTACGCACCAAGTCATAACAAAACTACCATTTACTGCAACTGCACACAAAACTGCGGCCACTATCAACGCGATCATGGATGGCAACTACGCATTCATGAAGGCACGTGACCAATGCGGTGCTAAGCATGGCGGTAAACGCAAAAGAATAAAGGCTTTACAGGCACACACCGGCATGAAGCGTTCTGGTGTTGCTGTCATTCACAAATAATTTCCACTGATGACTATGACGATGTGAACTCTGCCACTTCGTTTTGGTGGACGCTAACGCCATTTTTGCTCCTTTTGTGGCATTCTCCGAACTCTAAGAGTTATCCGAATTAAGGTATGTCACCACCTTTTTCAAAATTTTTTTAGTTTTGGCCATTAAATTTTTATTTCACATTGACCGTATAAAGGACCATTTTAAATGATATTCAAACGCACAAAAGAGTGAAAAAAGTTATACTGGCATTTGTTATTGACAAAACATTGCCAAACTTGGCTGTTACGCGAACATTCATAACTAGCGAATGGAGTGCAGGAATTGTAAACTTTTTGGCACAGAGGTAGCCAACTAACCAGACTGTGCAACTAACTAGGATCTTTGCCATCCGATGATTGGGAATCAAGGTATAGTAAAAATACCAAATAAAACAAAAAATGTGTCATTTTTGTCCGCATTGCTTGCAACAAAACATGATTACATCAAAACCTATCATTCGTTTTCATTAATCCTAGTTGATTGCACAGGCTAGTAATAAAGGAACGAGCGTACAAAGTTTCGTTGAAAACTATTTATTGATTTTGAAGTTACAACTGTTTGCGCACCTGGAAAGTGCAAGAAATCAAGTTTTGAGAAAAAGAAGATTAAAGTTTTTCAATCCTTGTACAAACAAGATCATCACGCCCTAGAAAGTTAAAATCCACTAGGTTCATAGCTAGGGCCCTTCTTAGCTGCCACGAGCTCTGTTTTGGCTTTTATTGCAGCCCATATTTTCTTGCGTAGATATTTTGCCTCACCTGTTGATTGATGCTGGGCCTTCTTCACACAGTACTGGTCACTGGTTCAACATGCTACAAACGTGTGATGACCAGGTTCAATGCCTGCTTCCCTCAAAATATTTGTTGTACTTCTGTTGCCATCGTTTAAGTGGCACACAGCATCATATAAACCAAAAAGGAGGATGGGCAGGCTCACGCGGACGTCTTTGGTACCCGTTGCCATATCATACCGTTAACTCTCGTTACATTTTGGGATTTTCCGTGCAGGCACTTCTTTAAATCCGTACAAAGGTCAGCATAAACCAACTTCACTTTCGTTTGAATCTTTTTTCGAATGTTTTCTATTTTTTCGAAAGTTTTGATTGAAACTTTTGTTTCAATTGCCTTTTTACCTTGACCTTGGCCATGCCGTCCTATAAAAACGTTCAGCATATGTTATTACTGTTGCTACTAAAAATAATAGCTATAAAAACGATGATCCCGGTAGCATTCAGAGCAGCAGCAAAAGCGCGCGCAACGTGAACAACAGAGACGCACTTTTAACGCTTGTAGCGTCAGGCATCCCCCTTACGGAAACTTAAAGCCATGCTTTTAAAAAAAGGAAGCCTTAGAAATTGTCTTTGAATAATCTTTTACGTATCAAACTGAAACATAACAGAAACATCTCAATATACGCCTGTGATTTCCGCTGAGTTATCAGTTTCTGTTGCCACACCACATTTGTTTCGGTTTCAGAACCGTTCACCAGCTGATTGTAAGTTGGCTATAACTTTTGAACTAAATAAGATAAAAACATAATTCTTTCGGCGGAACATTTTTGAATGTTTGGGAATTCTCGAAATCTAAAAAAGAGAAAGTGTATATTTTTCTTGAAAAACGCCTTTTCAAAGGTGGTGACATACCTTAACCGATGTGCGACCAAATAAGTCCGAATGAATGAGAGTTTCATTGCATTAAATAATGCATGTGCCTGCCGGGACCAAAAGACGAGTCCGAATTATGCGATTTTACTAATTAACAAGGGTCAAGTTAACGATGTCTTACTGTAAATGCCTCATACAAAACTCGTTTCGATGGTGGCAATACGTTATGTCGCTATACTGAGTCAATGCTAATCCATTACTGTCTACAGTCATTGTGAGATGGGTTCTGGTGCAATTTTTTTTCAAATGTTCACTGCACGTTCATGTTACTATCCGTTCATTTTTGTAGTGCCTGCAGGCCCTAGAAGCATTTGTACTAAATGAATAAATAGATAAATAAGCCCTCTGCAACATCTAAAAACAGGTACACACCTGCCATTAGCTGCACTGACATGGAGTGTTATTCCAAAACTGCTCATGCACACATCGATATCATTCTCACCACATCTGTTCATCGCCTTTGCTTGAAGCCATCTTGACTGCTTGAAGCCAAGTGACTGCACAGATAGCTTCAAGCAGTCTTTCATCTATGGATGTCCCCCAAGCATACAGTTAGCTCTAGCAATAAAGAAAATGTAAATGTGCACATACCATTTTGTTCAATAAGCTGTACATATTCCAGAACTTGGGGGTTTGTAGGGTCCGCTTCACAAACTCTCTGTAAAATTAAATTGACAGATCAGTCAGACTTCATGGTGATTAGCATTCCACCATTTCTCCAGAATTTTATCTACTCCATACTGGAGAGGCTCAACACCAGGCTAATTTAGTTTTGTCAATCCAGGCAGTTAATCACACCTTCAGTTCCCCAGCTCTGCAGCCAAGATTAGAAATCTATTTGTTCTCATTCCAGAACATTCTGAAAGGTACTCAGTCATAAATACTGAGTCGATTTGACATGTTAGTTTCACATTCTATCACATTCTTCACCTCTATCCTTTTGGTTTCTAGCTCCTTATTTTCAAAAGCTTGATGTACCAATAGGCCCAGCAATGCACTCTGCTTTGAATACAATAAAGTTGAACCCCCTTGATACGTTTTTCAAGGGACCGCAGGGAAAAAATTTTAACAGCCAGGAAAACCTAACTGTGAGGAAGGCCACCAATTGGCACAGCTATGTCAGAAGCAGCTGTGAATGGCTGCCAGTACAGTTACTAGCCATCTCAGCACTTGCGCTGTGACTGAGGACGGTGCGCGTGCATGTATAATTAAGGGACATGAACAATGTTTCGCGACAGCAGCCCCTTTCAACTATTTTGACTGCAATATTTTCCTTATGCTTCCCCGTGTAACACGGCTCCATTGCGGCAAAGCTGACCTAAAGGCCAACTGCACTAAAATTCTGCACCGCGTAAAAAGCCCCCTTTCAGATAATTTAGACGTACAACAGCGTCTCTGGAAAATTTATGCCTGAAATGAGAGTGGGTAATTCACAAAACGCTCGGTAAAATTAATGTTTTTCACACCAAAACTGAAAAAAGAAAAAAAAAACCCTGTCATTACCAGTCGCCGGAAGTGATGTACTATAGAGACTGTAGAGAACCAGTGCCCGGCTCGTCTGCTTCCCTTGCTTATATACCGTTCCCCTCTATCAGCAGACAAGTCCCGCATGTGTGCTAGCCATCGAGTTAGTATACTTTGCAAGCTCTTTTGTGCGCTGTGCCAACACCGTTGCGCGCCCACAATGTTCTTTTAATGCAACTCCCGTGTCAAGCCGGTTTTCTCTATATGGTTGTCTGCATTCAACAAGCACAGCCTCGATGCGTTACGCATCCGCTCAAACAAAAGCGCATTGGAGTGGCCAAGCTAAACTTAAAAAAAAAAAAAAGCTTACGCGTACGTGATCCACACGTGGCACAGCTTTACACTAGGTCGTGGAAAATTGGATGCTCTACAGCAGGGGTTCTCAAGCATGTTAGTTCCAGGGAACCCTGCTAAGCTTCATGAAGCGCCAAGGAACACCCCCCCCATTTAACCGAATTAAAATGTCCTAATTAACCAAATGTCGAATTACCGAAGGTATCAAGAAAACAATAAATGAATGCTTACTACGTCAACAGGCTTTTATTTACTGAATGAATTAGCAAATCTTGTTTCTATTTTGCCCAAGAGCAGTGCGGCACCCGCCGCGGTGGCTCAGTTAGCAAAGGCGTTTCGTGGCTGAGCACGAGGTCACGGGATCAAATCCCGGCCGCGGCGGCCGCATTTCGATGGAGGAGAAATGCAAAAACTTTTGCCCGTGTACGTGCTTGCAGTTGTAGTGCATGTTAAAGAACCCCAGGTGGTCAAAATTAATCCGGAGCCCTCCACTACGGCGTACCTCACAGTCAGAACTGGTTTTGGCACGTAAAACCCTAGAAAGAAGACGAGCAGTGCGGAAGCTGAAGTTCTCGTCATCTCATGACTTATTTGAGCTAGCAGCGGCGAAGGCCTCGCGACATCCTTCGCAGCGCGGCCGCGGCGCGCGTCTTCATCTGAGACACGCTTTTCACTACCGCGCGCACATCCCGATTATTTTTTCGCTAGTGAGCTGGTCGCCAACAAATTGCCCGCCCATCGCGATGTAGTCGGTGCTCTTCATCTTCGACAGCTTTGCACTGAGTCAGAGCGAAACTACTGCTTACCGCAACCGCTGCGGAGAAAACCGCGGCCGTTATCGACGAGATCATGGTCGGCGGCCTTGCGGTTCAGAAGGCAGGCGGCCGACGCCATAGCCGACGCACTCACCAAGTCAAAACGAAACTACCGTTTGCTGCAACAAGTGCGCACGAAACCGCGGTCGCTATCGACGCGATCATGGATGGCGACTACGCAGCTGCGAAAGGCACGCAGCCGACGCGCGCACCGTCAAAACGAAACTATTTCCCGCAACCGCTGCTGCGGACGAAACTGTGCTGGTTATCGACGCGATCATAGATTGCGATTACGCACTTATGAAGGCACGCGGCTAGCCACCAACGCGGTGTTACGCGCGGCGATTAACGCAAGAATAAAGGCTTTGAGGTCACAATCAGGCACGAAGAGTTCCGGCGTTGCTGTCAGTCACGTATAGCGTACGATTGCCGCTGAGGACCATACCAATGAGGACTGCATCGCTCCGTTTTCGGACGCTAGCGCCGTTCTAGCTCTTTTGCAGCGTGCACTTGTGGTGCTCCGCGCATCAGTTTTTTTTTTTATTCCTCCGACGTATAACATCAGTGCGCACGCTATCGGCACATACCCTATCTACAAACGGGAGAAATGCGCACGGTGGTAAGTTAGAGCCTCCGAGATTCAAGTGCGAAAGCTTAGGCGCACTGCCCATGGCTGCCCGTTTTCGGAGATTGGGTGGCTACAAGCTGCTTGCGGATTTATTGCGCAGTATTGCGTTGCCGTTACGCACTGTGATGTGCTTTTTGACACTCGGGCATAGGTAATTGAGGTTCTGTGGATCAAGCGCATCTCGTGTTCGCCGTTTTCGCCACTTGGCGAGCCCGGGAACACGGTAAATTTATTAGTGGCTCGCGGAACCCCGAGCCACTGATAAATTTTCCCTGGTCCCGCTCTCGACAAGTGTCTAAACGGCGAACACGAGGTGCGCTCGATCGAAAGAACCACCATTACCCATGCCCGAGCGTCAAAAAGCACATCACAGTGCGTAACAGCAACGCGCGAACTGCGCAATAAATACGCAAGCAGCTTTTAGCCACCCAACCTCTGAGAACGGGCAGTGCGCCTAACCTTTCACACTTGAATCTCGGAGGCCGTAGCTTAGCACCATGCGCGTTTCTCCTATTTGTAGATAGGGTCAGTACCGATAGTGTGCGCACTAACGTATACGTTGGAGGGAAAAAAAAAAAAAAGCAATGCGCGGAGCGCCGCAAATGCGCGCCGCAGAAGAGCAAAAACGGCGTAGCGTCCAACCGAAACGAATCGGCGTAGTCCGCATCGCCGTGGTCCTCAGCGGCGATCTAAGCGGCACGTGACTGACAGCCTTTATTCTTGCGTTTATCGCCGCGCGCAACACCGCGTTGGCGGCTAGCCGCGTGCCCCCATAAGTGCGTAGTCGCTATCTCTAATCGCGTCGATAACCACCGCAGTTTCGTCCGCCGCGGTTGTGGCAAATAGTAGTTTCGTTTTCACTCGATGCGCACGTCGGCTGCGTGCCTTCACAACTGCGCAGTCGCCTCCCATGGCAGCGTCGATAGCGACCGCAGTTTCGTCCGCACTTCTTGCAGCGAACGGTAGTTTCGTTTTGACTTTGTGCGTGCGTCAGCCGCCTGCCTTCTGAACCGTAAAGTCGCCGTCCATGATCGTCGATAGCGGCCGCGGTTTCATTCGCAGCGGTTGCGGCAAGCAGTAGTTTCGCTTTGATTCAGTGCAAAGCTGTCGAAGATAAAAAGCAGTAGCTACATCGCGATGGACGAAAAATTTGTTGGCGAGCAGCTGAGTGGCGAAAAAATAATCGAGATGTGCGCCCGTTGGTGTTCAAAGCGCGTCTCAGATGAAAACGCGCGCCGCGAAGGATGTCACGAGGCCTTCGCCGCTGCTAGCGCTAATCAGTCATGAGATGAAGAGAATTTCAGCATCTGCACTGGTCTTGTGCTAAATAGAAACAAGATTTGACGATTCATTGAGTAAATAGAAGCGTGATGACATAGTGAAGTATTTGTTTATTGTTTTCTTGATCTTAGCATCTTCTGCATGAGGTAACCAACTTTACCGGCCGCTGCCCGGCACACGCCGGGCTCGTAGACCGATCAGGACAACTACCACCATCTGTAGTAAGGGATGATAAGTAGCTTAGGCTCAGCATGGCCGGGCAAGAGAGGTCTACCCTCTAGCATGGACGTGGGCTAGGTGCGCGTAAACTCAAGGCCAAGCAGGCAGGGCTCCGGCCGTGATAAAGTTTCGCCCATTGCGCTCTAGTGTCATGACATTCCCGCATGGTTTGCTGCTGCATCTACAACTTGTGTTGCGTTCTCCTTCGTGACAAATGCAGCATGCGGTTCCTGCTGACAGCGTTTCTAGCGTTGCATCAGAAAGGCTCTCGTTCGTCTACTTAACACTTTTGTCACCGCACCTATTCCCGTCGACAGTATGTTGTCGATGGTACAAGTTGAATTTTCACGCCTCTCCAAGCGCTCCGGACAGCTAGTGCCATCAAGCGGGTTAAAAGAGAGACTATTTTATCGGTTTCGGTTTTATGTTTCTCTTTTCCATCGCGCGGGGATTTTTAAAGCGCCTGCATAGTTGGGGTGACGAGCGCTCGTCGTTTGGCATCTACCGTATTTACTCGAATCTAGGCCGACTCCGATTCTAAGCCGACCCCCCAAAAGTTCGAAGTCCGAAAAAAAAAAAAACTTACCTCGAATGTAGGCCGAACGAAAAAGCGAGGACAGCAATCGCAAAATGAAACAGCATTTATTAAATTTGAACATGCCGAGCTCATTCTGTCACCATCGCTGCTAGCCTCGTCGCTATCTTCCTTACTGCTGACAGTGCGCTATATTCAGTACCATCCAGCGCATTAGAGATGCTGCATTTTTGGAAGGAGCGCACGTTGCGGCGCACGCAAAAACCATCTCCCGTGGCCCCCTCCAACGACAGACCGATGCCGAAGTTCCGCCCGGTTTGAACGTTTGAGGATGCCTCTACGGCTAGCACAACTACCGTATTTACTCGATTCTCACGCTTCCTCGATTGTAACGCGCGCCCGTTTTCCGTGAGGAAAAATTTGGTAAAATAGATTTCCTCCCGATGCACTGATGCTGCGATGAATAAAAAAAGTCGCAGTTTCGCCCGAAAGGCAATGCATCGAATGCGGTAGCAAATTAGTAGACCGCTATTAACAAGCACGGTGTCACGCGCGCTCAAGCAAACATGAACACACCTCGCTCGCTGACCGCGGAAACGAACTGTCAAAACGCTGGAGACGAAGCGCGCCTTCGTGCTAGCATGCCTCTCGCTTCAACGCGGCCCAAACACGGCGCGCGGCGGACTTTACCAGTCGCAGATTGCTTTCAAGATAGGGCCAAGCCTGATCGTATCGCCGGAGTGGATCGTCGCAGATTACGTCCTGCTTCGGTCCACTGAAACCGTTCCGCATTGCTTTGCTGGCGAAAATCCTCTCCTTCTGTTTGCGCCAGTCCCGCTCGCAAGTTTCGGATTCTCCGAACGCCCGTGATGCGGCCCGATTTCCGTCCGTCTCCGCACAGATGATCACTTTCCTTTTAAATGCGGCATCGTGATGAACTCGGTACTTCATGCTGATAGAGCAGACGCTGAGAACGTGAAGACAGACGGTAGACTATTGCCTAAGCACGTGTACTGCAGCACACGGAGGAAGCTTCCGCATGCTACGGTAGCTAGGCACGACGCGCGTGCGAGGCGGCCATTTTGAAATGCCGACGCAGATTTAGGGTAGTGTTGAAAGTGCGCGTTAGATTCGAGTAAATACAGTATTCGTTTAGAAAGCGGCACTATAGTGGCATCGCCTATTCGGTGCCGTTACGATAACGCCACACCGCGCGCCGATGCTGCACCATACCGATACTACCGATACGACGCAGGTCAAAATGGCGACGTCGCTCGTGTACTTCAGCTGGCTACTGGCGCGGCTAGTAGCGGCTGCGATACTGACTTTTCTAGATGGCGCTAACTATGCACCATATTTATCGGTTTCAGTTAAAAACTGGCGCGTTTTTTAAAATCCTCGAATCTAAGCCGACCCTAGAGTTTCGTATGTGATTATTTGAAAAAAACTGTCGGCCTAGATTCGAATAAATACGGTATGTCGCACGCGTCCGCTCCACGGAAACGGCGAGTTTCAACGGTTTCCGACGCATCTGGGCTTGAATTTGCGGATGATCATAGCAGCACAGACTCGGAAGACGACTTCGATTCGTCGGACTTCATTACGGACGAAGAAAGTGCGGCAAACCGCCCCGGAACATCGACAAGTATCCGCCGTTGAGTTTTGCTTTCTTCTCGGACCGTGTTATCGCTGCCGCGCATCGACGTAAGGATTTCCGGCGTGTTCTAAAGGTCACAGTTCTTATCTGCAAGATGTAAACGTCGTTGGACGGGATCATTTACTGGCGGTCGCGCAGAGAGTCGAGTTTTGTCCACGAAGACGGCCGGGAGTGCACCTTGGAATCGCGCTCCGAAGTGCTGTGTGTATTCGTGTGCCTCAAGGACTTTTGTAGATGCAGAGCTTATATTTGCAGGCTGATTTCATATATCCCTTTTCTTGAAAATGTATACAGTAAAAGCTCGTTAATTCGAATTTCGCGGGGACGCCCAATGAGTTCGAATTAAACCGAAATTCGAACTAACGAAATTCATTGAAAAAACAGCAGGAATTGAGACCGGGTTGTTGGAAAATCACTCAAAATATTTACTTGCGAAAATAATCCGTGATCACTGTCTGTTTCTCTTCTTTGAATGCGATCGCCATAGCCTTGTTTTCCAACGCGCGAACGTGGCAGAAAGCATCCTCTGCGTCTTCCTCGAAGCTGAAGAATAGACGCGCGACACGCATAGCCTCCATTAGTTCCAAAGCTGAGGGCCGCGTGGGTGCATCATCCTCTTCGTCATCCGCACCTACATCGACGACGGGCGCTTCTCCACCAGTAACCTGCGCGATGATATCATCGTCGGTGATTGTGCCGCAGACCGCTGCACAGCGATCTGCATCGACGTAGTCGTCGAAGGTCACGTCCTCCAGCGCATCCCGCAATCCGGCAGGAATGACCACGGCCTCGCGCTCGTCGGGCTCGCAAGCTGTGCCCTCATTGGTCACACAAAAGCCACTGTGGCGGAAGCAATTGGCAACAGTTGTTGCCGTGACCTGATCCCAGGCCCGCACCAACATATGCAAGGCCGTGAGCAGCGTCACATCGTAGCGACACGGCACCGAACGACTTCATAGCTCTGACGTACACGAGGCCTAGCGACTGAATGTGCGGCACACAAAGGACACGGAGACTACGCAGACACGTCCGGCACGAACCATCACACGATGCGAAGAGCGAGCGCAATGACGACAGTGACGCCGCTGCGCTCGCGCCATCTATCGTTGAGCCTTGAAAGCTTGCGGCGGCAGTATAAAATACCACCACGCAGCGGCGCGCAGTTCAAATTATCGATAGAGGAGCCGATGCGCGTGAACTAACGAGTTGGTTAACCCATAGACGCCTATATATTGTGGCCGGACCATGACCATCAGTTCGAATTAACCTGAAAGTTCGAATTAATGAGGTGCGAATTAACGAGCTTTCACTGTATTTCGATTCTTTAAAATATTTTTTTGTGCAAAGCAGCATTGATGTTTTTATCGATCTTTCTCATCCTTGATGCGATTTTTTTGTTTTGATAATTTTTTTCGTAGTATTTTTAATAAATATGCTGTTTGAAATTAATACCGTTGGAAAGATAATTTCTTCTTCTACAATTTGATACCATACACTTCAACATGAATCATTTCCTGTGGCAGGAAAAAAAATAATAGCCAGACTACCCGAAAACTAGCGATTTCTAAAACTACCGAAAGCCAAACCAGTGGTGATTCCGTATTCTCACAAAGTGGCGCACAATCTTAAACACGTTGCCGTGAAATACAAAATTCCTGTGGTTTTTTCCGCACCCAGAAAACTTGCTACTTTGTGCCGCCTGATTGGTTCTGATAACTCTAAGAAAGCAGGGTGTTCCATTAAACATACGAATCCTTTTGTGAAGTGTGAGGAAGGAGTTGTATACCGTATACCGCTGAAGTGTGGGAAAGAGTATGTCGGCCAAACTGGCCGATGTATTAATGATCGCCTACGGGAGCATAAGCTTTCATTGAAATATGGTTATGGCTCAAACTTGCCTCTTCATTGCAAGGCTTGCGGCAATGAAAATAAACAAGCATGTGAAGCAAGGCTTCAAGATACTACAATCTTGTTTAAAAGTAAAGACTCTGTGGCACGTGAATTGTTGGAGGCAAGCCAGATTAGGAAGAGAGGGGAAACATGTGTCAGCTCCCCGTCTCTTAATATATACACAAATGAAAGTGTGTTTTTAGATAAGTTTTAGATTCGCCATTTCCTTCATGCATATCTTCAGTGTTTTTTTCGTCCCTCCTCTCCCCATGGCTATATATTCAACCACCTTTGACCACAATAAACAGTTGCAAGTAGCGCCTGTCCTGTCTTTGTTCCTTCCTAATGTGCTGTCACTGGTGGCGCTTCATCTTTTGAAAGTCTTTATAGGCATAAAAATACAGTGGAATCTCGATGATACGATCACGGCTAATACGAATTTCCGGATGATACAAATTTTTCTGTGGTCTCGGCCGAGCCCCGTTAGTTTGCAATGTGCTAGAGAACGGCTGTTATGAATCGCTTTTCGACCCGCGTCGGTTGATGCGAATAAACGTCACCCCACCGACGGCCACGAAAGAGAACAGCCCGCAGGCACGCCCTTTCTCTTTTGGTGCGGAGGCGCGGACGCGGCGCCGGACAGCGCGAAGGCCGCGACTGGGCGAAGAGTTTGAAGTGGTGGCGCTTTTGTGGCTTTTGTGCTTTTCCTCCTTTTCCGCGTGCCATCGGCCGGACGGAGTGGGTGCTGTGCTTCGGGCCGCGTTTTTTGTGTTTGCGCCATTTTGCCTAATCGCAGCGAGCTATGTCTACCGAGATACGATCTCGGCTGATTTGCGCGACCGTAGAGCCTCCGTTGGCGCGTCTTCCGTCGATTGCGTTATCGGTGCCGATGGCACAGGGCGAATGTCTGTTTCGCTGCCGGAATCACACAGTGCAAGATAGCGTGGCACGTAATCCACAGTGCAAGGTAGCGCGGCATGTTCAGTTGGGTGCTCCTCCGCTTCTCCCGCTAATCGCCGTATTTTTCTAGCCGTAGGAGGCTTGCGCTTCCGTAATCCGAAGAGTGCTTCCTCCAAAATTTCTTTTCCAACGAGCGACGATCCATCACTAACCTGGGAGCTCTCAATAATCCGAATTCTGCGTGTCAGGTGAAGACGCCGGCGTGGTTTACGAAGCAGACAACTGCCGTTGCAATCTTGCTCCTGTCACAGCAGCAACCAATAGAGAGACGCCTTTCAGCACGGCAGCCAATCGGAGGCCCACTTTCATCAGAGGGCCCGTGTGACTACCTATCGCAGACCCGCGCTTCTTTTGTGTTTGTGCGTTTGTTACAAGATGGCGACAACGGACGAATTGAGAAGCGGAACGGCGAAACTACGTAAAACCTTCAGCTTTCAAACAGTACCAAGATGGCGGCGCTCGGTGGTGGGAAATACGATATGTCTCCGTGAACTGCGGTGATATTGCGCGATTTAAAGCTGTTTTCTCACCCTGCGCACTGACGAATTAATCTTTTTTGGTCACTTTTAGTGCGTTTTCAGCCAAACCATTTTGATACAGCGTAGATTAGGCGTTGCAGATACCAAAACACGTGGTTTTCAAAAATCGATTTTTTTCTCACGACTTTCACGATCTGATCCCCGCGTCCCCCCTTACTTTGGCTAGTTTTAATTGCGTTTTGATGATACGAATTTCGGCTAATACGAATATTTTTCGTGAGCCCGTGAGATTCGTATCGAGACTCCACTGTAAATGATGAATAAACACTGTATTCATCGCAAACATGTCTGTATATCATTGCGAAACCACACCTCGGCCACAGCTCGACAGCGCATTGTCGAGCTGTGGTAAAGCTCTCACTATCAACCAGGGTTAACCAAAGCTATGTTGACACGCCGATGCTGCGTGCCAGCATAGTTCTTTTCTTTTTTTTCCCCACTCAGGCGAGGTTTTCCGGACCCGTGCACCGCGACGTCAGCTTTCTGCGCCTTGTCTGCTAGACTCCTATTTTGGCTGCCGTGACTCGATACATGGAAATCTAAGAATCCCAGATTTTGGAATATGAGTTCGTAGTACTGAGGCATTGTTAACATGACACAGAAACTGAATAACGATCGTTATTCTGAAAAGTTCGGTATTCTCAAGTTCGCAGTACTGAAATATTTTGCATTGAAACTATAAGAAGTCAGCCGGGGATTTGTGAAAAGTTCGTAAATCTGAAGTTTGTTAATGTGGTGTTTGTAGTAACGAGATTTTACTGCATAGGCAATTTAGCCTAAGTAAAATTTCGTTGCCGTTGGCCTTTAAGAGAGCCAGCGATTATGCTATGCATATAAGACCCTTGCCCACTTCAAAATAAATGTAACGCTGCACTAGGAGGACCTGGCCCAGTGTGCGTGGTTCCTGGTAGGCTTTAACTGATGCACACTTTGCTTCGGGTGCTTCGCCAGCAGCTCTGTGCACATTTGCAATGCCAGGCTTGTGCAACTTTGGTCGCTTACTGCAAATGGTGGTCACTTGCTGCAAACTTCGGTCGCTTGCTGCAATGTGCCAGTCGCTTGTTGCAACATACAGGCTGGCTGCACCAGTAAATTTACGTGAGTGCCACATTCAAACGCAATGTAAGGTGCAGGACTATTACAGATTGTCGACACATGGAAGTCAATGAGATTTAGGTCGGGACCACGAAAACGCAACATAGCCGCCGGGAAAACGCAGCAGCGAGCAATGTATTTACAGAGTTCCACTGTATAGCTTTTTCATCACCAGTGCTCGACTGGTGATGCTTCTTGGGCGGGTTGGTAATTCATACTTCTTTGGGGTGCGCTTGAAAGACAAGGACAAAGTGAGGCACACTAAGCCCCACATGGAAGCGCTACTGGAATTATTTTAGTAAGTGTCAGTCGCTGGAGTGCTAAAAAAAATGGGGGGGGGGGGGGGGGAATAAATTTTGAAAAATGCACCCATCTGTGTCTGTCCTTGTGTTCCAAGAGCACCCCAGCACAGTATGACTACAGTTTGCCATTTATACACGATACATGTTATGCCATAAGAGTATTTTCACAGTGGCTATGACAAGCCTGTCCCATGTTGATGTCATTTTCACACTTATGAAAGCTCCATTCTCAGAATGATGCCCTTTAGGCACATTCACATATGAGTTTAGGTTAATCATAATGACAGATTCAGAGCACTTACAGTTAAACATTTTCTGCTCTTTTTGAATCATTCCAATGGCACATCTAGAGTGCCAGCTGCATGTTTCAATAGCAGATTGAGAGCGTTTCCCGAACCGACATGCCTTCTTGGAGCAGCTCGAACTGTTGCACAAAAAATCAATGGAGTCGACTGGAACACTGCACGCCTTTGCACAAGATATTGTGCTCCCCTAGTCCACCTAGTGGCCCCACAGATGTCTGCCCGTTAAACATTTGCATGCAATGACGACATATGGTTGTGCTGGGCACGCCTAGCTCAGGCACGATGGTGATTCTACTTGAACACAGCAGCAGCTGCTTGCACGTCGCGCACTGTGATATGCTCACATCTTAACCTTTATCTTGTTATTATCCGCACACCAGCCTGCAGCTAGAAATCACGGAAAGTTTGGGGTAGAGAGTATTAATGTTTTTGCAGCTCTGTCGTCTGCTTAGCTCTCATCTATCACGTGGATGCTATTCACAGCTGGATGAATCGCCGAACGGTCGCCCACAGAGCCGTCAGTTATGTGGGTACACCATTAATGTTGAGAACCATACCTATACGTGCGGGAATCAAACCCAGCACTCCGCGGTCAGCAGCTATGCCATAACCCCTCGTTCACTACGGTGGGTAAGGGACTCACATGAAGCAGCTCCATGCGTTGAGATGTAACCAACTCTCCAGTCGCTGGGCTGCGCCGCTGCGACAAGGCTTGTGCGTACAAGGCAGCGTGCAGGCAGTCGTCCGCGTGGCCGTCCATGTAACCCTCCGCAATGTCTTCAGCTTCGTCGGCACGGTCGTACCTCAGCAGAAGCTGCATGCAAAAGTATAATCTTTCAAATGCCAACCCTACGAGAGCGAAGCTTTGTCTTCCCCTGAGAATGCTTCAAAGTATGCTTCTTGCCAAGTGGACGGCTAATGTAATATTTAATGCTGGCTGGCAAAGTAGCACGCCTCTGTTCTCTGTAATAAAGGAATCAATCATGACAGAAAACCCATACGTGCATAAGATGCCGACTCAGATGTACTTATTAAGCACATGTTATTTAACAGCTTCTTTGATTTGACTAAACAAGCCCGAGGACGAAAATTTTTTTATATAGTGGCAGTTGTGGGCAAGTCTACAACGAACACGTGGCCAGAAGAATTTTTGAAAATGATGCTGTAAAAGCAGAGTTAGACGTTTGATGATCAAGAATGCCAGCCGCCGCTTGTTTCTCTCTCTCCTTCGCATCTCTTCTCCTCGTCATGTACTCCTCAAAATGGCACAGGGACATTACGTGATTATCGACGTCATGTTTGACTTTCCTTTCCCTTGTTTCAAAACACGATCCACATCCGATTACCACGACTCAGCGCCTTTCAGCTACTCACTGCCGTGCCGGACCGTGCTCCTGCGAAGCAGTGCCGCAGTGGACCTTGTGCTGTGAATGATATGCAATCACTGCCAGTCTTGTTTACAATGGGCCTCGTCGATTATCCGTCCCCGACAGTCACAGACTGTCTGAGACGGTGCATGTGCAACGCTCATTGGCTGAAATCCCCGCCTCAGACACTCCGGGACTGTCCGGGACGGGTAATCAAAGAGGCCCAATGTGTTACCAGAGGCCCAACAACCCACTGCACAAATAGATAAAGAAGCTGCACAGGTCTCTACACCGGACAGATAGAATATTCGAATGTTCACTACAGTCGAGTCCCGCTACAACGAAATTCACGGGACACACGAAAAATTTCGTTGTGGCGGAACTTCGTTGACGCGAATTGGTATGTATATACCGTATTTTCGCGATACTAAGCACCCCCCCCCCCCCCATTTTCCCGAGAAAAATTGGGGGAAAAGTTTGCATGCGAATCTAAGCACCCGCCTATTTGTTAAGAAGAGCGCATAGCCAAGGCCGCCTCGTGACACCCGCGAGCCGCGCGTAGCCGGAGCCGTCGCACTCCCGAGGTGGCACGACGTCCGCAGCGCGATCTCGCCGCACAGTCAGACTGCAGAGCCGCGCGGACTCATGACGCCCACGCGCCGCGTGGACTCGTGACGCTCGCGCGCGGCGCGTAGCCGGAGCCGAGCGTCACGGAGATTTTTCGAATCTAAGCACCTCCCCCCCCCCCCTCACTTTGGGCATCGCGATCACGAAAAAAAGGGGTGCTTAGAATCGAGTAAATACGGTACGTATGCCAAACGGCAAAGCCGCGAACGAAACCGAAATTCGTCAGGGAAATCTTCGCGATGGCGGTGGGGGGCAAAGGTTGAGAGGTACCGAAGGCAGTCAATAAAGTGTCAACTTCACGCGAGAATGCATTTTACGCCGCTCTTACAGCATTTTTCGTACATTGCGGCTGACGCGTAATCCAACGCGCGTGCTCGGCTGGTCGCGAAACACTCATTTTGCGGCACATGCACCTTCGCAATGAAGCGGTTTGAATTATCGCAATTTCACTGCATATTTATGACAAAGTCGGCAAGCTTGGCAAGCTTGCGCTTACCGGAAGTTTTATTTCCCGAAGTCGGTCAGCCTGGATTTCTTACGCTTCACGGCAAGCAAAGGCGTTACGCGAGTCTCAGAGTCCGTTAAAAGAGCTATCGCATTGTCGTGGGTACGGATAACTTTTCTGATGAGGCGAAAATGAACCATTGCTTTCAAAGCAGTCGCCGGAGTCGGTGTGTCTAGCGGATAGTCATTTTCCCCAAACGACGAGACGTTAGCATCTTGTTAACAACAGCGGCCGCGGCGCGGCCGCTATCTTGAAATGCGACGTGCACAAAGTGAGCGCCCGCGCGGGCCTCATCTTCAAAGCGATCTGCGATGGGGGCAAAGTGCAACTAGTGCCGGTAGAGTCGTGTGCGCTGTGCTTTCGACGTTTAGTTCGCGGTGAAGCGAGTGACGGCACGGAGGTCAATTCGTTCGCTGTTATTGCCGCGTCTCACTCCAGCGTGTTGACACGGAGTTTCCACGGTCATCGAGCGAGATCTGTTCATGTTTATCTGTGTGCGTGTGACACCGTGCCCGGTAATTTAGTTAGCGAATGTTTACAAGAAAACTACTATCTTTAGTTCGTAAAGCTGTCTACTAACTTGCTATCGCAACCGATGCTTCGCCTTGCGGGCGAAACTGCGAGATTTCTTCCTTTTGCTTTCTGCCTCGGCGATCGTATGTGCCTTCTCCTCGAGAGAGAGAAGTTTCCGCTTCTTCGTTGGCGTAGCCATTTCATCCGGACACACACCACAGAAAACGGCAGCGATTGTGGTGATCCCCTGCAGTGTCGCGCAGGCGCGTGGTGATCACGCGTGGCTATGGATTGCAGTGGCTTAAACCGGTACTTTGAATTTGATTTCGTTCGCGAAAACCTCGTTCAAGCGGACATACGATGGTCACAGCTTTGGAAGGGCCTTCTAATTTGACTACTCGGCAGTTTCAATTTCAATTCAGCCACAGTTTCGTTCTCGAAAAGTTTGTTGAAGCGGAAATACCGAATAAAATGCCTTCGTTATGAAGGGACTTTTTTTGTATTACTTTCTATGGGCAGCTGACGGGGAATCCGAAAATCTCCGTTATGGCGGAAATTTCGTTGTAGCGGCATTGGTTGTAGGGGGATTCGACTGTATAGCGAAGATCGGTTACAACGATGGGATTTTTAGTTCTTCTTGATGTCGTTATAAGTGGACTGCACTGTAATTTGAAAACCTATTGCGGTAGAATACTCATTAGAGGGCACGTAACAACTTCCGGCGTGTAACCAAAGTTTGCTATGTGGCCTGGTGAGGGGCCCTGAGTATATTTCTCCTTGCTTTTTTCTTTTCCAGATTGACTTTGTGGCGCATGATGAGATTCCCTACTGTATGGGCAATGAAGAGGATGTGTACAAGTTTATCAAAGAGAAAGGCATGTTCTCGCCACACAAAGGACAGATGGAATCTCTACATCAGATTTAGTTGCAAGGATTGTCAAAGACTACGATGTGTATGTCAGACGAAACCTCGCCAGGGGTTACTCCGCTAGAGACATGAATGTCTCGTTTTTAAATGTAAGCCCCTTTTGTAGTCCTTGTTGTTGTGCAAATTTAGTATTGAACACTTCTCAGCGTCTTGGTGATAAATCTCTGTGTGATTGTTGCTGCCAATTGAATGGCAAGGAACAGCGCAATTTACGTAACTTTATGGCCTTTGGTAAAAAAACACTGAGGCCCTTGTGTGCATGCAGTCACCAACTCGTTGTTTGTATCTGCACAGTTATTACGACTTCTCTACTGCACTGGCCAGATTCCTTATCTAAACAGTGTATAATGTAGTGTGAAAAAAAAAAAAAAAAAAAAAAAGTCCTGAATGTTGTAAAATTGTAAAGTCACTACATAAGTATGATACATAGAAGTGACAAGCTAGCTTTTTCGTTTATGCCCCCTTCCATTTTTATTGTGTCTTAACACACTGGTCTCTGAGTGAACTGTTAAGCTCCATTATCACGTGTTTTGCTCTGAAGACGGAGGGGGGGCTCTTTTATCTTTTGGCATTGGAAGGTGCTGGTAAGCCGGCTTTGAGCTGCTGAGGCTATTGCAAGTCGAGATATGATACTAGTATCACAAATTGGCTTGGACGCATATGAATGTCAGCATAGAGATTCTCTCTCTTGGTGAGCTTTGCTAGGATTTTTCTTGGTTGTCTGTATTGCCTGGGCTTGTGACCTTCAGTGGTTAAATTTTTATTTAAATTTTTTCTTGGCTGAAATTTTAGTGTGCCTATACTTTGTATACAAAAATGACTCGTCCCTGCTGAGAACAAATGAGCAATGATGATGTCAAGGGGAGCACGCACTTCCTCTTCCAAATAAATTCATTCACTCATACATTTTACAACATAGTGCTAATGTCATTTTTATTGTGTTGACAGTTGATACCATATTACAATGTGTAGAAACTGTGCGTTAACTGACCTTCCCTCTGACAAGTATACAAGTTTTATTACTCGTCGCACAAGGAATCTGGTTGCACACAACATCCCCCTCATAGCTTTGTGCTTTTGTGAAGTTTGAAGGTATTAAATGTGTCAGACGGCGATCCAGTTAGGCAGTGACTGACTTTTGAAAGTACAGAAGACCAGTGAACAAAGCCTTTTTCCCCCTTTGCATTTGCAGGAGAAGAAGTTTCTGCTTCAGAACAAGATGGATGAGTTAAAAGATAAGAGCAAACAGTTGGTGGAGAACTTTGAAGGAAAAAGGCACGAATTCATCCAGAAGTGGGAAGAGAAGTCAAGGGAGTTCATCTTTAACTTCCTGGAGCTCTTTGGCAGGGAAGGAAGGCTGGTGAGTTTATTTGTATTCTTCCCCCCACCCCTTTTGTTTTTTTGCTAAAGATCATCCTGCACACATTGATGGCCATGGTACTCACAGTTCGGTAATCTTGAGACACCACCTTAACTTCAGGTTAAAGTGGTGATGTCAAAGTATGCACCATTACTTGAGAGTTGCAGCTGATTGGTTTCTCTAAGGAAGCACTTTCTGGTGATAGCGTGAAACTTTGCTCGTGCTTGCGTCAGGGATATGCAGTAAAAACAAATATTTGCTGGGCACCCTGTGTGTAACGATACGTGCTTATCATAACTGGAGGCAGTTTTTGTATCAGCAGATTAGCAATTTCTTGAGCTTGTGCATCTAATATCGTCTACATTTTGCCTGAATCAGTTTGTGTTAGTGACTTCAGGCACTCAGCGGCAGTGCAGAGATCTTCTTGCGTCTGCCTTTGTTTGCCAATCTTTGGATCGTTCTTGTCAAGCCTGCGCTATGGCGAAATTTTTTAACAAGTGGATGCAAGTTGCACGGTCCGTTGCCTTTTTCCTTCTCTGGTTTTTATGCTAGGAGCGTCCTATATACATGCAGCCATCAAGGTCTGGTTCAAGCTTGAGTCATATTCGGTTTATCGTAGAATTCCGAAAAAGGAGGAGCATATTGTGCCTTGTTGACATCGCAGTGCAGCGGCAAGAGGTGGAGCGACGAAACGGTGGGACCGGCTCATTCGCTGAGAGGGCTCTCTCTCTTTTTGCCCTCATAGGAAACCGACCAAAGCGGCCCTCCCTTGTTGGACTTGGATGCTGAAGGTTTTGCTCCAGGCGCGTCCCTGCATTATATGGAAATATGCAATCTGTTCCGACCACCGGCCAGAATGAGAACACGGCGGCCAATGTCTTCTCGAGACTCCTCACCGTACAAACCGAGTTCTCCAGCTTACTGCCCGACGCCGCCGCGTTCCCTGACTCCACCTCCGCGTCCACTGGTACTTGAACTGCCTGCCGACAAGCACGTCGAGATTGCGAGCTCTGGTGGTGGTCCTCCCAAAGCCAAGAGCGACATGAACATCTTCTCCAAGCACAAGGCCCCGGAAGGTGCCATCAGAGCAGGGAGCAAGTCCTCCGAAAACATGCAGGCTTCCAAGTCACCCGAATCACCCTTTCCAGCCAGGGTGGTTGGCCAGTTGCCAAAGGATGCTGCCTTATTGAAAGAGGACAGTGATGTCAACTGCCAAAATCATGACCAAAAAGGACTAATGCCACATTCTATAGAAAATGCTGCTTCCTGTGATAGTGCTTCCAAGGTACCATTGGAGACTGAACCCAAGTGTCTTTCACATAGCATTTCGGATGAAGGCATCGGTGTGGCCACTGCTCCCGCTAGAAGAGATTCTCAAGATGTCTCACTTTGTATGCCGTTCCATGCTGTGCACTCGGGTCCTGCTGAGGTTCAGTTGAAGAAGGATGATTCCTTGCCACCAAGTCAGAGCGTGGGTACAGAAAAAACTATCAGGGCTGGCAGCTCGGAACCAGTATCGCATAGTTTGCAACAGGGCACTACAGATTTCTATGTTTCATACTCCAATCCTGTGGAAGGTGGTGCTGAAGAGGATGCAGTAAGTGCAATCAAGCCAGAGTCTAGCTATGTAGGGCCAAATACAGCTGAACCAAGTGCTGTGGAACAGGAACCAAAGGCGGAAGTGCGCAAGCCTTTGACAAATGGTGCTGCAGCTTCGTTGGACAGTGCAACTGCAGTTCAACAGCTGGAGACTTCCAAGGTTGACAGTACTGAACAGGTTTTAACAGGCCCAAAGCAGAGCACTACTGATTTTTATGTCTCGTACTCCAATCCTGTGGAAGGTGGTGCTGAAGAGGATGCACTAAGTGCAATGAAGCCCGAGTCTGGCTATGTAGGGCCAAATATAGCTGAACCAAGTGCTGTGGAACACGAACCAAAAGTTCTGGCGGAAGTGCACGAGCCTTCGGCAAATGGTGCTGCAGCTTTGTTGGACACTGCAACTGCAGTTCAACAGCTGGAGGCTTCCAAGGTTGACAGTACTGAACGGGTTTCAACAGGCCCAAAGCAGGGCACTACTGATTTTTACATCTCGTACTCCAATCCTGTAGAAGCGGAAGCTGACAACATCCCCGTTCAAGCTGCAGTGCCCGGTAATGCTGGAGCCACTGTAACGGAATCGGATACTGTGAAGCAAGAACCTGGCTCCCTGGTTGAGTGGCATGGCGAAACCTCAGGGAAGCAGACAGCTACCAAATCTGAGAGTGGTGGAACAGAAGGGGGGCAAGCTCCCTCTACTTCAGTGCCTGATCAAAGCAAGGACAAGAATTGAAACAACTGTTGATGCACTTGTGCAATACAGGCTCTGTTTGAGGACCAACTTGGCGATGATGACCGTGATAATGTGGCCATTAAGATGTGATAGGGCATGCTGAAGAATATGCTGCACCACCTCGGTGAATTGAAATGGCCCACTGAGTATGACAGAATGCGGAAAGACTATATTCCTAAGAGGCAAAGTGCGATTTTTGAGTTGTGTGTTTAGTGCCTTGAACCATTGCAGTTAAATTCCTACAAAATATCTAGTCAGGGAGGGTATTTATTCATGTTGCTTAAAGCAGCATTACAGGGTATTCCATTGTATGTGCCCCCTTCACATAAAGGTGCCACAATGTTCCACATTAAGCTTATAGTACCTAATGCCTGTAGCACAGTTGAAGGAATGGTGTATACCGTGTCTGTGTATGCATTTTATTTCGCCCGAAATTTTTGTGTGTTCAATGGTCGGTATCTAGAGCATGACCGCCTCGACACTCTGTCCCTGTTCTTTTTCAAAATTTGTTGCAGTTAGGTGGCAAGGATGACCAGAGCAGTGGTCATGAAAGAGCACATCAGTCCACCTTACCATGACCAAGCTGTGCTTAAGTACTCTTTGCGCTGTATTTGAATAAAAGCCTGCAGCAGCAGTGCGCTATTTTAGCTTCTTTTTTATGCTCTTAGTGGGGATCCCATATCCTCCTGAGACCCGGATACAGCTAAGGGACATAATCACTCTTCAAGGTTGTTTTTATTATCTACTGTTATGTTATGAACGTGAAAAACAATTTTTAAAGTTTAAAGACCATGTTTACATGCCAAAAGCTGCATCTCCGTGTACGTGAAAAAATAAACTATCTCCTCATGTGTGCTATGGTAAAAACTACATTTCATTGGCTAAATGCAGAGATAAAGATGGAACTACGTGTATAATATTGCTATGTTAATGCTGCGTCCAGTATTTTGACGCAATGTTGGTGATAATTAAACACCTCAAGGTTGCTTTCTGCCATCCGAGACTACACAGAGGTCTAGAGCAGTTTAGTGTCAAATTTCTCGAAAGCCTATGATAAGAATACGAGTCAACCACTTTCTTACTGTTACACTTGCACCGTACTTCATACCCACAATTTGTCTAATCACTTCCGAGTGAATTTCGAAAAAAAGTTCAAGGCCATGTGCAATGCATTGTACAAGGGGTCTTAGGAGGATATGCCTGCTTGCTTATTTATCTCATAAGATGAAGAATTTAACATGCAGAACATTTATTAATGCACATGGGTTTTGCTTAACTGTGTGTGTGAGAACATACCTTTACTAGCCTTCACAGACGGCCTATTAAACTCATACAATTAATCTCCCCAGAATGTGTGCAACTGTGGTTTTTTGTTTGAACGAATATTCATAACTTTGCCACATGTAGCATGCCTTTGTGCTTTATGAGTTGGTACTGGCATCATGTAGTTATGGTAGCTGGCAGCATTCATGGCTCTGTTGATCAGTTTTTTATTTGCTGCATTTATTACTGACAATCTTCTGCATTGTTTTATATAAATATGTGCATTGCACTAACATTTCACTAGTCATTTTGCTAGTACTTTGTTAATTTTTTTATTCATATTTTACGTTGTTGTTTACAGTAGTATTCATATTATATATTCTGATACCATCTGTACATACAGTGCATCATCGTGTTCAGTTCACTGTGCTCTCTTGAGCACAGTGCTACTCCTGCTACTTCTTTCTCAACCAAGCAAACATCAGCAACTGTGAATGTTGCAGGCAGACGGAACAGAACAAAAACATACTGCACATTGCAAAGTTTAGTGTTCGCAGCACTGCTTATTGACTCCTTCAGGTATTACTTTGGATAGCATTTACAAATGTCTGAGTTAACTGGCACAAAATATCGAGCTGCACTCCTGAGAACATTATAGCAGATGGCAGCCACACTGTCATGTTCTTTTAAGCACGGTACGTTGACAAGCTTTGAGGGTAACATACGCTTGGGAAAGTTGGTCATTGTAATCCACTCCTTTGTTCAGTGGTAAGAAAGATGAAGCATACTATGTGTACTCTTATCTTTCTTTTGCATTCTTTGCCTCTTGCTTAGCATTAAACAAAAAAAGCAGAGATTGTGATTAGATCCTGACAACAGCTTAGCAGATGGTAGTTGAATTGTTTTTTGTTTTTATTGCGCATAAAATATGTTGCGTGTAGTGGTGTTGGAGGAGATCCCATAGAATGAAGGGGGGGACCTATAACATCTGTTGGCTGCTCCATTGTGTAATTTGTATGTTTGCATACGTTCACGTTGGTCAATCTTATGATGCTGGTCAATTCGTTTTGTGATGCTCACATGATATTGTTGAAAATTGGGAACAGTGTCTACTTGCACATTGTCTTCATGTAATTCATTATGTCAAAAGAAATCAAACCTTGTGGCTCTGTCTTGGATTTGCTCCTAAGCACCTGCTATGGTTCCAATGTTCCTCCGTCTTTCGTTTTACTCTATTGAGCTTCCACTTCTTTGTAGCTCCAGCTTGTAAGTGAAAGGCTGTTAAGAAAGCGACTGGGAAATTAAATTCTTTTTTATTAATTGCTGTTATGCAGGCTGTCTTCTATTGATATTTCCTCTTTTTGTCTTAGAAGTTGTAATGTTTCTCTGTATTTGCTGAAAAATCTTTGTTTGTTTCTGAATCTGTTGCTTTCTCAAGGAGCAGATCGGCAAAGCTTTAAAAACTGTACATTGCATTTACATACACTAAGACTTGTCGTTTCTGCAAAGCAGTATTTAGTGCCCTTTTTTTCTTTTGAAGACTTTGGCAGCTTTCAGTGCTGATGCTACTTAACCCCATAAAATTTTTATAATTTTGACCTAAAATAATCTTATTTTGCATTATTTTACGCCTTATTTTCAAACTTCACTCCATCGAAAACCCTTCTAAAGCTGTTTTAACAAATTTACTTCATGTTCTAAGTGTGAAAACCTCATTTTACTTCTTCACTATGCAATATATATGTACTTGTTATTGCCACAAACGGTACAGTTAAAAACGAGGAAAAAGGCGTAAGCATGAAATACCAAAAACACTGTCCTTGAGCACTGACAAAGTGCTGCGATCTATGTAGTGGAAAACA
This sequence comes from Dermacentor silvarum, assembly GCF_013339745.2. NCBI lineage: Eukaryota > Metazoa > Arthropoda > Arachnida > Ixodida > Ixodidae > Dermacentor > Dermacentor silvarum. The sequence goes on along the minus strand of NC_051162.1, from coordinate 49,421,728 downwards.
AAGACCGCAATAAACGTGCCCCTCCAGCGTTGGCAAATTGGCTGCCAAGTATGTTGCAGAACACGAAGACTGAATCAACACAGCTGAAAAACTCGACATCTTCATAGTAAAACAAAAAACAGTGTAAGAGGATAAGAACAAAAAAATGTCACAGTTTCGCTCTAAGGGCGAAGCAATGAATGCGATAGCAACAGAGCAATGTCATACGAAGTAAGGTGAGCGGCTTTGGTAGCAATATGAATTGTAGCAAACATGAGCTGATTAAGTAAGCAGGTGTGCTGTGGCATAAGTAGACCGACATGAAGAGAGACTCGATGACCACTAGAAGGCGCGTGTGAAACGGTGGTGTTGATGAGAAGCGCTTCCCGTGGGCAGCACGTGCGAAGGGACACACCTGTAGCGCTGCACTGCCGATCCGGGCAGCATTGCATGTGTAGCGTGCGTTGGAAAATGTGGCCCGACTATTACTAACTGAATGAACAAGCGTGGTGTGAGCGCGCACAAACAAACATGAATGGATCACACCGAATGACTGCAGACAACGACCGTGAAAACTGTGGCAGCAAGCGGATACGCTGCAGCGGCGAAGGTACGAGCGGTCCATCGCTTCAACGGAAACTGAGCGGCGAATGCATGGCGCATAAAGGTCAGAGCCGTGTGGAGATAAGAGACGGTGCGAGCGAGCGACGAGCGCGTTTGTTGGCAGAGTGGAAGTGTGTCCCCGCTCCCTCCGGCGCTGGCTTCCCGCTTCCTTGCTTGCGCGTGGGAGATTGAGTGCGTTCGCTCTCCGTGATAGCGCGCGTCCCCGCACGCTTCCGCTCGGGCATACGGCACGCGGCGAAGATTTTATCTATAGGGAACCTCACGGCGACGCCGACGGAAGAAATCCGGTTGAAGTGTCCATATAATTGCTATCGCAATAATATAACCGGGGATTTCAAATGCTGGTACAGCAGCAGTCTATGTAGTAGAAGGAAAAAAAACTGTTGACATGTTGAGCTCGTCCAAATCGATTTGAAAACTGGATTATTGGTGTTGATGAGCTGAGCTGGAGCTAAGTAAAATTAACCAGGATCACGCTCATGAGCTGAGCTCATCTAAGACACTTAAGGGGTTAATGGAGGACATTCCACTTGAAAGCAGAATATTGTTATATGTCGGCACATTTTTATCAAACTTTCATGACTTAGGCATTACATGCGGATTTGAAATATGCAGTTGATTTTCCTGTGCAACAAGCAGTTCAGCTTTTAAAATATCAAGACATTTTTTTTTGTTGTTGTTGGGGGTAGTTTGAGGCATGCTCTCTATGACATGATGGTTGTTCATTCAAGATCACTTTGATATGCCAGTGCCCTACATAAGAGTGTGAAGGGCGGCAAAAGTGAATGTTCTAGACTAATTTGGACCAGTCTGTCCCGAGATTGAAAAATATTTCAATCTGTCTTTATGCCCAAATGGGCAAGGCCTGAGCCATTTTAACATTTCGCAAAGGGCTAATGGCAGATTTGGAATAAAACGTTGCAGTTTCGCCTGAAAGGCGAAGCATCGACTGCGATAGCAAATTAGTCGACAGCTATACAAAGTAAGGATAGTAGTTTTATCATCCGTATAAACTTGCAAACATTTGCTTACTGACTAAATTAACAGCATGGTGTCATGCGTGCACAAGTAAACACATCTCACTCGATTACCACAGAAACTCGCTGTCAAAACGCTGGAGTGAGGAAGCGCGGCAGCAGCAGCGAGCGAATTGACCTTCGTGCTGCCTCTTGCTTCAACGCGAATTGCGAAAACACTGCGTGCACGATGCTATGAGCACTTGCACTCTGTCTCCATGGCAGATCGTTTTCAATAGAGGGCTCGCGCTGCGGTGCCATACGCGGCAGCCGTCGGAGAACGCCCCCCCTCTCCCTCTTCCCCCCACGGTGCCTTGCGCGCGACCGAAGATGGCGCGCTTTCTCCCAGCTTTCCTTCCTTGAGCGTGCGATTTTTGGAAGCCATTGTCGGCTCACCCTCGCACTCTTTCACTCGCACATGCGGCACACGGTGACGATGTTATTGCCCCCAGACTTTATGAGGAACATCACGACGGCGGCAGAAATGCGCCTGTAGTGTCCTTATAATTGCTCTCGCAATGAAGACAGATTGGAATAGTTTTACGTTATACCAGCCCAGGGTTGATTGCAGCTCTCTGCGTATGTGGTGACGAATGGTGACCCAGGTATTATGTTAGCGCGTCGATTGGACGGCATAATTAGAGCATTTCCCACTATCACCATAAGCATCGGCGCGAGAATATATAGTTTGGTTGTAGTTCCACCTATGTTTGTCTAAGCAAAACTTAGACAAAGCTAGTAAAACCTGGAAGAAGCCAGGTTGATCACCAGCTCCGCTGTTTACTCCAGCCTTGCACCACTAATGCATGCTGCCCACTTTTTTATTATTATTATTATTCGTTTATGAATATAGTATATGCCTCCTTTTTATTTAACGCTGAAGTGAAAACATGCATATGTTTACAATATATTTAGTGTCTACTGGCCTTGAGTGAATGGAAGCTTGTTGCTTGTTTTTTTTTTTTTGTAGCTTCATTTACGGGAATGCGACAGCAGTGCATCGCAATAATCCACTAGAAAAAAACAGGCAGAGCTGATGTTGCTCTGCATTGTGAATAATAGCTGTGATGTTGAGGACGTTTGCGCAGCCATGTTAGATTCGCAGAAAAGGGTGGCGGATTTGACCAGTTGTTGTTTCATTAGTTATGTTGCAAGAGCGTATAGGCGGGGACCACTAAAGCAGGATGACCACAGATAAGAACGAAAGGCCCAGCAGGTATAGGATGGCCACAGAAATGCTAAAAATGCATATGATAACATACGTCAACAAGGCTTGTTAGATAAGGAAAAGCATCAGACCTCGTGAAGCATGCCCGTGTTCACTACTATTTGTACTTTTTCCCTTTGTTAAAAAAGCAGAGAGAGCAAAGTAAAGAAAGGATTGGCATACATGTCTGTATTTGTTTTTGTTCAAATGACTGCCAACGATGATTTGTGTAGATGAGTTCATCGCATGGTTTTCAAGTAGCCCTCCTTGTCATTACGTGTTTCTGTGAGTGATTTCGCCTACCTAAGTAAGACTGTGTCTAAAAGCATACCGTTTTCTGTGGTAAACATCTGTGGAAAGTGCCAGGAAAATTTTGAACCTTGGGCTGCCCAAAAACAAAAACGGCAATTGTGCCCTGGTTCTCTTTAACGCTTGGTTTTTACTCCCCGAGTTTCAAAAGCTATAAAACTTGAAAACGAAACACACTAGACATTTATAGTATTCAGAGGAGAATCTCCTCTTGCAGTTTGTTTGAGGATTAAAATCAAGCCTATTTATATACAGAGTGTTTCACCGAACACGTTCAAAATTTATTTTAAGGTTGCCTGTGGCAGATAGCCCAATTCCAGTTAATGAGTTGGTGTAATCGAAGAGGCGGACATTACTTGCAAAAAAAATTGAAATGCATATTCGACTATTCAGCAAAAATTCACTAATTAAGTTTTTAACTAATTACCTGGTGCCCCATATTTCAATTTACAAATTGTAGTCGGGGAGTTCGCAAGGCACTTGGAATTTAATTCTTGGGATGACACCAGTTTCGAGATATTAATCCCCGAACTTTGTGGAGAAATGCATTGGTGTTCCAGTTAATTTTGTGTTTCAATGCTAAAGCGACGTTTTGTTAAACTAACTGGAACGCCAATGCATTTCTCCGCAAAGTGTGGGAATTAATATCTCGAAACTGGTGTTATCCCGAGAATTCGTTCCAAGTGGGATTGCCTTGCGAACTCTATGGCTACAATTTGTAAATTGCAATATGGGCCGTCAGGCAATTAGTTAATAACTGAATTAATGAACTTTTGTTAATTTGCCAATTATGCATTTCAATTGCTTGTGCACGTAATGTCTGCCTCTTCGAGTAGACCAGCTCATGACCTAGAATTGTGCTATCTGCCACAGGCAACCTTTAAGAATTTTTGAAAGTGTTCGCTGGAGCACCCTGTATATTGAGCAAAAGGGAAATAGGACAACTGGTGACAGTCATCAGTATTGTCTATTATTTCACCAGATAACTTTCGCACACCTTAATGCTTTGTTGGGAACTAAATGTGTTGTCTATGAATGCATTCAAATGAAATGCATTGTAACATATGATGATCTTTGCAGATTAGAAAAATTAGTTGATTTAAGATGGGAACGTTTTGGCCTTCGATGTTCATTTATTGCTAGCATGTGTATAACTTTAATAATAAGGGCAGAGTGGACTTTCACATGAAATTAGTCCTTTTGTTGTTACCAAGCAAATGTGTTTAGCACTTGAATGTCTTCATAACGGGTCTACAAAAGCACAAGCATATTTTTTGTTGATTATAAGTAACTATCAAACGTTTTTTTTTTTTTTTTACATACTGATATATTTTGACACTATTTGGATTGTAGCGTATTATCATATTTTTCACATTCCTTATGTCTCTTATGTATGAGTTGGGGAATAATTCCTTAATGCATTTCCTGAGCTACTTCATTTTAGTCCTCTTCACAGCGCACATTGCTGTGCTCGTTGGTTCATAATTAGGCCTGTCATGACTACTTGCTGGCCATGTTACCTTGCACAATTTTAATGTCTGAGTGCTCTTCCATGATATAATTTGCGGTGTGTATAATTCATTTAGCTATGCTTAAATCTGTTGTAACTTACTAATTTATTAAATCAATGAAATGACTTTTTGTAAGCCTTACACACATTGTTACTTTGTTGTACATTGACTGTTTTTTAAATATGTCTAATTAGTATATTAATAGATACAATTATCATGCTTAGATCTGTTACATATCTTTCACTAGTTTTGAATCACTGCAGCATGCAGAAAGAGAAATCTGAACTTGCGTGGAATCCAATTATGGTTTTGAATGTTTATAATAGGCGGCAAGAGCCTTAACAGAGTGACAAACAATGCATTTTCAAATAGCGGAAGGCTCAGAGTAGGCATTACTCCTAGGTCTCTGTTTCTTAAAAGAGCCACTAGAGTGCACTTGCCGGCTTTATGAAGGTAATTAATTTAGTCTCAAGTGAAGTGGCATAAGGCATCCCAAAACTGCTTATTTTAATGTGATAGCGTTAGGGGCCCCATGTCCCAGAAAATCTGCTGTCGGTGTCGGCATGCGGCGTCTGCAGCTAAAAAAGAAAATCATGCCGAACCACCCCGATCACCCAGGCCTTCTGTGTGGCACACAGGCGCTGGTGAACTGCTGGAATATCTCAAAGTAAGATTTGTTAGAAAAATCGTAAAGTATGACTTAACCACAACCTACGGGCATGATAACGTTGGATTGTAATTTGAATGTACGAGAAAACATGATTCTGTTACATGGAAACTCGTACACAAGCCCCTTTTCCAGCATTTCTACCATTGATACAGCGGCACGTCACAGTGGGTGGTCCTTGCAAAAATGACATCCAGATGGCGCTCGCCTCCTCGGCAGCAGCGTGCCAAGGCAAAGGTGCAGAAAAACAGAAAGCTGCAGTTGCCGGGAAGCCTGACAGGCAGTTAGGGATCTTTGAATGCTACCGCGTTCCACTCTTAAGCATCTTCCAAATTTTTGGTGATGAGGTAAAGAATATGGACTGGTTTAGCTATCACTTCTTGCAGTCTATCCTACACTGTCACTTTTGTGTGACAGCAAGCTGCTTTCTTACCAGGAAGAACATATTAGTACGAAAGCTTTACACTCAGCCGATCACAGTCAAATCGCTGGTGGCTGTACATGCGTGGCATAAGTTGATCAGCTCTTAGTGCAAGAATAGCCATTCAAAGTAGTTGTATGTTTGTGGCATTGGATGTGGTGTTGTGAATGCAAAATGTAGAGCACAATGTTACTGCTACTGTTGAATCTTATTCTAATAGACAGGATAATTTTGTAAGCGAAGTCAACAGTAGCTTGTTACGCTTGGACTAGATATTCACCTTTTCATTGAAAGGACTGAGGGAAGCCTTATTGCTTTTCACAGTAACACTTCCACATTGCACAGGGTATTCTCTTTCACATCTGTGCACTGCACTTCATACAATACAATGCTGTCATCACTTACCTGTTTAGCCCACATGTTAATGTATAATGCGACCTTCATGTTGTTGCTAGGCACAATTTTCTTTGTCATTCATTCATTGGATTTAGCATTGGTGGTACTTGTATTGTAAAAAAAAAAGGCATTGGTGTCTCAATTGGTATAGAATTTATTTAGTATGGATGCCGAGTTCTTAGTAGAGTAACCTTGTTGGTCTGAGTTTGGTCCCTATCCTTGGCTTCATGCTCTTACATATTGCAGTGACTCAGCATCTTGCTGCTGAGCTTGAGGTTGTAAGCTCAAATTGTAGGTGCTGTGGGGCTGTGGTGTCTATGGGCAGAACACAAGATTCTTGTGTACCAAAATTTCAGTGCACATTACAGAACCCCAAATGGTTGAAATTAGTCTTGAGCCCTCCAATGTGGCACTACTGATAGCAAAGTTTCCTTTCATATGTGAAGTGAATCAGTTGGTCCATATGGTGCATGCTACTCTAGTCTTCAAGCTCAAATCCCTGCTTAACTGCTCTCATTTCTTTCTGGTCTGTGCTGCTTAAGCACTCATTCAGACAATAGATGAGAAAACATTTGTCATCTTTTCTTTTTGTTTCTTGCCTGGTTTGTTCTTTTGACTGTGAGCCTCTCTACACCCTGCTGCCTTTTGTTTCTACTGCCCAAGTCTGGGACTAACCACTTACCGCATGTCCTTCCCTGTGCTTCTCTTTTTTTTTTCTCCCCCGTGTCCATCCTCAGAACCACCTCTGGAACGAAGGAAAAGACAGGCTGAAGAATGCCTTGTCTCCTGGAAGCAGCCCGCCTCGAAGCCCATCTCCGTCCTACCTGAATGAGAGCATGGGCTCGCCCCCTACCAAGACTGTGCGCCTCGGCAAAGGTGCAACCGCCGCCTTCTGTCACGACTTCTCTGAAGATGAGGAGGATGAAGAGGAACCAGAACTGCACAATGACGAAGCGAGAGACTTGGCTGCGCTTATCAGAGCTTAGGAGTGTTTTTAAATGACAGACGGCCTTGAGGTTTTTGGAATTGTACTTCGTCAACGATTTTCCTTGCCCTGGCAATCTGTGCCTGCTGGCAGACCAGGACGTGTCGTGGATGAGTGGCAGGCACAACCAGCGTACGACCCCTTCTTTTTTCTGGAAAAGAAGGTGCACGTGAAAGTGGAGGCCTGCTAAAATGCACGCTCATTTTTTGTCTTCCTGCTGAGTGCCGGTGGAGTGAGCTTTTACCACTGCCTCTACCATTGTCTCTCTCGTGGTATGGAAGTGGACACTGCGCCAACTCTCATTTCTTGACTGTAGAAATGAAAATGGTGGGGGCATGTGCCGTTTTTGTGGGCTGAATGAGGAGTGTAGGCTGGTAAAAAGTCTATCCAGAAGGCTGGCAGAGTATCTCGACAACGGCCTTGCTGTGGGATGTGTGGATAAGCTGACCTTTTTTTGTTATGCATGCAGAAAAAAGATAAAGCACTTCCAGTTTCTTTTTCCAAAGTTAGTTTGTTAATATATTAGCAAGGTGCAGGGCTTCAGCCAATGTCCATTGTATTTATGCTTCTGGCTGTATTGCTGCTGTAACCATCCATGTAGGCTACAAGGAGGTGCTCCTGTGTTACATTGCCTCTGGTCGTTGAGCTGTGAATCGCCTGTGTGTTCATGGTCTGCATGCACTATTTATGTTTGCCTGGGTGTGAAAAAGGCTTGTTATAAACAAAAGATCTTGTTTATTAGGTCCTTATCTTTTTGAGTTCTTCAGTTATAAGATATATCTATGTATGAAAAGTTTGTGCTGAATCATGGTTTGTGCTTCCATGTTCATGAATGTGCTAGTGTCTTGACTGTGTATGTGCAAAATGTACACAGCAGTTCTTACTTCATTTTTCCTGAAAGATGTCTTGAATGAAGGGTGGGAAGGGAGATGTGTGAGGTCTTTTCTGCTATGTGCCTAATGGTGACTTGACGCAGGAGCACTGTGTGACAGGCTTTCTGCTTCTGAGGAACAGAAGCTGAATGCAATGCCGCAGATGCAGTCTCGGGCTGATGCGGCCCTTTTTAATTTTTTTTTCTCGGGACGAAAAAAAACAAAAAAAATGCACATGCTGAGATAAAGCTATCACTGGAATTCATGGAATATCATGGAATTTAATGTGGTTAGATTTAATCCTGACCAGCATGTCATGTAGCTTGAGAATTACCACGGTAGCTCAGTGGCTGTGGCATTGCACTGCCGACTATGAGACCGCGGGTTCTATTCTTGGCGGCCGTGGTGGCTGCATTCTAACGAAGGCAGAATGCATAAAGGCTCGTGTAATGCAAAAAGGCTGAGGTGGTAAAAATTAATCCAGAGCCCTCTACTGCATCCCCCATACCTAGGGTTCTGCGTTTTTGGATTGATCCGAGAACGTTGAAAAAACACTCGTCGGTAAAGAAATTGATGATTCAGATTTATCCGAAAAACTCCCAATTTTAGGCGCTGTTGTAATCACATGACCGTGCTGCGACAACATTTGCGGTAGAAGATTGTGAGAAGCTGAAAACTTTCATTCTGACAACCCAACTCCTTGCACAACCTGGCCATCAAACTGAGCTCTTTGGCCACATCTGGCCCTTGCGCCAATAAACCACAATAATCATCAATCATCAAACTGAGATTCCTAAAGAAAAATTTAAATGAACTGCTCTCAGTAATGAAGGAAGTAAAAAAAATTTGTGCAGAAACTGTAAACGATGATTGTCAACGGAAGCAGATAGCAAAACACTTTGAGGAGGCTATTTGCTTTATTAAAGGAATGATGTGCTTGACAACGTATATTTGTTGCAGTGAGGATATATACAGTGTATACCGCTTATAACGTAAGTCGCCGGAGTCGCGAATATCCGCACTATGCAAGCGGTGGTACCGCACTATAACCAAAGCAACAGTTTTCAAGGCCCACACACATGCAAAACATGTGCACCGAGCCGCCACGCGTATGCGACAGTCGAGGAATGTGGCTAGAACGTTTGCATTCAATTTACAGTGGAATCTCGTGAATTCGAACCAAATCACGTGGTGGCGCCTCCGACCGGCATTGCTCCGGCACCGCCATAGAGTAAAAGCTTAGGAGAGACCCCTCAATGTCGCATGCGAACAAAACAAAAAAAGATTTAAAAAAATAAATAAAAACGCGGCGGAAATTTTACCCCCTCTCAAATGGCAAGGACGCCGATTCTGCGTTGCGCCGGAACATGCGTGTACGTGCCGACGTCTCAGCCACGCTACCGTAGCCACGCGTAGAAAATGGCAGTGAACCCTTCTTTCTCCTTTATGCTTCCTCTACTTTTTAGTCACGTGTTGACCTTGCACGCTGCGGCTACGGCGCAGAGGGAAGTAGCGGTGCTATCCCAGGCCGGGCCAACGAAACTGCCCACGCCTGCAAGCGCCCGCTTCCCGATAACGTCAGAAAACGAAACTTCGGGGGGCTGGCGCCGGGCCGGCTGGAGCGGCGGCGCCTGCGGGTGCGCACGGTGACAGCCGAAAGTGAGGGAGCTACGAGGGAGGGCGAGGGGAGCCACCGAAGCGGCGGAGTTGCCGAGGCGAAATCTGCTTCCCTGCCACCCTCCTCCCTCACATTCCAAGGTTTCCGCGTGCGCCCTTCGCCGTGCCGTGCCGGCGCCGCCCGTTCCCTCCCTGAAGTTTCGTTTACTGCCGTTATCGTGAAGCGAGCATTAGCTGGCGTTGGCAGTTTCGTGGCCCTCGCTCGCTATGCGCGCCGTGATATTTTCTCGCACTCAAGGTTCTGGTTTCAGCCTCACTGGCTGTTCGTTCGCACCCGTGCCCTTCTCCTCCACTTCGTCTCTTTCTTCCTCGAGCACTCCTTGGGGCGCCTGTTTGAGGGGAGCGTTCGCTGTCTCCGCTGACTTCCGTACTCCCAGGCAGCCGTACTGTAACCGGTATTTCGTTTCCCGCAACTGCAGTATAAGCAATATGTGTATACATGGGAGTGCTATGGGAAAATTAACGGGAGTCTGAAAAGACCGCACTATATCCGGTCCTGCACTATAAGCGGTTACGGTATAAGTGGTCTATACTGTAGATAGTGTTTGTTGTTTCATTGTGTAATTCCGTAGAGCTATGACAGTTGGCGTTTGGCAACGAACACATAACGAGCACAGTCTGTGCTCCCTTTGTGTCGATGCCTTTGTTCCAACTTCCGACTGGCAACTTCCGACTGCCAGCCTCTGATTACGCAACAGGCCAAAGAAAGCTATTCTCCTTAAGGCTGAAATCTGAGTCTACACTTTTGCATATTGTGTGCAATCTGGTTGCCATGCGCCTGCAGGCTCTGCCAAGTCTGTGGATTAAGTCGTATTTTACCTCATTAGCGCAGACATTGACTGCTTGCTGAACATTGTAGACGAGTAGGAGTGCTGTGAAGTCATTAATAGCTGAGAGTACTACACTGCTGTTGCAGAGAAGTGGAGCTGGGCTGTGCGATGAAACACTCCCTGCATGCACTGCACCAGCGAGTCATTCTTGCACCATACTTGGATTGCAAGCCCCAACGTGAAGGCTGAACTGCCAGCAGTGTTCGACATGCATGAGCATTTGTTTTCTGCCATTTTACTAAAGTGGCATGACACTACCTTGCAGGCAAGAAAGTTGGCATATACTGTTGAAAAAATTGTTAAGGCTGTAGTTTTCTGGAGAATACATTACTGGCCTGTTTCATGCACTGTACAGGATTTACAAGCTTCTACTGCTAAATGTTGGATGGGTGTTCTCGTTTATTTCTTGAAATTGCAAAGATCCTGCCGCAATTGTAGGATTCCAATAGCAGTAAATATGAATGGTATGCTACAGTCAATTCCAGCAGTGATAAATACTTGTGCAATTGAAAATAGTAACTCTAATCTTAAAAACTTTCCTGTGGGAGACTGTTTCTTTTGCAATCAAGGTTGTTTTTCACGTATTGACGAAACTAAATGTGGAATATAATAGTAAACATGCTGAAAAACAATTTCATCGCACTCTAAAAAGAAAACTGTGATGAACTACGATATTTGCTGAAAAAATAAATCATAAAAATATATATTGCCCAGAAATAAACTCTGAAAATGCAGAACCCTACTTGTAGCCCACTGTATGGCTTCACAATGTTAAACCCAAAATTTAATTAGAAAATCTATTGAAAACCTTGAAAATATTAACTTTGTGGTAAAAGGAGAAGCGTTGGTAATGGGTCACACACAGTATTTACTGTACAGAAGGATGGCTGAATGCAAATGTTTGTTGTTGAACAGAAGAACGGCTGAATGCAAATGATTGTTGCTGAATGGTGATTAAGAGTGTGTCTACTGAAGTAGCATGCCTTTTTAATTACAGGGATACCATAGCCCTTAGGTGAAATTTTAGTTCTCATGCTTTAACATTTGAACCTGTTTTAAATTTATATGTACACAGCTTGAGAGTGGTGTAGATTTTTGCTTCTGGTTTTCATTATTGCAGGGAAGTCTGTGTGAAACAGTTTGTCATAATAGTAAACATATGAGAGACGCACAGGACAAATGGCATCTTTTCTTGCCGACTCTTGCATAGCTTCATCCTCTTCAATGAAGTCATAAAATGATGTGTGTTACATTGGTCTTCAGGCATGTTTGCACGCTTGGCACTGCCTGTTTTTTTTTTTTATGTGTTTGGCTCCAACATGAACTACTGCATGCATGGTCTTGCTATCACTTTGCATTTTTTAGGACCGTTTTTTGTTAGCTATAGTAGTTGCATGTTCATGCAGTTGCAAACAGTGTGCCTTTAAAAACAATATGACTGCATAGTGTCACATTGTTTCCAGCTATTCTGGTAAAATAATATATTCACAAGTACAATGTCTGCATTTGTGTATGTTCACTTTCTGTAATTCATGTTTTGTCTTTCTGTGGAATACGCAAGTTTTGAGTGCAATAGTCTCCTGCGAGCAGCAGTGTTCACACCGTAAATCTCTTTGCTCTCTATAGGCTATGCGTACATGACTAGGCAAGGCATCTTTGTAAAGTTATTGTGGCACATTTGGTGACCAAAGCTTTGTTTGTGATGCATTTTGGAACATTGACCTTGATTGTGCACATGTGCACAATATTTAGTCACAACAGCTATTTATATTGGGGGCATTGGATGTGGTTGAGATTCCTTTGTTTTTTTTGTTTTTTTTGTCACTGTGAGAATTCTTTTCAGAATGTTTTACAAGATGATGTTTTGTGCAACAAGACTTGAAATTAGGATTGCTGCTGAATTTCAGTGTTCTGAATTATTAGAAATAAAAAGTATTGCACAAAAGACATTGCACATCACGCACATTTTTATTCGTCATGACACACAAGGAAAGAGACGAACATGATATTGTATTAGTAGTCATCCACTGTATATGTCAACACAGAAACAGAACAAAACATCCACAGTTCTATAAACGCAGAAACAGAAATCAAATGCTTGGCTATCCGCCAAGATACAGTGTAAGCACTCGTAACAATGTATGACACAACCATCTAAGGAGGTAGAGAACTACTTGGTTGTAATGATTATGAGGATACATCATGGACAGGCATGCATGCTAACTGGTTCAGGTATCGTATTCACACTTTTCTTTTGTGCTGTTCTACATTTGGTGTTTAAACCTTGTCTGTATGCCTATATTCACTTGTCTTTGCACACGCAGAAAGTTGAACCCTTCTGTCCGTGCTGATTCGGTGAAAGGCATCAGAATGTGTAGGCCTCAACAGTATCTAGGAGAGCAGGCCTGCGCGGTGCTCACGTGTGATACAGAGCCACGTAAATTTGAAAGGATTGGGATACAAATATGCTTCTTACAAACAGGATATTTACTTGTGCAACAGGTATTTTAGCATACATGCATGCTTGGGAACACACATGGATTGCATGGTTGCATATACTGTACACATGCATTGTTTTTCAACGGGCCTAGTTTGCATCTTTTGTATATTTTATCTTTCTTATAAATTTATGTAGCTCTATACACCCTGTGACTTTCCAAGATTACACATGTAAAAACACATACATACATATTTATATATGTATATAGCCATAAAAAAGCACATGCATTTTCGCAGTAGGTCTGTACTGTGGACACTGTCACATTAGGTTTGTAATGCAGCCTAAGGTTAGAGGTTGCTGAAATTCAAAATGGAGCACAGGTCAGGAATACGTCTTGACTACATTAGGCAGTATTTACAAGCTTCACGCTGGCTCTTGGCACGTATGTTCGATTGGCCATCTCTTTTTGCATTAAAGGACAGACACTGTTCATCTAAGACAGTAGTGCTTGCACATCTAGTACATGCCTCAACAAGGTCATCTTGGTTTAGTGACAAGGGGTTAACGTGACTCGAAGGTGCCATTCTGTTTGAAGATAGTGCACATATATGCGTGCGGCTTCTGAAGCTGTGGTCTTTCCATTTATGTCGAGGAAGAAAACCACTCGGGACTTCAAAGTGTTTTTCATCTTCATTTCTTATTTGTATTTTGCTGTTTGCTGCAGAGAAAGGGACTGGTCAGTAGCGCCCCCAGGATCTCTGCCAGGTGGGGGGGGGGGGGGTTAAATTTGTGTGTGTGTGGGGGGGGGGGGGCAAGCACTTTGCATAATATGCAATTTCCTTGCCTTAGCCAGAGGAATCCAACAGCAAATAAAATGCCTAATAATTATAATAATGACATAAGGATGATGACGATGGCTATTTCTTCAGCGTTTTACTGATAGTAATTTAAGAGTGAATGAATAAATACCAGAGACTGATATAGTGTGTTAAGTAAAATTCGATCTCAAGCCACCTCCTGAATTGTAATGACAATGCGAACAGAGCACTGAAGGTGCACGTTGAACTGGTGGGGCTGGACGCGTGGGGGGGGGGAGTTACAACACCCGAACCCCCCGTCGGTGCGCCACTGGGACTGCTGGTAATCGCCGAGCATGCCGAGTTGGAGCTTTTGGATTGCTTTGCCGGGAAAAGAAGGGTTTAACTTAAAGACCTTCGGTTGATAATACGATTGAGCTGTCAATCGCATTCGTTTTAACTGTTGTTAAAACGAATACATGCACTATGAGTGGATTTTTTTTTTTATTTCCAAGAAGAGACATACTGCATGGCTGCTTATTTAGTATGTGAAGTTCATGGGTCTTGCCTTTTGTGTGACCAGAGCATGTTAACTGCCATCTTTTCGCTTGACTGCTGAACTGAATGTAACTGAAAGGCGCAATTTGATTTGCTGAAATGACAGCATGAATAAATGGGACTTAAACCTAGGTTGGTATTTGGAAGGTGCCTCAATTTGTGCTGTAATGGTGAGTGATATGTTTATTCAGGGTAAGTACTGCATATGACGGGCATGTTTTCAAAAGTATTCTTTTTCTTTTATGATTGTGTTCATGCGAGCCATTGCGCCATGTGGTTGCAAAGCCCTACGGCGCGGGATGAAATCGGCCGAGGCGGCCGCATTTCGATGGGGGCGAAATGCAAAAACACCCGTGTGCTGTGCATTGGTTGCACGTTATAGAACCCCAGGCGGTCAAAATTAATCTGGAGTCCCCCTCTACGGCGTGCCTCATAGTCGTATCGTGGTTTTGGCACGTTAAACAACATAATTTAATTTTGCCGTCATGTGGTTGATGCTGGTCGTAATGGCAGCATGGCGGCGTGCGAGCAGACGAACGTCGAAAAGGATGGCAAATCATTATGAAACACGGCCCCACGATGGTTTGTCTTCATGTCCAAATATGTAGTGCAAACTCAAAATTCGGCGAAAACAAGTCTGAGCCTTTGTTTACCAAAAAGAATTGAATTCCTGAAAAGGCAAAGGCATGCGTTCTACTGTTAAACTGTTTTCGAGCTGTTTGTGCTCTCTTAGCAAATGGGACAATGGTGCATTAACGCAACAATCTTAAAATTTAGCCCTTCGCTGCTCGTAACTGATGTCACAACTAGTACGTGAGCTACTAGAGCTGCACTGGGAAGTCATCTTGGATTAGGAGGTACACTTCGCTGAAGTTGTTATATCCCAAACCAATGTTTATTATCTTGCAGAGGGGCATCGCTAATAGGTCCATTGTCATTTAATTGTTAACATTTGACATATACATTTTAATCAAAATTACACGTGCATCTACAAAGCCGCATATTGCGTTTATGTGGCGTAGGGCTCCAAGTTTTGAAGGGCTTACAGTGAACCAGCAATGACCTCGCTCGTGACAAACCGTTGCTTCCAGAAATGTGTTAAGTATTTCCTTTGTAAGGAGGGACTATTTTCAGATAGATGCTCGCAGATTCTCGCCGACCTCGCAAAATCTCGACAAGATTAGCCCGTCGCAGACCATCAGATAAGGAATCAACCTTTTGCGCCACTGATAGGTCACTGTATCGAGCCATCGATATGTCGACTCTAAGGCAGACATTGGTGCATGCCAATACACGCGACCTATTCAGCGCTCTTAGCACGGGCGCGGAAGTATAGGCACCTAGCACCGGCCAGAGGGCGCTGCGACACTTCCATTTAACACGAGAAAACAAGCCAAGAGAAGAGGCAGCTTTGCTTCATAGCTAGTGTGAGTGTAATCTCGCAGAGCTTTTGCCGAGCGGCATATGCGCATCGCGTCCCTCCCATTTTGTTGAGTTGAAGCGCGCTACTGAGTCACAGAAGCGCATGTAAGGGACGCGCAAGACACGTGGACAAGCGCTTCTCCACGCGTCGTGGGCGTCCTTTCCGTGGGCTCTTGTTGCTCAGTAGCGCGTTTCAACATGTGCAGACACGTACACTGTTCAAGGGAAACATTCGAGTGCAGAGCATGTCCAGATTTTTTTCCTCTCTCTCTCTCGCAAGAGTTCAATCGCCTTGATTTGCAGCAGATAACTTGTGGTTGGTGGCTCCGACTCCTTTCGAAACGCCCAGCTGTGCAGTACACTGACATTGCTTGCGCAGCAACTTGCAGCTAGGGCTCTAGCAAAGTGAGAGCCGCCCATTTGAGTGTTGTCTTTAACTGCGGACTGCACTACAAACAACTAGATCCAACCTTGGCCCTCCCGTTTTGCTTCCACCGCTCTGTGTTCTGGCGCTGCTGTCACTATAAAATAATTTTTTTATAGCTTCAGCGAAGAGTTGCGCTGTGCATGGCTTGGATATATAGTTCAGATGGCTAGCATGGTGAATGACAGCCGATGATAGAGACGCGTCCCGAAGTGTAGAGAACTGTCGGGTGGCGTTTAATTCAGCGCTGTATTCCGTGTTAATGACAGACTGTGATGGAAGAGGATCCAAACACGGGCCAAGGAGGAAGAAGCATCTGCCATCTTCTCCGCCAGAGGAGCAGCCAAGGCTTGCTCATGGAAGTCGTGCAGTTGTCGCGTTGACTACTTTCCTTGACACTGCATTTCTGAACCGCAACATACCGTTGAATATGATTTAAGAAAAGAGCGGAAAACCAGAAAACGGCGTATTCGATGTAATTAGCATACTATACATGCTTACACATATGTTTGGGTGTAGCCAACTATTTGGCAAGCGCATACATCGGGCATATAAACCTGGAAGTGTTTTAGTGTGGCCTAAATACTACATACAATTTCTTTTGTTACGTTCTTCGGCTACCCGCCGCGGTGGCTCACTGGCTGTGACGTTGTGCTGCTGAGCACAATTGGTCGTGAGTTCGCTACCCGGTCGCATTCCAATATGTGATGAATGTGAACACGGTGGTGTACCGTGCTACGGGTGTGCGTTAAAGAGCACAGGTTGTGAAAATTGACCCTCACTCCTCCACTATACAGCGTCCCTCATAACTGACTGTGAAGTTTTGGGGCGTTAAACGGCATCATTAAGCCCCTTGTGTATCTTATGCAGTGCTAAAAGCTATGGCGGATTTATTGACCAATCCAAGATCACGAAATTGCCAAGGGTCGCAGTTCCATCTATCGACCCTCACACTTGGTCTGACTCAGACTTGCTTTCTCGAGCTCAAAATGTGCGATAAATATTATTATCATTCTTTTGTCGAAGTCAGTGTATGTACTGTCGTCGTCCGCGCTCGACCGGCACCCTGGGAGGTGTCTCCGTGCTGGAAGACGTATTAGCAATGTCTTTCTGAAATGTATTGGCTGCACCCTTTAACACCTCTTTAAGAGTAGAGTTTCTAATTGCTTGTAACACTTCAGCGCGAAGACACCGAGTTGTAGATTTTTACGGAGACGTACCGGATGACCTTAGAAAGGAATTGAGAGCAAAACAATAACTTCAGTTGCATAATTCCTTCGTACGTTTGTTGCACTACGTTTTCTTTCAATGCGCGATCTTGGTACACTTCTTGTGGAGTTGGACCTTGCCACAGTCTCGTGACACATGTGACTAACACTGATGTGAAAGTCGCGTTCCCAAGGCGTACGGGGTGCACTCACTGCACGCTTACATGCCATCTTTCTATCTCACGATTTTATCTTCTTAGCACGTCTGCGTTTTGCCGCGGTGAATGCAAGCGGTAGGAAAAGACACCAATGAACGCGCGTTCGTGCCTGTGAGTCAGCTTTCTCGCTATACAGGAGCCCCCGTTACAGTGAATAAACCGGGATTAGCATTGTATCATTATCTTTTTCTTACCTACGAGTTGAATCAAGATCGGGATCGCTTCAATATTGAGCGATTTATCATGTCGCCAATTATCCAAGCCTGTATACAAGCGTGTATGAATGAGCTGCGTGCATTGACGAGGATCGGAAGCGTCCAGACCGGAATCAATATAGTATAGGGATTGCAGCCAAGGTTGAAGGTTGCTCGCAAAACTCTTGCCACAAGACGTGAACCGTCGGTATTGCGGATGTAGCTTGGATTGCAGCTTTGCGCCTGCTTGGGTGTGGTGTGCGTTTCTTAAGTGCAAAGACACCAACGATTCTATACTTCGTGTTTTTTTTTTTCGGTTGAAAGCGTAAGAACGCCCTCAAAACTGGCGCCTTGGGTTCGCTATATCCGGTATTACGCTATAACGGGGTCCTGTACTGTATAGGGCGCGCATGATCCTCAAGATCCCGCACCAGAGAGCGACGAAAGCCCCGTGATGGTATATATATTGCAGCTGGAACAACAGACCCGTTGAAAAATACGTCTACGAGGTGGCGGCAGCATCGGCTCGGGCGCGAGGAGGAGCCGCCAACGCGGCGGTGTTCGAGTCCGCGCCTTCCTGGCAGAGCCTGGCCAGCTTCCGGTATGCGAGTGGTCCTAGCTTGCGCGCCGTGGCATACAGCTTGTCGGCGGCCCACGAGGCCGGGATGCAGGGGCAGTTTGCGGGTCCCGGCCAGTCGAGACCGAGCTTATGCAGCAGCTGTCGGAAGTCGGCGTTCTTGAGCGCGCTCGACTGCACCTCGCTGAAGGCGATGATGGGCACACTCTGGCCCAGCAGCGTGTAGTGCAGGGCCACGGGCTCGGCGTCGTCCAAGGGTCGGTTTTCTGCGATGTTTCGACAGAAAGACATTAATTGACTTGGCAGCGGCCGCCCGACCCACGAGGAAACCAACATGGCTATTATTATTTTTTAAATGCGAAATGAAGCCACATTTAACCCTGCAGTGCCCAAGAATTTCACATCAAGAAAAAATTAGAACTTGTTCACCTTTGTTTCTGGCCACGGAGAGTTCATTTGTACGAATACAATGAAATTTTATTTGAGCTTACTCAAAAGCTTACTTTTGTATAGTAATTAATTAGTTATTGATTTGCTGAACTATACCCAACTTGGGGGAGGGGAACTTGCTCCAGCGTATGAAAAACGTTCCTAACTTCTATGGGCTGTGCCTTTAGTTTCCTATCCCTAATTTAAAATGTCGAGGTATCAAAACCGCTTAGCATATGATACGTTAGACATGGTTAAGTACGCATGGCAAGGAGGGGTGCAGCATAGGCGCGGAGAAAAACAGAAGGCAAGGGGGGTGGGGCTATGGTTTTGTGGCAAGAACGCCTTCGGAAGTACGCGGATCTCGCACTTCGCAATGTACGACGGTATATTTCCTGTAGGTATGGCAACGAGAACAATTAGTTTCCTACGGATATGCACAGAACAGTGCCGTAAGAAGGCTATTTGTTAGTCGTGTGAGCAGGTGCTCTCCCTAAGAACGGAATGCAAATGCTTCTGAGTACTTTTCTGGTCGGAATCACAGCGGGAAGAGTAGCGTAAGCTATTACTTTCACGAAACCGCAAAAATCACTTGTGTCTTCTGTTCACACCTCTTCTATCTTCTAGTCGCTCGAGTAAGGTAAAGCGCTCTATGAAAAAAAAAAGCGAAAAAAAAAAAACCGGAAAGAAAATGCAGATGCAAAGCACATGTTGGAAGTTACGTGAAGCGGTAATTTAAACGCTGTACAACCAGTGTGTCGGAACGGAACGAACACAAAAAGGAAAAAGAACGATATTTTTTACCGGAACGAAAACGTAACCGAAACGTTATTTATTATTTTGTTCCGGAGGGAAACCGAAATATTTTTTTATCGGTTTTCGGTTCAAGGGGAAAGTCGGTAAGCTGCAACAACCGACGTCAGGCAAGTGCAGCGATCTCGTGCAGCGATAGTGTGAGCGATAGCCGGTCGAGCGCTCCACTAATCTAAGCCTGCCGCTCGGTAAACTAGCAGATCGGCATCGTAGCAAAACCCAGGGCTTGCGTGCTGAAGAGCTCATCTTTTCGTCTTCTACGGGTTATTAGATCTTCTTGGAGGTTGCGATAATCTTAGATCTGGCAGGTGGTTGCGGGAGTTGGGGGACGTTGAGGCGGACTTGGGAGAAACTGGAGGGTTTATTTACATTATTTACAGTGAAAATATACAAAGTAAGGAACAGTCATACAGTGATCGACGGCCGGCAGCAAATCGGACGCTGCGGCCCGTGGCAAGAAGAGGAACCTTCTTCTCCTTGATTTGTCGCTCTTTTAACCCCTTCGGTCTCTCGGAGTCTCTCGGAATTCCTCGAATTCTGTTGAGGTTCTTCGGGGTCTCGTCATTTTCAGCCAATCGTCGAGCCAGCTCAGGTGTCGTCATTTTCCTCCCCTGGTATTGGCCCGTGCAAGTGACGTCATATTCGGCCAATGGGGACGCTCTGAGGGCTCCATTGTCCGATGGTTGATTTGCCTGCGGCGTTGCCTCCTCGCCTGGAAGCGCTCAGCTGCCGGAGACCGGATGTTTTCGGAACGATCCTCCAGAGCTGCAAAACCGCTTTGCTCTCGACCAAGGCCTCCTACCTGGAACCGTGCCCGTCTCCCGTTGCACTTTTGGGAAGAGTCAAGCAGGATGAGAGGCAATAGCTTGATGTGAGGCGCATGAGGGGGAGGGTGTCGCCAACCTGTCTAACGGGTCCGGTAGCGTGGTTGATGCGCCTCGGCGCACCATAATTGGCATGCGGCCTTTTGAGATGGTGGGGAAACTTAAGTGATTCCGGGAAAGGGTCCGTATCTAACAGGGTACAACGCTTTGTTACCGAAGCTTTTTTTTGTTCGTTTATGTTCGTTAAGTTCGTTTTATCGGAAGAGCGGTCTCGCATTTCGGCGAGTACACTCGATGACGGGCTGCTTCTGGCATCATGCTCAGTGCCTGAACTCAAGGCACTGATCTTGATCTCAGAATTCATAATAGCGCGAAGCAAGGGCGGCCTCACCAGGCGCAAGCCATCGTCGTCAGCCGCATCACATTCGTGCTACCGTATCAAACGAGTCGCAAACTCGCGACTTGACTTGGTGCGCTACATCGCTCGCAAGCTCGGAAGCTGTGTGAAAATATCGGAAGCTGTGAAAAAAAAGAGAAAAATTTGTTGAAGCACTTGTGTGCCGTAAAAACATGTTAGCGGGCCTTTTGCAAGGGAAACAATGGTTTTAGCTTAAAAAATAAAACTGCTACCATGACTGCACTTCCAAAAACACTAAATGACGGACTACAAGAAAAAAACTATGGTTGTCACGTAGGCTTCCGCCGCGAATCCGAATTCAAAGCTTTCATTACCCATTTTGTATGTGCATTGCTTCGAAAGCTTTACTCGTTGTTTCACTTCTGGTAACTTACGATAGCTTGTTTAGCAGACACAGAACAGTAGCAAGACTTTAACAATAGGTTGTAGTGAAATATTTGGTTATATAGGTACTAGTATTTTGAAATACCGAATATTTTCTTTTCGAATACAAATACAAATATTTAGCATGCAATATTCGGTTCTTATTTGGAACTTCGAATATTCGCCCACCCCGAGCACGCACCTAGCTTGGAGGAGCGGCAAAGAACGGGCACACACTCAGTGGCACACACTGAATGGCTAAACAAAAAACGAAATAAGGTAAATCAAAGAAACCTTTAAATAAAATCAACTATTCCATTAACAAGTTGGCGTGCTTTAAAAGTACCTATATATGAACCGACAGTATTTGTTCAGGTTTTATGTAGGAAATAATTTTTTGTTACGCATAACAGAGATGTGCTCGCTCGCACTAGAGAACTTGAGTTTGGCCTAGTTGGTGTTTACTGCATGACATGTTGACCGCTAATCAAGCACAAAGACAGAGAAACACGAAACGTCGAACATGAAACACGTGTCGTCGTTTCGTGTTTCTCTGTCTTTGTCCTTGATTATAGCGGTCAACATGTCACTTGCACTAGTTTGTCGGTCAGCGTACAAGGGTTATACAAGCTCGTTCTCTGGTAATTTCGTTCGGTGCACATATTGTCACGAAGTTAGCAATTGGCAAAACGGTGTTCTTTTAATCAAGGCTGACACTCGGAGAGCGCGCGTTCCTATACGCACTTCGTCGTACTCGTTCCAGCGGCAGGCGGTCGCAGGTGCCAGCCTGCCTCACGTCATTTCTCCCCTCTCAAAAGTCCCGGTCGGCTGGTTAATATAAAGTGCGTAAGGTAGCCGGACAGCTCTAATGGCAAATGTGGTCACATAAAGCGAAGGATAACCACAACACTGCATAGGACGGCGAAGGGTTTGAAAGGTGCACTTCACTCGCAGGTGTAGTACGGCTTCGTCCGTACTACGTGTACAACTTCAGGGCGGCGACGTCGTCGGCTCAAGCGAGGATCAACACTTTGGGGCACGATCTCGTAATTCACATCGCTAAGCCGGCGCACAACCTCGTATGGCCCGAAGTATCGTCGCAATAATTTCTTCGAGAGCCCACGGTGACGGACAGGTGTCCACACCCACACGTGGTCGCCAGGGTTGTACTGGACATTCCGCGACTCTGGTTGTAACGACGGGCGTCGGTGTTGCCTCTTCGGCGCCTCGCAGGCTTGCTTGGTCGCCCAGAGTTGGTCGTCGAGGTTGGAGCTACGCAGGGCAGCGTGCCATCTCGACGAGAGGGTCGTGGGGTTAGTGTTGGGGTATTGTTGTGTACAGTCCCAAAGCATGTGTGGAAGTGTGGCTGGCTGTGTCTTGCAGATATGGCACGTGGGATTGGGGTAAATGTCTGGGTAGATCTTGTTGTAACGGTGTAACGAGGGGTAAGTGTTGGTTTGTCCACTGCGTGTAAACGTTTCAGTTTAGCGGCAAGTTTTCTGCTCATAACAGAGGTGTCCGTGCCAGTGTCGACTAAAGCTGTGACTTCGTCGTCTATGCTTACTAGCATATCGATGTTACGACGTGCCTTGGATCACCTGAGTACGTTTGAACGTCGGTCTGTTGTCGTCGCTTGCGTCGTAATGGAGGATATTCGGTACACTCGGCGACAGCGGCCTCATCTCCGGAGGTCGCTGAACTCAGTTTCTCGGTTTACAGGGCTGGGCGAACGGCGCCTAGGGGCGTCTCGATGGAAGGCAGGATTCGGCTACCGGTATCGTGACGGAGCCGGTGAAATTGGGACGACTCGCGAGGTAGCTCTCGATCTCCAGGGGACGCTCACCAGGTCGTGGACGCGGCGCATTCGGGGAGAACCCACGGAGACCGATGCGTCGGTAGGGACACGTCCTGTATATATGGCTGGCTTCGCCGCAATGAAAACAAAGCGGACTGTGGTCAGGAGCGCGCCAGACATCACTCTTTCTTGGCCTGGACTCGTTGATGAACGGCGTATTACGACGCCTGAACCCGACTTCTGTCTGTTCTGCGGTGCGCACGACGTTTGAGGTGTTATACAGCGATGGACGTCTTACGGATTCCTTATAAGTCATACTTGCTCCTGCTGCTGTGGTGCCCCGAAGCGTTCAGGAACTTGGATGGCTTGCCTGATCTCGTCTCGCACCATCTCTGCCACAGAAAGTCGCGCGATCGGGGGTTCGATCGCCTGCATTTTTGGAGCTTTTCTCTTATGACCGCTTTTATTAATTCTCTCAGATCGCTGACGTCGCTTCCCAGTATCACGTTAGGGATGCCACTCGAAATTGCAGTCACGTTTCGATTGTAATGCCTGGCGCGCTGTTGTAGTGCCCTTTCCATTGCAGTGGCTTCAGCGAGAAAGTCCGCAAGCGTAGTCGGTGGGTTTCGGATAAGGCTGGTAAAGATTTCCTGCTTTACGCCTGGCATTAGGTGTCGGACTTTTTTTGTCTTCGGGCATTGAAGCGCCTGCACGCCTGAAGAGCCGAGCCATATCTTCAATATACGCGGTGACGCTCTCATTAGGAGCTTGAATTCTTGCCTGCATCGCCAACTCCTCTCTCTCCTTTTTGTCGGCGCTGGTGTGGGCGGCAACTAACTGCCGACGAAATTCGTCCCATGATGTCAGTGTCGCCTCGTGGTTCTCGAACCACGTCGTTGCGGAATCCCCGAGAGCGAAGTACACATTACGCAGCTTGCGCTCTTGGGACCAACCGTTGAATTCGGCTACCCTTTAGAAGTGGTCAAGCCAGTCTTCGACGTCTTTAACAGCACCTCCGTGGAACACATTGGGTGTTTGCGGCTGATGCAAAAGGATCTGCGTCGGCGCGGCAAGCGCAGCAGTAGACGGTTGGTGCAGCGTCCTGGTAGGATCAGGTAGCAGACCGTGCTGTGGCTGGAGCCCTTGAAGATCACGGCTGGTACGGACGTGTACAGGGGTGAGCTCTGTCGGACTACTCACTGGTGATGAGTCAAGAGTACGCTGCGTCTCGGGCGATCGTATCATTTACCCAGCACCTCCACCAGAAAATGTCACGAAGTTAGCAATCGAGGCCTTGGCAAAACGGTGTTCTTTTAATCAAGGCTGACACTCGGAGAGCACGCGTTCCAATACACACTTCGTCGTACTCGTTCCAGCGGCCGGCGGCCGCAGTTGCCAGCCTTTCTCGCGTCAATATAACCTTCGTATGTATCAACAAATATATCCGCCGAGATGATGAACGACCGAGCAGCTAGCAACCACGCCAAACCCGGAAGGGAAGGCAAGAAAAACTTTGCTTTAAAAGTTCTCACTGGTGAACGTTCTCGCGCGTTCTTCCGTGTCCCAATATATAAGGCATAGTCTGGAATTAATAACTCATAATTGCTGATGAAAACAACGTCCACTTTGCGCTTGCGTCCAATTCTTTTAAGGTTGTACGGAGTTGCGAAAGTACAGTACATTCACACAATTGTAGTTTTATATCCTTAGGAACCGCGCCATATTCAACCTGCAGTAATCGCGATGAAGTGGTCGCAACATGATGTAACAAGAACAAAAAATGAAGTAATGATGCCTTATACTCTATCTGGACTTTGGCCATCTTCGAAATTCGATATCCAAAAGTCGCAGTTTTGCCCGAAAGGCGAAGTATTGATTGCGATAGCAAATTAGTAGACAGCTATACGAAGTAAGGATAGTCATTTTATCGGCCGTATAAAGTTGTAAATATTCGCTTACTAACTAAATAAACAAGCACGGTGTCACGTGCGCACAGGTAAACATGAACACATCTCGTTCAATGACCGCGGAAACTGTTTAAGACGATTGAGAAAGCGCGCCAGCAGCAGCGGGCAAATTGACCTTCGCGCTGTCTCGCGTCTCGCTTCAACGCGAACTAAACGTCGACAGCACAGCGCATACGAAGCTACCGGCACTCGGCGCATGCTCTTTTGCACTTTACCCATCGCAGATTGCTTTGAAGATGACGCCTCCGCGGGCGCACACTTCGGCCACAGAGCAGATCGCTGTCAAGATACGGTGCCCGCGCGGAAGCTCCGTCAGCAGCAGCCGCAAGAGCAAAACGCACCCCCCCTCACCCTCTCCGTCGCCTCCTCCCCGTGCTAGAGTGACCTAGAATATTCTAGGTCACTCTACCCGTGCCCCGCGAGCGGACGAAGAGCGCGCGCTTCCGGCCACATTCCTCGCTCGCGTGCGCGAGATGAAGCTGCGGTTGCCGGCTCACCCTCGCACGCTTTCCCTCGCACACACAGCGTACGGCGCTCGGTGACGGTTTTATCGCCGGTGGACTTTATGCGGAACCTCACGGCGACGACGACGGTGACGGCAAAAATGCCCGTGGAGTGTCCATGTAATTGCTATCGCAATAAAAGAGACTCTGACAGACTTGGAGTGCGTTTTATCAACGCTTGAGCACCAACACTGCGACTGACGCTAGCAGTGTGTTATTTTACTTCTACTTCTGCTTCTTCTTCTTCTTCTTCTTCTTCTTATTATTATTATTATTGTAACTAGTAGCAGTAGTAGTAGTATTTTTCTTTTGCATTTTCACACTTCCAGTGCGAACGAGGGCAAGGGGCTTCATATAACAGTGCCTATCTCCATACCCGCCGCGCCTAGCTGTTGACCTTATAGCCTGCAGATGCGTAGGGGCCGCGACGATTAGTTAGAAGAAGGTGACGGTTAGAAGGTGACGATAAGAAGTGCATCGAAACTCGGCAAGCTTTGCTTTCAGTTACGTAACGGATCGCCTCGCCCAACCGTGCGGTAGATTGCTCCCAACCATGACAGTTCAGCGTGCCAGCTCACGCGTATACATTCCAAAGACCACTGAAAACGTTTTTGTAGCAGGCGTCAGGGCCACGTAGTGACGTCGGCGAGTGGCGAGCTGGAGGGTTAAGTTAGCCCCCAGAGAAAGCGCAGGTGGTAAAATCAAAATGTTCAAGCCTGTTTGGAGCCCCACGGAACAGTGCTTGTAATAAGTTCCAGTGATGAAGTACTTACTTAGCTTGACGTAGCATACTTCTAAGAACTTCTTCTGAATCCACTGGAGCTGTGGTTCGAATCCCATGCCTTTAAGTTTGAGTACCAAGTCTGTGATCTCTGACCGCTCCTCGCTCTCGATGTTTTGAGATTCCGGCTGTTCCTTAGGCTTCGAAGAATTTTCTAGAAACTGGAAAATAATAAAAACGAATTAAAATTGTATAATAGGTTAACGTTACTTAAACGATCAAACCGGATGCATTCGATTCCTTTCTCACCTGTTTTTCTTTTTCTTCCAACTTTTCACATTGAGAATTCGAGATAACGCGCTTGTACTTCAGCTGGTCCAGTATCTGGAAGAAGGACGCAAACAAACGTCCAGGAATAAATAATTTTCTCTGACATTCACCAACATTAAACCACACATTTGCTGTTGTAAGTTTTTCTTTAGGAATGACTTCATTAATTGACAGGTCACTTTTTGTGTGAACACTCGGCACAATTATCTACTTTTTATGCGTACATTTCATATTGTTATCTACAATTAACCGCGATATTTTAAACCACACCAATTTTACGCAATACCTAGCTCGTTTGCAACAAGACTGATGCCAGTGGGGACTTTATGTCTCGCTATCATTAATCTTCAAAAGTATGAGCGGACGTTTGCTCATAGTTTGACATTGCTTTTGGTTCAGGTGTGTTCAAATGGAACTTGCCACGAGTGGCGACGGGTTGTGCGAAGCGCTCCACTCGCTGCTTATGAACAATACCCGCCTTGTCTATACATGTATAAGACCTGTACGACAGCACTGTCTTCTTGCCACCCAACAGCGGCTGCATTTTTTTGTCGACTCAATTTGTATTGGTTTGTATCAACCAAGGAGATGCTAACCTTAGATATCTTATCAAACTGGCCTGACAACCGTCTCCAGATAAGATCTAGGTGCGAACAAGGCCAATTTCTTTCTCCCTGGTGTACTGCCTATCACAAAAGTGCTTTCCGCAGGCCCGCATAGCTATGGCAGGCCAGACTGCATATCTCTCCGCGGAAACAAATAAGTGTGCTCACATAAAAACGATTTGAAGGAAGGAAAATGCGAACAAGCTTTTCGTCCTGTTTGCACTGTGCACTGATTTGTTTGCACTGTCTCCTCTTTCTCGTGGCATGTGGCTGGGCCGCAACATCTACCTTTCTCCTTCTTCATCATTACGCCGCTATTGAGTACCATACCAACTGGCGCAGCTCGCGGTGTTTTTGCAGCGTACCTCTCGGCGGGTGCGACGCACGTCGTTCCGGCGCAGGTGCTCGACGATCTGGCCGACGGGGTCGCTATCGTACTCGAACTGGAGGAAGCACCAGTAGAGCGCGTTGTCGTCGCCCTCGTCGCTACAGTCGCTGCTGTCGCTGCTGTCGTCGTCGTAGAAAGGCGGCACTACCAGCGGCTGGGTGCTGGATGCCGAACCGCTGCGCTGCATGCCCGGGATGCTCTCCGAGTACAGCTCCGGGTTGCGTCCGGCGAGCTTTAGGTACCGGTTCATCACGTAGCCCACCAAGTCTTCGTACAGCTGCAACACGTACACGCGTGCGAGCGTCGTAATTGCATTGCGGAAAACTTCGTTATGTTAGCAAGGCTATACACCCTTTCTTTCTATTTTTAAAAAAATTACAGCTTCGTTGATTATTATCCTCTGGCCGGAAACACTCTACATTACCTGCTTGCAGTCTG
This sequence comes from Dermacentor silvarum, assembly GCF_013339745.2. Classification (NCBI taxonomy): domain Eukaryota; kingdom Metazoa; phylum Arthropoda; class Arachnida; order Ixodida; family Ixodidae; genus Dermacentor; species Dermacentor silvarum. The sequence goes on along the minus strand of NC_051162.1, from coordinate 49,393,802 downwards.
AGATAGACGCAGATTTCAAGCAAACCTATTGTTGAGAACGAAGGCCAACTCAATTTATCGCAGTTCAGATTTTTTTTTTTTTTTTTTTTTTTTTTTTTTGCTTTGCAACCTTTCAACCCCGACGATCTTCTATCGGTTGTACTTGCTGGTTCTGGAACATTAATCAGCATTGAAAAATCTTTTATGGGGCTTTAGCGTTGGAAATATGACAAGAACCTGAGCCAAGGTACTGGGTACCGGAGCTCGGTTGAGACAATCCAGAGATCACACCAACCGGCGTATTTGTTACTGGGCTTATGGTCTCGCTGTAAGAGTGCAAAGCTTTGCCGTACAAATTTGTGAGGACAGCTGACTCACGGACGTATGCACGTTTTGAAAACGTCCAAAATATCAAAGACGTTAATGTTATGAGCTAATCACTTCAGCCAAACCTTCACTATCGATTAACCGCTCCCTTTTTTCTTTGCATACACGGTTCGCGCATGAACCGCTGCGGCAAAAGTATAGACAAGGGTAGCCATGGGGGCTTGTTGGTGATTCATGAGGAAACCATGAGGAAACCATGAGGTAACCATGAGGAAAGCGCTGTGCGTTGTCTTTTTACTTGTACCTTCATGTGTACATGTTACGTTTCGCGCTGCATCAAAAGGTTTCCTCAAAAGTATCGAATGCGAAATATTTATATATCGGTAATTGCTTTGTTTTCAAATAAGGGTGTTTTGTCTACGCCTTCGTATAATAATACACCAAGCCAAGCTAGAACGCATAACTGCGCAAAAAAAAAACAAACAAACAAACAAACAAAAAACATAATGTTGAACAACATATACTTCATGCTCCGTGAAATGCGACAGACTGCCTACGTGCTGCAAACTTTTCCCTGCTTCATCGCTGACCGGTGTGTGTCGAGACAGTATTATATTTTTCCGTGTTATTTATTTCTGATCAGACTGCGGATGTGACCTGTTTTTCGTTTATGGACAACGTGCGTACATTTGGGGTTCAAAAATAATTTTATTGCAGTGGGATTGGTATACGTGGCCGTTTTATCCTATTCGCGTCGTTGTTTGGTTCTGTTCAAAGCGATGACCCTAGCAGGTTGGCTAGTTCTTGTGCGGATAATGTGTTTGGAGGAAAATACGTTTAAAATGCATTTGGCAGCATTTAAGTTGATTCGCGTACATATTGTTTTGCTGGGTGGCCCTGCTCTGCTGCACTCTCGTGAGGTTGTCCCTTCCTACCCACAATGCCGTCGTATGTACCGGATCCACCGTAGACCATTTATTGTTTTTCCTTCTGTAAAGCGTGCATCACCATGTGGCTCCTGATGGTGAGGAGAAGCTTTCACACTGTTAACTTGCTTTTTATCCTGTAAAGCGTGCACCGCCACGGGCATTATCTTAGTGAGGAGAAGCCACCACACTTATTTGTAGTTTGCTTTACTCGTAGTTAGCTCCATTTGAAGATGGCTGTACCTGTAGTTGAAGCTATCTGTAGTTTGCTCTATCCCAATTTGTGCCAAACTAAATATCTAAATGTAACCTGTTGGCTGTTTTTACCATACGTATTAATGAGAAAGTATCCGCTGGCGCTTTTTTGTAAAAGCGTCCTGTTGCACTCCTTTTCCTCCTCTCTTGCATTTCACTGCTCGCGGTTTTTCGCCGGCACATACTAGTATCAGCCACCCCGTAGTCATTCATTTGAGTTTTGAGCCACTCGTGTGCTCGTGTAACCAGTTTCTAGTGTCAGCCTTTATATTCCGCTGAGTGTAATTGTTTCGCGTAAGGCTTGTGCCGTACGATTGTTCACAAAATGCATGTATGTTCAGCGTATGTGTGAGAATATTTAGTATAATTGACGTAGCTGATTTGGAGAGTTTAACAAATGCATAAGCTGCGTCAAAAGACATCTCACGGTCACGTGGACGTACCTCGGGAATTTCGGCTCCTTCATTCAAGATGTTGACGAAAGAAGATAGAATGCTCGGATGGAAGAGTGCTTCCGGACGCTTTAGGTCGCCAGCAACGTGATGCATCATCGTGAAAACGCAGTCGTTTACGAGAACACTGAAAAGAAGAAAAATGAGTTACAGCATGACGTATTGTTTTAGCTTTGGTATGCTTTAGCTATTCTTCCTAGAATTCTAAATTTTGCATGGACATATTATGTATCAAAGAATTTGAATGCGCGTGCTATTATACAGAAAGCGCCCGAGCAAATTATTTCAAGTGAGCCGTGATTTACCTGTTTTTCCGGTAATCTTTCAAGACCACACCATATCTTTCCATCACCTCGACTGTTGCAAACCTGGGAGAGAGAAAGAAGCAGCAGTTCGTTGGCAACCTTTGAAAGACTTTAGCACATACTTAGAGCAAACAAGTTTCAGATGTGTGCATGGACGCTGCCGTTAAACATAGAGCTAGGAAAGTTGGTTGTAAAAATGAACTGCTGAGAGCGATTTTACTTGACGAACCTCCCCCTGGTATCTTGGTATGCATGTAAATGACATACAGGCGTCTCTTAGCCCTCTCCCTGTTCAAATAATCAAAATGTATGAAAATGATGCCAAGTCAAACGTGTTTAGGTCTTGTTGATCTAAGCTATTTTAAAATCATTTTGGGGGATCTGGTAACTCGAAAGAGCGCTAAGGACTGTACGAAAGAGAAGAAAAAAAATCTGTGAGTGGTGCTCACTTGCAAGTCAAAATATGCCACATTAGACATTATACCCATAAGAAAAATGAACACGTTCGCATCCGCGAAATCTTACATAAACTGGGCTGAAGAACTGACATAGCAATATATTATCATGAATGTAGGGTTGAATATCAGCAAGTGAAGTCATATATACAAATGCGTGTGCACATCCAACGAAACGACTATTGATATACTGCGCATTCAACAATGTGTCCAATAGTGGAAACCACTTCTAACGGAGAGGGCAGGCGGGTCCGCGCATGCCACGTACCGCTGGCAGCTCCGCATATACCGAATGGAGGGCAGGATGATCAAGAATGAAATCAAATTAATATTTAATTTCCCTATTGAAGAGTACAGACATAAAGGTGTGGAAAAAAAAGAAAAATAGTCCGGCAGAACTCATCTCACGATGAATGTCGACGATAAAGCAATCATCATTAAAAAAATTAAAAACACACGGTATTGCCACCGAATAAACACTAAGTGGCAGTCTCGCTGCCAACCACAATGCCAGATGATATCACGTCACAATATATCTTGTAATCATTGCACCCCAGTTGAAACTTCGTAGTATCCCTATAGTATCTTGGCTGAAACTTCGTTGCAATGACTCTCCATCAAGCGGCCGCGCTCGAAACTGAGGTATTCGTTGCAGATGGGGCACTATCGCTTTACGCATGCGACAGCTTCGCGTACGCTTGAATCAAACATACTGCCGACTGCGGTACATCTTGCGTCGTTGGCATGTGTACCGCGTGTGTGAGCTTCGCTAGACTCCAGACCTAGTTCTATTCACCGTTCTGCACCAGTGTCCACATGAAGTCATCCTCAGCCATGACTTCCTCAGTACCCATTCTGCCCCCATGGACTGCTTTTCTGGCCTTCTACAGTTAGAACGCCCTTCTGTGCCCGATCTCACCACCGAGTCACCACCGCGCTTATGTATCGCCGAATTTGTTCGCCTTCGACCAACTACCGCGACGTATGTCACAATGACCTCAGATCCACCGGTTTGTGCGGGCGACTGCGTGATCTCTCCTTCGCTAGACACTCTTTTAACGAGGCGTGTAGCCCTCCCTCACTCCGTTGTGACTTTCTGCGAGCCGGGCATGTATCTCCATTCTGAACTTAGGACGCACACCTCAGTTGCTTCCTGAATGTATCATGCTGGGCACTATATCACCTTTAGAGGCACACGCCTCTCTGGTCCATATTATCGATGCTCCGCAGTGTGCTGGAAGCCATGACACCAGCGCTTCATTTGACGCCCATTTTGACGGCCATTTTGACGCAATGATTGTTCCAGACCTTTCCGCTGCTCAGTATGACGACCTTCGTCGCTTGCTAGCCGCTTACAGCGACGTTTTCGATTTTGCTTCGCCTCATCTCAGCCAGACAAATGTTGTTACTCTTCACATTGACACAGGGAATGCCAGTCCCATTCACAGGCGTCCTTACAGAGTGTCTGCGACTGAACGCCGCGTAATCCAAATGAAAGTCGAGAAAATGCTCGCTAAAGACATCATCAAACCATGTACGAGTCCTTGGGCGTCCCCTGTGGTACTTGTGAGAAAAAAAATAAGACAACATGTGGCCGTTGTGCGTTGACTATCGGCATCTAAAGAAGATTACTAAGAATGACGTGTACCCTTGGCCTCGAATTGATGACGCCCCCAATTCTCTGCATGGCGCACAGTAATTTTCTTTTATAGACCTTCGGTCCGGCTATTGGCAAATCGCCGTTGACGAAAAAGACAGGAAAAAGATCATCTTTATAAGACCCGATGGGCTCTACCAGTTCAAAGTTATGCCATTTGGCTTGTGCAATGCCCCTGCAATATTCGAATAGATGATTTACTCCCTTCTTAATGGTTTCAAGTGGCCTACTTGCCAGTGGTGTCTGAATGACGTCATCATTTTCACGCCTGCGTTCTCCAGTCATTTACATGGACTCTCGGCTATTCTGCGGATCCTTAGCAATGCAGGTCTTCAACTTAACTCTGCCAAATGCCGCTTCGGCCGCAGAGAGAACACTGTACTTGGCCATCTCGTCGATGCTAGAGGTATACGGCCTGACCCTGCCAAAGTTAGCGCTGTTACCAACTTTCCAATACTCGTTCTACTCAGGACGTCCATTCCTCTTTTGGTCTTTGTTCGTATTTCTTGGCGGGTTGTGAAATATTTTACAGAAATAGCACGGCCCCTAACCTGCCTTCTTAAGAAAGACTTGACTTTTTACTGGGGTTCAGATCAAGCGTCCGCTTTTTCACAGCTGATTGCAATACTGACATCACCACCAGTGTTGGCTGACTTCGACGAATCTGCCGCCACGGGAATCCGTACCGACGCCAGTGGCCACGGAATCGGCGCAGTTCTAGCCCAACGACAGCATGGTGAGGACTGCGTTATTGCTTATGCCAGCCGCCTTCTTTCCTCCGCTGAACGAAACTATTCGATCACACACACAGAGAAAGAGAGAGAGTCTCGCTCCTGTTCGGGCCATCGCCACATTTCGCCCTTACCTCTACGATCGACTGTTGACCATCATTACTGACCACCATGCTCTCTTTTGGCTGTCTTACCTTAAAGACCCCACTGGTCGCCTTGGTCGTCGGGCACTGCGACTTCAAGAATACTCATATGCCTTCGTTTACAAGTCTGGCGGCTTGCGCCAGAATGCGGACTTCCTCTCCAGATATCCCGTATATCTACTGGACAGTGGCCTGAGCAACTTTAGCCCTTGTGCTTTTTCAACTCTTCAACATCGCTGCAGAACAACGTCTTGACGCGCCTCTACGCAAGATCATCGAAAATTTGAACTCTCATGCTACCGACCTATCCCTCCACCTTTTTGTGCTCCGAAATGACACGTTATATCGTTGCAGTTTTCTCCCAGACGGTCCTGACCTATTGCTTGTCATCCCGGCTCACCTCCGTTTCACTGCTCTGGCCCAGCTTCACGACACACCAACGGCGGGACATGTCGGCGGGTCCCGCACATATGACCGCGCACGCCGCCGTTTCTATTGGCCTGGGATGCGTTGTTACGTGTCCTCGTGCGACCTTTGTCAGCGCCGTAAAAAGTAGACACTGCCACCTGCAGGCCATCTTCAGCCTCTGGTTATTCCGTACGAGCCATTGCACCTAGTCGGCTTTGATTTACTTGGTCAGTTTCCCCTATCCGACTCCAGAAACGAGTGGGTCGCAGTTGCCACAGATTGTGCGACGCGGTTTGCAATTACGCATGCATTTCCTACTGGCTGTGCCACCGACGTTGCAGACTTCTTGCTGCATAGCGTCATACTCATGCACGGGGCTCCTCGACATCTGCTAATTGACCGGGGCAGACATTTCCTGTCGAGTGTGATCGATGAAATTCTAGAATCCTGCGCGACGCAACATAATTTGACCACGGCCTACCACCCACAGGCGAATGGCTTGGCAGAATGCTCGAACTGAACACTTACTGACATGTTGGCCATGTATGTGTCTGACGACCACCAGGATCGGGACGCTGCATTGCCCTTTGTGACATTCGCGTACAACACATCCAGGCATGAGACAGCTGGTTATTCGCCTTTTTTTCTCTTATACAGTCGCACCCCTACATTACCCATGGACGTCCTGCAGTGCCTTCTTCTGGGTGTCCACCCACTGAATATGCCCGTGCCGACCATGCACGCAAGTTTCTCGCACTCGATTTTCTGTGTCCCAAATTCACCAGCAGTCTCGCTACAACAGCCACCACAGGACCACCCACTTTGTCCCTGGATCCCTCGTCCTCCTGTGGTCACCAGCATGACGTGTCAGACTATCCGAAAAACTGCTCTTTCAGTACACCGGCCCATATCGTGTGTGCTGCCATGTGACTGACGTCACTAAAGAAATCGCCCCATGATGTCTTCGCCATCATCTGCTCATCCCCTCACGGACATTGCACATGTCCGTGTTATTAACGGGTGCCCCGGACACCCTTTAATGCCTTCTGTGCTAGTTTTTTCATGTAGTCTTTGTTCACTTGCACCGAGTTGGTGCTTTCGCCGCCGGAGGGCATTGTTATGAGCCAGTTGTCGAGCTGATATAGAAGATGCTAGAGTGGACGAGAGGTGGATGAAGGGAGGTCTGTCGTCCACCATATTTCTTGCTGCTGCCCCACTTTTAGGTTTTTTGTACATAATGTAAATAAACCCCATTTTCTGTAGATCTCCCCGTAACAATATATTAGAGGCTACACACCCCTTGTGTCACCTTGGCACATTCATTCTGGGGGATTGATATTTAGATATTTAGAAATGATATTTATTCGCGACGTTTGGTTGAAAGCCTTTTTCGAAATGTTAGCCAATGGCATTCTCTTCGCGGAGTCGAGAAACAAGAAGAAAAAAAAAAAAAACTACAAGAAAAATGAAACTCTGATAATGCGCACATGCTATGAGAACGAATCGGAGAACAGGATTCGCGATTTGTCGATAAATTAAAGAAGCGAATATTTTTAGTTCAGGCTCTTCACGTTAGATCACAACACAAGTGGGCTCGGCGCATAACCTGCTGGAATATTACAAATTGTTTGGACGTTAGTTGCTGCACTGCCATTGGAGTTTAGAGAATTGACTCTATGCTTTGTGCACAAGATTTAATTTTCATTAGCGTAAAAAAAGACATGTAAGGTGCATAATACGTCTTTTATTGAAGTAGCGCATTGCAACTACGGTGCAAACCTTTCGATATAATTGTTACATCTGAAGTATATTACTTAATGAAAAAAGAACACCGCATATCTACGGGGTGAATGATGATGAGTGGGCGAAGCTCCGGAGGGAATCATCGGTAAACCGTGAATCTTCCGTGTAATTCGCCCAGTCTCGCCGCACTAAATCGAATGATTGACTTCCACCAATGACACGCGCCATATGTGACGTCATTCTTATTTTATAACAGCGCCCTTCATTATAATTGCACCATCTCCCGCTTAAGGGGACGCTAGCACAAACGCGTTAGAAACGTGCAGTACTCTTTAGTAAGGGGGAGAGGCCACAGCGTCTTACGCAGCCGTTTACACATGCCGGAACGTGCACCGCGTTTGCCGACGCCATCACACGACTGCTGAGAGAGTATAACCCCCGTATTCATAAACGCTCCTCGACCTGCTCCCTCAAGGGCTGCAGAAGATAGCGCCAACCTTTCCCTTTCCCTCAAGAACCACTTATCATCATCATCATCCTCGACTTAAACTTGACTTGCCACCGCCTTCAACGCCTTTCGAACGCGCTGCCCAAGGCGGTGGCAAGTCAAGTTCAAGTCGAGGAGTGTTTATGAATACGGGGGTAAGACGGAGAGGCCACAGCGTCTTACACCAGCTTCTTACACGGTCCGTAACGCGCTAGCACAAACGCGTTAGAAACGCGCAGTCTTTCGTTAATGATGGGTATTTATTGTCATCGCGGTGCGTGTGTCCATGTGCGCTTCGTGGCGTAGTGGTTAGCGCCGCGCGTTCGGAAGCGAGGGGTCCCTGGTTAGATTCCGCGCTACGGACACAACTTTCGGAATTTTTGTAGCGTTAGCTACACTGGCCTAGCCAAGCCCGTTTCACGCGGCACTTCAAGAGCCGTGCTGCGCATGCGCAAGGATCAGTGATGTCACACGGCTTGCGCACCGGAGCCATCGGAGCCGGCACCTCTCGCGCACTCCGCCGCCGCCGCGGGCGACTCACCGCCGCCGGTCGGCACATTCCAGAGGAGTGACGTCGTAGCCGTGGTAGACGCACTGGCGCCGGCGCGCGCTCGCTGTGCAGTCGCCGTCTGACACTGCGCTGGAGCCGCTGCGCTTCTGACTGGCGTTTGCCAGTGTGGTATAGCCACGGAGAAGGAGAGCGCAAATGCTGCTCAACAGCGCAGAAGAACGGAGAAGCTTGACTCATAAGAATAATCTTATCTTAAGAATAATCTTAAGAATAAGCTAAGAATAATCAGCTGAACCTTTGCTAACGCTACGTGTATCCTGGCATAGCCGAGCTAAGCCACTGCAACTTTTTTTTCTCATAAAAGTAGACGTGGCTACCTACTACGACGACTACTACTACTACTAAAGAGGAGGGACAGACCCACACCCTAAGGAGCTTCGCCCCTAAAAAAAACTGTAACAAGTGCCAGCACCAATGTATGAATAAAACGAGGAGTGGGGGCACTTGAAATACATCGTGTAATATAGCTCCGCGGTTTGATGAAGCTGTAGAAGATATTAAAAATTGATCTGAATTGTTTTGAAAAGCTCTCCAACAACGCCGTGTGTGTTTCCAGTGCATGGGTCTACTTTTGCAATAGAAAACCTTGCCATTTTTAGTTCTGAGAGTGAATCTACCTTTCGTCCTTCATTTAGCGCTTTTTCGTAATAAACGGATTCTGCCAACTACCTTGAGATGTCACGATGCTTACAGAGTATCTGTTTCTCTGTTTCAGTTTGTGACTATGTAACGCGGAAAAGCAACGTGTTGTCCAATGCATTGGGGGGCCACATGTTAAGCTGCCTGGTACGTTCTAGTTACGTGCTTGAGTCCGATAACAATGTGAAGCATTCTTGTCGAGTGTAGCGCGGTTTTTCCTGCCATCTGTCTGACCGTTTTCGCGAAGCAGCTAGAGATACCAAACGCCTACATAGTCCTCGAAATGCCGGTGAAACAGCGTACAATCACTTATCGCTTGGCGCATCCGCTCTCGGCTTCTGTCTGACCGTTCTCGCGATGCACCTAGAGTTATCAAAGGCCTAGATAGGAGCTCGAAGTGCCGGTGAAATAGTGTGCAATCACTTGACACTTGACACATCTGCTTTCGGCTTCCCGCAAAAGCGCGACGGGATTCTTCCACAAGTGCGAATTGTTGACGTTGACGTCAGCCTAGCCCAGTGACAATTGACGCTTATACCCAAGGGGTGTGTATGTGAGGTCATAACTCTCTATAAGAGAGAGGCTCGCTGCTTCCCGCTTCAGTGCGCCCTGGGAACAGTGTAGAGTCTTCACGTCGCTCTACAGGACGGTTTTCTTGAAAAATGCTCGTCCCAAGAAGATTCTCGCTCCTGTGTCAAACTCTTATTCATGAGACTTGAAATGAGAATAAATGAAAGGGAGGGGGGAAGCCTGTGCCTACTTAATAGCAATAACGGGCGCAAGCCAATCGAAAATAAATAAATAGCGGTTGCCAAGTTGATACATTTCAATTTTTAGGAGTTGCTTTAGACTGTCACTTGCATTGGAGGAAACAAATTAACGTTGTCTGTAGGAAACTTGCTTTCAGCTGTTACACCCTGGCCCGGGACCGGCAATATTTTCCTCGTGCTTTGCTTCGTCGCATACATTTTTCTTTATGTCATACCCCCTGGGTTTTGTTGTGAAATATTGGGCCTAACATGCAAAACTTACTTAATACATATACCGCAGTTGCAAAAGCGCGCCCTAAGAATAATATAATTTTTCTCTGTTCATCACCTTAGCAGCATACTGTTTAGTGACCTTCATATCCTTTTTGTTACGGCGTCAAGAAATTATAAGATCGCTTGTTTAGTTCACAAGATACTCAACACCGACTTCCCCTCACCGAATACAATATCTAACGTCTCACGTGCAAACACCAGGCAAGCAACGAACTTGAACTTAAACATTCCTTATTGCAGCAATGTCTACGGTGAACGATTAATAGGCGCTATAACTCGGAACACTGTGCTTGTGGAAATAAAAGTAACGAGAAACTTTGCGCTTGCGTGCAAATGCTTCTTATTGTCGAGTCAAACGTGATAACTCTTCCTTAGCAAATTAATACTTGCTCATGCAAACAATGTTATTACTCGTCGAGCAAATATATGTACGTGGTTGACCAGGTACTAGCTACATAGGCTTTTGGTCCAACTATTTTTGTACGCATTCTTTGAATTGTTTAAGTAAAGCTAATTATTAATTGGTTGATTGATACCCAAAGCGTAGATTTAGTGTATAAAGGCCATTTAGAAAAATAAAATGCGGGGACGGCAACGCTTGGCATCCTAAGGTTTCGGTCAGCCGAGTTCTAGGAACGTAAGCCTAGGTGTGCCGAGGCCACTCGTCGTCGTTATGTGGCTCAGACGCCTGAGGCCTGCACTGCCGTAATACAACGAGAACGGATTGCCGAACGTGAGCGCTACAAATCAGTGAAACCAGTGAACTAGTGGACATTGAATAATTTAATGTCAACGTACTGTGCGTACATATGTACCATAATGTAACCTAATGCACATAATAATCTCAAGCACTTCATTGTAGTAAGACATTCCATCTTCAACAACTGTGTAGTTGCATCTGCGCGTACCACCAGTTAGCACACACGTTACAACTTAGCTTGCCGCTCCGGAAAATTAACACGACTCGTGAGAACCCTTCTTCAAACCAAACAACAATCATTCGCGTCACGTCGCGCTCAACTGCGGTTGTGGCTGCCGGAAATTTTTATCTTCTAATCTCTAACTTTTCCTTGAGTCCATTTCGTTCTCGCCTTGCTCCTGCATGCATTTCTTTCGCAATAAATATTGTGTGTTGTCTCGTCCGACGGGCCAGTATATCGTTCCTTTGTTTCCAAAGCAACACACTGCTACGATCTTTACTCAAGCGCTGAGATGATCTTTTTTTGGCTTTAGTATAATCTGCCGGAAGGAGAAGCCAACGAAAATGATACATACTGCGACAGATGTCCGAGGATGTCGATGTCCAGGCCGCCCTCTGTCTTTTGGGCATACTCCAGAATTAGTAGCAACAGATGGTTGGTGATGATTAGGTCCACAAGTATCTGGCTCGGCATGGCGTTCCACTTGCGGATCAGCAGTAGCGGGATATTGCGAAGGTCTTCCAGACGAGCCAGAGACACTGTGGGCAAGGGCACTCGTATTACAGGGAGATCGAATTCAAATAATATGACAATCAGTTCTGCGGAATTTCGCAGGGTGGAGAAAAGTTTATAAAAAGGAAAACTGTCATCCACCCGAATGTAGCACGAACCTACAAAGGAAACCCTTAGGGATTTATCAGAAAGAAAGAGTCGTAGTTGAAAAAATATTTGTTCTGGTCCGGGATCGAGGACGATCTCGGACCAGGACGATCCCGGACCAGACGATACGGGACCAGGACGATGTCGGGCCAGGATGATTCCAGATCAGGATGATTTCAGACCCGGATGATTCCAGACCAGGACGATTCCAGATCAGGACGATCCCGGACCAGGACGATTCCGGACCAGGACCAATTTTTCCTCAGCTGCGAAGCTTTTTTTCTGAGAAACCGGCATGGGTTTCCTTTGTAGCTTCGTGCTACATTCGGGTATGTTTCCTTTCATCGAATTCAATTAGGCAAGCTAGAATGACAGGTGATTGTACGAGTGCATGCGAGTGTTCGTGCGCGGGAATGATTAGCATTTGCAGGTGATATGACATTGCTTCACCCATATTTGTGTGGTACAACGCTCGACAATAATTCTAGTATATCTAGTAGCGCGGTAATATTATAGCAATCGCAATGGCTAGAAAAGCAAGCGGAGCGCCGCGGGAGTGGCTCGGGTATGAAAAAAAATAACTCATATCTACGGCCGCTATCGTCGAGGTTGCCACTGTGAGCGCCGGTTTGCTTACCGCAGAGCCGACGCATGTCGTCGCCGACGCCCTTGCAGCGGCTGTTGTACGTTCCGATGGCGGCGATGAACTCGCGGAAAGCGCGAACCACAAGGTGGTACCTGGAAAGGAACATGATTGTTGTCACGGCGGCGCTGAGAGCTAGCAGGAGTTTGCAATATATATATAATACCCTTCGGACCCATACGACACAATCTGAAACCACGGAATTCCGATAAAAATGCAATTTTGCCGTTCTTGTTTTTTGTCTGTCTAGCGGTGCTGCGAAATAGCAGGAGGGCAGCTGATCGGAGTTCTCCGCCAAAGAGACCAGACCAAAAGACTAAGGTGCGGACTTCGCAAAAGAGCAGTTTATACAGAGAGTACGTACAAATAAGGATGAGTGAGTAGGCTTGGGCCGACTCATTAACAATTGGCAACTGATAAGACCCGTATCACTTCAACATCATCATCTTTGCTTGACTTAGTTCTTATAAGTAGTACATTAGAAGGATCTTCAGTGTCCATCGAGAAGGGCATTTCAGATCACAAAGCGCTTATTCTAACCTGTCCCATTTCAACCACGCGAAAATACAAAAAACCACAACCAACTTACTTTAAGGATTATACACGCGCAAATGATCCTGCTGTACTAGGTTTCCTAGAATGCCAGTTTCATACATTCAGTGAACTAACAAATGTACAAGAACTCTGGACGCGTTTTAGAAATATTGTTAAGTATTGCGAAGAAACCTTCATTCTAAATAAAAAGAAACGCACTAACCGAGAATACCCGTGGATAACACGTGAAATAATCCAACTAAAAATAAAAATAAAACGACGGCGGAAAAAGGGAAGCAAGTGCACGTTAGATGATCTTATCGGTACATTAAAACAAAAAATATCGGAAGCAAAAGCTCGTTTCTTTGACACTACGTTACCTTCGTTTATGGCGCATGACCCTCACAAATTCTGGCGGTATTTGTCAGATGAACAAGAAAAAATAACGCAAATCAAAATTTCGAATCATGTTATTCAGGATTCTGAACGCATTGCTAATGAGATGAACAGTTTCTTTCAGTCAGTTTTTTCAAAACATGCTACTAATGCATTTTTAACACCTTACGATGTCAAAATACCAATGGAAGAATTAACTGTAAGTGAAGAGGGCATACTTTCTCTATTGCATAAGCTTGATCTTAAAAAATCTACCGGCCCCGATCAGATTTCTAACTCATTCTTAAGTCGATACGCAAACTGGACATCAAAGTATCTATTTAAAATATTCACTCTTTCTCTTCAAACATCAGTGTTACCAGACGATTGGCGCACGGCTGTAATCATTCCAATACATAAACCGGGCTCGAAATTAGATTTAAATAACTACTGCCCAGTGTCATTAACAAGCTCATGCTGCAAAATAATGGAACACGTAATATTTAAGGCCATAATAACTCACCTAGAAACAAACGAACTTTTGTATAAACAACAGCACGGTTTCAGATCAAGATTGTCAACGATAACCCAACTAGCTGAGTTAACTCACGACGTAGCTAACGTACTTAATAATGATGGCCAATTAGATGCAATTTTTTTAGACTTTTCTAAAGCATTCGACGTAGTTCCGCACTAGGATTTACTCACAAAATTATCGGCTTTTGGTATTAGTAATAAAATAATATCCTGGATCAACAGTTTTCTAACCAATCGTAAACAGAGCGTTGCAATCGATAATCATCTTTCACAACCACTCGATGTCTACTCCGGAGTACCTCAGGGATCGGTTCTGGCACCACTCTTGTTCTTGATGTATAATAATGACATCCAGTTTGCCATTAAAAACTCAATTCAGATGCGCCTGTTTGCTGACGACTGTGTCCTGTACACAGTCGTACACAACTCAGACGACCAGATAGAACTTCACAATTCACTGCAAACAATTAACTCTTGGTGTAACACATGGGGCATGAAATTGAACACATCAAAAACACATTCCATTTCTTTCACAAATAAGAAACTTCCGCTTAACTTTACATATTCGATCGGAAGCTCAATAATCAACAAAAGCGACCAGGTAAAATATCTAGGTATTAAACTCACGCCTAACCTTAACTGGGAGCCCCACATATCGACCATCTGTCAAAAAGCCGAAGGCAAACTATTCTTTTTGAAAAGAAAACTGCGCGCAGCACCACCCCACCTCAAACTAAATGCGTACAAAACACTATTAAGGCCATGCCTAGAATACGCTGATTTAATCTGGAGCCCTCATCAAAAACGCCTTATAAATAAAATAGAACGCATACAAAAATTAGCAGTTAGGTTTGTATATTCGGATTACAAAAGGCAGTCTAGTATCTCAGGTCTGATCGCAAGGGCAAACCTAAAATTGCTCTCGCAGAGAAGAGCAATTTCACGACTAAAATTCATCTATGAATTATACCATGGTCATTTCCAGATAACACGTTCTCATTACCTGCAAGATCCTCCAAAACGCTCAACCAGACTAAATCATTCTAAAACAATCTATTCTGCCCCAAGTCGTGTTAATGTTCACAAGCACTTCCTTTTTCCATCCGCCATTTCCCAGTGGAACAAGTTAACTAACGATATTGTGTGTTGCAGTAACATCGACTCTTTTATTAACCGCATTCAGTGTATTGACTTCTCACCATGATTTTTTTTTCATTACATTTCTGTATGACTTCTGTATGACATTCTCTGTATCGACTTTTCCCCACGATGTTTTAATCATTACATTTCTGTACCACTCCTGCACGGGCCGTGAAGGGCCTGCAGTATATTCAAATAAAATTGGCCTGCACGGGCCGTGAAGGGCCTGCAGTATATTCAAATAAAATTGGCCTGCACGGCTTTAAGTACTGCTGGATGTCACTGACTCGCCGATCCATGCTTGGATGTAAGAAAATCAAGGGGGATAATGGCTTGAGACAGGTGTCGGAAATCATTAGTGGTTGTTGACGTGGACTCATTTGCAACAGATGAAATCTAAACTGTTGCAATGAGACTGCATGTAGCACATTCAGTACAGCATTTAATTCACGCATTGTTGCAAATGAATTGCCAGCGACGTAAGTCAGTATATCTACTTGCGTTAGCCATGAAATACTGCTTACCGGTTAGCTCATGTAGTATTATGAGTAGCAAAGAGCCCTCAGACAGCCTGGTAACTTGCTTGACATATCCGCGCACAACAAACAGAGAAGACATTCGCCATGTCAACTATCGAAGAAGAACAGTCTAGTTTGCCAACGATCCGAGAGCCCGTACCTTCAACGTGAAGACAATGTACCATATATGTTAAAATAGTCCATATTATATAGAAATAAGGTGCACTCGGCGGCAACGACCGGTCGATATAAACAGTCCATAGGAATCAGGCGCCGAATTCACGAAGCTTTTTATTGGCAAAACCTTTTTCAGTAGCGGGGCGTTTTTGCTAATAACATTTTCGCTGTCATAACTGGCGGGCGCCCGTTCTTACGAACCGCTGTAGCGAGTGGACTACTTTGTGAATACATGCCCAGACACACGCGGCACCATTAGAAAACGGCGAACATGCATTCCTTGTCAAGGAGCACGAAATCAATCAAGAAGGCTGCGAGAAAAAAATATGCTGATCCAATGCACACCTTGGTATGTATGTGAAGAGAAACTTTCGTAAAAAGGTTAATGAAGTGCTATAAATTCGCCAATCTCATTGCTGCGTCTTTGGCGTAAAGCAAACTGGCGCGCGCGCACGTGTTCTCTCACGCCCGTGCTGCACAATGTTAACAAACGCGGCGGTCATTTCAAAGAACATGTTGGTATTGGAACGATCGAAGTATACGTGCGATTGTACACGTGCGATCGAAGTATACGTGCGATTAGAGAATGAAGCTGTTGTGTTGATGCATAGATGTTGAATCCCACCATCGGGTACAGAAATATTGTAGTTTTTTAGAACTATTCGGCAACGCAGCAGCAGCACTCAGCAGCCACGGTCAGAAATTTCCGGGAGAGGGGTCGCAAAAAAACAACAAAAAAAAAACAACGAGGAACTTTGCTTTAAAAATTAAATTCTGAGGTTTTACGCGCCAAAACCACTATCTGATTATGAGACATGACGTAGTGGCTGACTCCGGATTAATTTTGACCACCTGTTCTTTTTTTAGCGTGGAATAGAAGTACACGAGCGTTTTTGTACCTCGCCTCGACAGAAGTTTGGCCGCCGCGGCCGGAATCTAACCCACGACCCCAGCAGCGCAGCGTCATAGCCACTAAGCTACCGCGGCTGCTATACGGCTGCAAAATAGTCGAGTGCGCGCGATATTTGCGAGCCACATTCGTACCTCTTTTTGAGCAGCTTGGATCCTTCGGCCGACTGGTGCTGCGACATGTCCAGCTCTTGGCAGACGGCGATGGCCTCGAAGACGAGCAGACCGACCACCTCGATCGAAAGCACAGGCCGCACGTGGTGCAGGGACAGGCCCAATGCGGTGGCCAGTCCCGTGAAGTAGCCCACCACCCACAGAAAGTGGCAGCGGTCGATCAAGCTCGAGCCCTGCTGGTGGTTCACCCTCTGCGGAAACCAATCGAAATGCACGTCGCGTGCTCGAAAACGCTGCAAGTGCAGTGCGCAGGCTTACGCTCAACGTTCAGGTCGTTCATTTCAAGTCTGTGAAGATTGGAAGATTTGTACCGGGCCGGTACTGAAGAAAGGTCGGCTGGAAGGTCAGATAATGCTTTGATAACGTTCCTTAGAGAGATAAAGAGAGACAGAGAGGTTGATTTATTTTGGAGAAAAGCAGAGAGGTCGGCCTGAAGTAACAGTCCTATAGCCTGCTACTCTGCTCAGAGGGAAAGGGAAAACAGGAAGGTTTGAGGAGGGTTGATGAGGATGGGCAGTATTTACTTCGGAGTGTTTCTAGTGCAGGGGCGTGCATGTTTGTTAGAGAGCTGACGGCATTCTGGTTGTCGCAGTTTATCTCGAAGACGGCGCGAATGATTTCGCTCGCTATAATTTTGGCAAACAAGTTTATATCGGTGACCCGTTTCTGATGAGCCTTTTCCCGCTGTACATGGCATATTCTCGCATATTTTAAGACAGGTTACAAAAGCTTTGCCGCTATTTTATATCTATAATATAAACAGTGAATTTTTTACTCCATAATGTATGTCCCTCACTGCGGCGTTTTAAGTCTACATGCACACACCTTACAGATATCAACAACCTATACAGATATCACCGAATGACTACAGATATTTGCAACGCTCTCTCTCTCGAGACAATCATTGCCGTTATCACCGCTTTTCTACACGCGTTTTCGAAACCAAGACTCGGCTCTTGCAGAGTCGGCAGATGGCTCTTGCAAAGCATGGCGTACGTACATGTCGTTGATAATTGCGGCGCTTGTCACGCTCGCAGTTTCGCATGTTGTTTAACTAAGTATTGTGAGGTATGCATACAAGTGTAGATACTAAAAAAAGTCATTTGATTGTTCTATAGAAAAAAAAAACGTGGTTTAGGAATACACAAAGGAAAGAAAGAAAAGAGTAGTCATTGTTTATGCTCACCATAAGCTCAGCCACCAGGGGTCCATATCCGCTGTGCAGAAAGCTGATTGTGAAGTTCTGAAGCATGTTGCTGTAGAGAAATAAAGTTGTGGAAGAAAGAAAAATGCGCGCGTGCGACTTTGTGAGGGTGAAGAATCAACGAAGGAACTGACGGGCACAGACACGGTGACAAAAGAGACAGAGAGACGAAACACGGGAGCAACGTGACAGCCGTCAAGCGACCCAAAAGGAGACTTGTTTACACAAACGGAAATCCCATTATGCGCACGTGTTATAGAATCATACGCGAAAATGTCAAGCGCAGGTGCTCTGAGGCACAGCCTCGACCCGGTACTGATTGCAGCGTCTTTAACTTCGTGTCTCTCTTGCTGATTATCTTTCTTTTTCCGGAGCTTAGGCGCAGCGTGTTGAATATGTTATACTCGAGGTCTCCGAGGGAAGTAAATTTTGCACGAAGAAGCGTGTCTGCTTCGTGCTTCTTTTTTATCAGAGCTACACGTTTGCATCACTTCTACGTATGAGTGCGACTTAGGTAGTATTAGTTATAACCCTTTTTCGCTTCGTAAAACGAACGTCGCAAGCTAGTATAGCAAACATGTGTATCTTTGGCGCATGGATTTGATTTTTTTTGTTCTCTTTAAATTCCTGTCAGCGTCGTTAGGCACACCGCGCGTATTACAGTACGAAATTATTCATACACTTTGGCTGTTTCGTATTTTTTTAGTGACCGTTTCGCTAATATATTTGCTCTCTAAGCAGACGGGGATGTGTTATAAATGTGATGACCTTCACACGCGCACTCCTACTGATGTGATAAACCGACTAAGGCGTAAGAACTAGGAGAAACTTAAACCATGGACTAGTCTATTTATGTTCCTTCGTCGCAGTAGAGGTCGTCATATAAGGGTGTTTATCTAAGGGAAGCGCTATGCATTGCGCAAGGGCACGATGGACCATGAAGCATATCAAATAAATACCGCACAACGGCGTGCTTATGAGGAACAATATGCCGTAAACCTCAGCGTTACGCTTTTCATACCACGACACGTGAATAGACTGTGTGAAAAGAACACGTGAAGAGAGAGAGTGAAAAGAAGAGGACGGCAAGCTAGGCGCATAATAAGACAAGCGTACGACCACTGTGTTTTACGTAAGCAGCTAATGTCGGTGCTTTCACGGTCACCACGGGCATGTTCTGACGTTCTGCGTATCTTGGGACTATCGTGTAGTTTTCTTTCGGATGCGTGCTATGGAATGTTGGAACGCAGCGCGCTTTCACGCTTCCCGAACTCAGAGCTGGTGTTCTCGCTGTAAGCGCTCTTTCTTCATCTTGCAAAAGTAATAGACGGACGCTGTCACTAACGCATGGTTCGTTCACGAAACACTCAGCTAAGTTCTGTGTTTCAAAAGTAAATCACGAATGATTCTCCTTTTTCAAGAACGGAACGAAGTCATTACGAGTTTTGGAATTATTGCATAATAGTTTATTGCTTTTCTTGGGATTGCTTTTCCATTCTCAGGAAACAAGTTCAATCATGACCATGCTCAGTTATTGTGGATTTCCATTTTCTGCTTGTTTGCTGCCATTTACTTCGGACGAGGAAATGGCGCTCCGGTGTTCGAAATACAATGCTTCTTTTCTGGTAACGTCGACGTCTTATTTTTTTAAATTTACTTTACCGCAAACTTATTATCCAGTGTTCAGTAGGACCTTTCCAAAAGGGAGATATAATAATCAGGTAAAGTTGGCCACGCAGGGGTGCGCTCGTTTTGCGCGTTCATCGTCTATAAATGAGACGAAACGTACGAGTAGCACAATTAAAACCAGTCGACCCAACAAAAGCACAAAGAGAATCATGCATCGCAACGACGGACGACAAAACGGACGAAGGACGTGGATCCACATACAACACACCACCGACACGAGGTGCTCACGAACAACCAAAAAAGACCGCAGACGTGTGGCCAGAATACCCTTCCAGATCGGCACCCTCCTTCTCGCTCGACTGCTAAGTGAGATCTGTGATAGGCTGAAGCAATGTCATCTTTAACCGAAGTCGTTTCCATGAAAATAAGAGAAGGTGTTAGTGTGAAAAAGTTAACTGGACTCTTGCGCTGCGCTATAGGAAACGTGAGAGTCTGAGATTACACTGCTGCAGCAGATCATAACTCTCACTCGGCAGTCTCGGCAAGCGAAGGGGTGACAAGGAGACGGCCCGGTAAGGACGGGTAGTGGCGGCGGGACTTCGAGGAGGAGGAGGAGGGTGTCTCCGTCGCAAACGTGTGGCCATGGTCGAGCGACGCCCCGGGGCGCGTTAACCGACAGAAATTCAGCGACTCTGCGCTCCGTCACTTGCTATTTTCGCTGGGGACCGTACTCTGCGTACAACCTCACGGGCTGCAGTATAACGAGGCAACCGTAACCTGGTCCGTTATGTAGGGAAGTTCTAGGTTGGCTTTCTGCACCCTAACTTTTCTTCCTGATTAACCTTATTTCTCGAAGATATACGTCTTAGGAACCCACAAATGCGCGTTCCGGGTGAAGAGCGTTTCTCTCTCGTGATGCACCAAACACGAAGCATAGTCGATGAACACATCAAGCGAGGTGTTTTTTTCTTCTTTTTTTGCAGGAGACAAAGCTAGGCTGAATAAAGCAGTGCCAATTGGTTCTAGAAGAACAAAGCCCCGATGAAGTACGCAGAAGTCGCCAATGACCAAGCGACATCGCTGGATTTTTGTGTACTAACGCACCCCTGGACTGCCGTGGGAACTGCATGAAACATTGGCAAAGATGCGCGTGCGATAACTGTACAATAACTGGGAGTCGGGGAGTGAAAAGTATGAAAAAAAATTCAAAAGGGAGGTAGGAAGGGAGCCTGAGCGTAGAAAACTAACGAGGGGCCCAGGGTACATAGTTTATTTATGGGGATATAAGGGATGGTAAAAAGAACAAAGTTGAAACGCTTTAGGGATCTGAGAATTTTGTCGCCGAGGCCAAAAAGTATAGGTGCGAGCCGCGCTCGCCAGCGGTCAGCACCCGGCCGGGGCCCAATGGTGGCTATGTGGCCCCCCGCGGATGCAGTTTACCGTCCACGCCCATTGTAATCTTCCGCAACTAGCTTCCACACGAGTCCGGCGCGGCGGTCCAAAGGCACGTCGGTTGTGGGGGTCGTCCTTGATCTGAAAATCTCTTCAATAAAAGAAGAAGAAGACAAAAGTCTGACGAGCGCTACTTTGTGATTGGTCAGCATTGAGTGAGAAACGAAACCTTCAGCTGACGAGTAACAAGGCACAAGTGGCACATTAGAAGGAGAGATTAGGTAATGAGAGAACTGGAAGAAAAATATCTGCATATGCGCAGTGTTACGCTGAATTGTGAATGAAACCAAGCACAGAATGACTGTTGGATCCCAAAAAAAGACAACCGCCAACGATGTTTGTTCATTTTTAGCTAGTTCTAAAAGAAGTATTAGGTGTGCTCGTACTACGAAGTTTACGTACAAAATCTGCGTTCATGCAGTTTACAAAGTGGCGTCAGCAGTACATCACACGAAATCTAAATCGCTTATTTGTACGGCGATCTTCTTGAGAGCCACACTGGCAATTATCTGACCCGAAAGCTATTCAAAATTAAGATTATTTATAAGCGTTAAGTGCGGCGAGATGGGCTCGTTGATTTTGGTGAGCATGTAGGATAACGCTGAAATACTACCTCGTGCATGTCGTGCTGTAAAATAATTATTACGGAGGGTGACTATTTCAGGACCTCAATAAAGTTTACTACCTTCCTACCTACGACTAATGTACGTGGTCGGACCAAGAACACAGACATGGATATGACCTACCTCATGTCTCTGGACGCTTCTTGACTCGGGACGCGTGCATGCGAGTGTAACCTTGCAAGCCTCGCAAAGTGCAGAACAAAAGGTCACTAAGAGAGCAGATTAATCAGTCAACAACTCAGCTTCCGAACGACATTCTCACTCATGTATCACAAACAACATTTTTTTAGAGGACTGATGCTGACGATCTAAACTGTAGTTTTGGGGTTTTTATTAAGTATTGTCATCTTAAACGCGGAGCAGTGTTGCGAAGCGGAAGTTGACATTGCGTTGATTGATGTTCGTCATAAAACGTAGGTGCATATAAGTGAAAGACAAGTTCAAACGGCCTTTGATGGCTGGATTGCATACCTGATATCAGCGTTGGACGGGACGTGTGCTGACGCGTCCAGAAGTACCAGAGTCTTCTTGCGGTCCCACACGGGATGGCGGAGTGCGCAACGGGACTCGAGCGATGCCACAGCGGCCTCTAGGCAAACAGATGACGTGCACTTTCCGCCTTTCAGCTGGTTTTTGCTCTTTCGCGACATGGCAACCAGATTGCGCTGTTTGGAGCGAGCCAGAAGCTCGTCCTCGTACGATGAATCACTGCCAGAGGGACTGTCGGCAGAGTGCATGGCCCTATGCTTGGCCGATGCTTTGTGGTGCGGATCCTTGATGTGCTCCTTCACCTGCGAGAGGGAAGGAAACCCACAATAACTTATCTGTTACAGGTCGTCTCATGAAATTCGATGGTCACCGCATTTTCGCTCCTTGATCGGCGTGTACCTCGGCACTGCTCTTCTTACGTGCTTTTTTAGGTGGCCGTTCTCAAACAACGCGCACATAGGTCTGATAGGGCAGTCTTGCGTGAAAAACAGTAATACAAGCGATCACTTTTTTTAATGTAACGTTTTCAGAAAACTGCTGCTATGATGGTACTACACGATTTTTCATAGCCGATAG